>NC_073253.2:34396363-34712045 GCF_029289425.2 Pan paniscus | reverse complement strand
AAGTGTCCATTTGGTTAAGAGGCCTGGGCAGTGACAGAATCCGGTCTTGAGGTCAGAGCATGGCCACACAGCAAGGCGGGCAGGTGTGGCCGTGCTGCTGGACAATAGGGTCGGATAAGAAAAGGACAGTCTCAGAGCCAGGGCCAAACCTAAAGTTTTCCTCTTATCCCCAGAGTTGTGTGGATAAGAAGCCTAAGCATTTAAACACTCCTCAGCCCGCTCCCACCTTTTTGGTTGTTGTTGAGACAGGGTCTCACTCTGTCACCCAGGCTGGAGTACAGTGGCGCCATCATAGCTCACTGCAGCCTCGAACTCCGGGGCTCAAGGGATCCTCCTGCTTCAGCCTCCTGAGTAGCTGGGATTATGGGCAAACGCAACCATGCCCAGACAATTTTTTAATTTTCCGAGAGAGATTGGGATCTCATTTTGTTGCCGAGGTCAGTCTTAAACTCCTGGGCTCAAGCAATCCACTTGCCTCAGCCTCCCAAAGTGCTGGGATTAGAGGTATGAGCCACTGCACCTGGCTTCCTTCCTTTTTTTAAAATTATTATTATTTTTTTCCCTCTTGGGAACGTCTCACCTTTCTAAAACTCATGAATCTAGCTGTAATTTCTGGAACTTATGTTTCCTGTTCCTTTGGTCTGAATATTGACATGCCTCATAGAATTGGGTTGCAATTGGGCACATCACCAGTTGTGCCTCTATCTGTTTTTTAGAATTATTCCCTCAGTTGGAGGTGTTTACTTTATATGCTGGGCAGATATTAGTTATATGGACCCCTCAAGAGAACTAATACATCATTCAGAAGGAGGGAATTCGACTAGTTTAAACTGCTTTCTCAGGCATCACCATGACTTTCATGTGATGTTAGTGCCAGATGGATCTGTTGAAAGCACTGATATGCCTCAGGATACTCGTCTCTCCTGCAGGCTGTTGCCATTTAGAGTTGATTTTTATTTATCATTTGATTTATGCCCAGTAGAGATCTTCTTACTATTTTTTAAGGTTTCCTGGGTGAGCAAAGGAACTGCAGGGAGAAGGAATCTGTCTCCAAACCAGGCTGGGTACTATGTAGGGAACGGGGGTGTCACAGGATGGAGAAGACAAGAGGAAATTCAGGCCAAATGGAGACCGGCCTTAGTGGGGAAAGTCTAGTATCTTACTATAGGAAAAAGAGAAATTCAAACAGCAACTGTTCTATAAGGCTGAGCTTGTAGCTCCTACCTAGCAAACATGTAGAAGGAAGAAAGAAAACTAAGAAGTGATTACCTGGTGATATGGTTTGGCTGTGTCCCCATCCAAAATCTCATCTTGAATTGTCATCCCCATAATCACCACGTGTCAAGGGCGGGCCCAGGTAGAGGTAATTGAATCATGGGGCGGATTCTCCCGTGCTGTTCTCATGATAGTGAGTGAGTCTCACGAGATCTGATGGTTTTATAAGCGTCTGGCATTTCCCCTGCTGGCACCCATTCCATCCTGCCGCCCTGTGAGGAAGGTGCCTGCTTCTCCTTTGCCTTCCACAATGATTATAAGTTTCCTGAGGCCTCCCTAGCCACCTGGAACTGTGAGTCAATTAAACCTCTTTCCTTTGTAAATTACCCAGTCTCAGGTATTTCTTCATAGCAGCGTGACCGTGGACTAATATACCTGGCTAAGGTACAATAACAAAACTATATATTTTTAAAACTCTGAAAATATTTTGTGAGTGTTTTTACATCATAGTGTGATGAAAACAATAAATTGTTATAATCTGTATTGAAGTATTATTTAGGCGATGATAACGATTCATTGTATAATAGGATAATTTGATGCTTTATGGGTTTAAGTTGGGGATGTCCTATTTCTTTGAGATTGTGGAGGTTAAGAACTAGAACATTAGTAATGTAACTTTCAGGTTTGTTTCCAATTCAAAGAAAACCATTTTAAGAGTGAAATGTTAAAATGTATTATGAGGCCTTCATATCAATGTAATATCTGTAAGTTCTGAGGAAAAATATCTATGTGTTAAGGCTCCTTGGGGGAAAGCACCTTTCTTTGTTATTAGAGCCTCTTTCTGGTGGCTAAATTTTACATTCTTTGATTCTAATGAAGATTGATTACACCTGTGACCATGCATGAGCATTCACTCAGGATATTAGCAAGGCCATATTCTGTGCGGTTTTCAAAATCTTATGCAAAGTACAGCAATGACTGAATTATAGTTTAAAAAGAACAGGAAGGCATTTTCTTTTTCTTTTTCTTTTTTTTTTTTTTTTGAGACAGGGTCTCACTCTGTCACCCAGGCTGGAGCGCAGTCATGCGATCTCTGCTCACTGCAAACTCTGCCTGGCGGGTTCAGTGATTCTCCTGCCTCAGCTTCCCGAGTAGCTGTGATTACAGGTGCATGCCATCATGCCTGGCTAATTTTTGTATTTTCAATAGAGACGGGATTTCACCATGTTCACCAGGCTGGTCTCGAACTCCTGACCTCAAGCTTGACCACACACCTTGGCCACCCAAAGTCGTGGGATCAGAGGCATGAGCCACCGCTCAAGGCCAGGAAAATATTTTCAACATCCTGATAGACTCTGGCTTGCCATGCTGACCAACATTCAGCAGGGAGTGAATCAGTGTGGGCGGAGCCACTGTCTTCACAGGTCTAGTCATTTCCAATACTGGAAATGGACTGGACACATTCCTTCCTCTCATTTTTGGTTTGCTCTGATGAAGCCTTTCCTGCCGTCTCCTCTCTCTGCTTTTCTAACTCTCACACCTCCTTAGAAGCCCACCTCAACTCTGTGGAGCCTCTGCTAAGCATCCCAACCATCATGGCATATCCCTTTTGTGAGCTTCTATAATACATGGTAGCAGTCACTGGGTTTTTAGTTTGAATTTAGACTTTTCTTTGTATCCTTTGCCTTCTTAGCAAAAGTCTCAGCTCTTTGAGGTCCAGGATCATGTCTTCTATCCTTGAATTGTTGAGAGTACCCATCTCGGTACAGGCAGAGAGCATTGGATGACTGGTTGTCAGCCTCCACTAAAGCTGGAGATGCAGGAGGGCCCTGAGGGTTGCAATGGGAGAGGGTGGTAGATGTGGTAGATGTGTTATGGGGATGAGGAACATGGCTATACCCTAAAAGAACCAAAAGAGCCACTAGCCAATTTGCAGGCAGCTTTTTTTTTTTTTTTTTTTGAGACAGAGTCTCGCTCTGTTACTAGGCTGGAGTGCAGTGGTGCGATCCCGGCTCACTGCAACCTCTGCCTCCTGGGTTCAAGCAATTCTCCTGCCTCAGCCTCCTGAGTAGCTGGGACTACAGGCACGTGCCACCCCCCACCCCCCAGCTATTTTTGGTATTTTTAGTAGAGACAGGGTTTCACCATGTTGGCCAGGCTGATCACAAACTCCCAATGTCAAGTGATCTGCCTGCCTTGGCCTCCCAAAATGCTTGGATTACAGGCGTGAGCCACCACGCCCGACCACAGTGCAGCATTTATAATAACAACAATATGGCCAGGCACAGGGGCTCACATCTGTAATCCCAGCACTTTGGGAAGCCAAGGTGGGTGGATCACCTGAAGTCAGGAGTTCAAGACCAGCCTGGCCGATATGGTGAAACCCTGTCTCTACTAAAAATACAAAAATTAGCTGGATGTGGTGGCATGTGCCTGCAGTCCCAGCTACTCAGGAGGCTGAGGCAGGAGAATCCCTTCAACCCAGGAGGCAGAGGCTGCAGTGAGCCAAGATCATGCCACCGCACTCCAGCCTGGGTGACAGAGTGCGACTCCCTCTCAAAAAAAAAAAATTAATCATATTAATAATATACAAATAATAAAAATATAATATATATTAATATATAATATATAATAAAAATATATTTATATGACATAAATATATATTTAAATATATGTTATATAAATATATTTAAATATATATAAATATATTTAAATATATATTTAATAGAAATATATATAAATATATATTTAATAGAAATATATATAAATATATATTTATATAATATAAATATATATTTAAATATATAATAAATATATATACTTATATACTATATAAATATATATTATATATATATAAATATATACTTATATAATATATATAACTATTATATATATAACTATATATAATATAGTTATATATATAACTATATAATATATATGACTATTATATATAAAACTATATTATATATAACTATTATATACTAGTTATATATAACTATATAATATATATAACTATTATATACTAGTTATATTAACTATATAATATATATAACTAGTATATAATAGTTATATATACTATATAATATATATAACTAGTATATAATAGTTATATACTATATTATATATAACTATATATGTCATATATAACTATATATACTAGTTATATATAACTATAATAGTTATATATAACTATATAATATATAACTATATATAATAGTTATATATAACTATATATAATAGTTATATATAACTATATATAATAGTTATATATAACTATATATAATAGTTATATATAACTATATATAATAGTTATATATAACTATATATAATAGTTATATATAACTATATATAATAGTTATATATAACTATATATAATAGTTATATATAACTATATATAATAGTTATATATAACTATATATAATAGTTATATATAACTATATATAATAGTTATATATAACTATATAATATATAACTATATATAATAGTTATATATAACTATATAATATATAACATAATAGTTATATATAACTATATATAATAGTTATATATATCATATAGATATATAGATTTATAAATATATATACACATATATTTACATATATAATATATGTAATATATATTATATATATATGTAAAATATCCCAATCACTGCTAGTAAGCAAAGGCAAAGTTATCTGGCCAGCTTTAAAATCTCTGAACTCCCTTAAACTGGGCAGTCATTGATTTTGTGTATTCTGTGTGTATTTTTCTGGGGACAGCCCAGTTCCCTTCTACCTACCTTTTCACCAAGTGGTTCTTCACTGTCATTCTCTGCACAGGCTCCTCTTCTGGGCTTTCCCATTTCCCACCTCCTTCTCCCCTTGGTTAACAAAAGCTATTGTCCTTTGAGACCCATCTGAACACCATAGTTTCTGCATACAGTGTTGGACAAGATGATTTTGGTTGCTAGTGACAGAATCTCAACTCAAACTAGCTCAGGCAGAAAAGAGGGGTTAGGCCAGGCATGGTGGCTTATGACTGTAATCCCAGCACTTTGGGAGGACAAGTTGGGCAGATCACCTGAGGTCAGGAGTTTGAGACCAGCCTGGCCAACATAGTGAAACCCCATCTCTACTGAAAATACTAAAATTAGCTGGTGTGGTTGTACTTGCCTGTAATCCCAGCTACTCAGGAGGCTGGGGCAGGAGAATCGTTTGAACATGGGAGGTGGAGGTTACAGTGAGCCAAGATCATGCCACTGTACTCCAGCCTGGGTAACAGAGTGAGACTCCATTTCAAAAAAAAAAAAAAAAAAAAAAAAAAAGGGTTATTGTGTCACAAAGTTTTGGAAGGACAGGATGCAACTGGGCTCCTTCTGGGTTATCTATAAGCAGCAACTCAGCCTCCTCTCTCCATTTCTCATCCCCGAGACCCTGGCTTGATGGCTCATTTTAAACCTTGCAGAGGCCAGGCGCGGTGGCTCACACCTGTAATCCCAGCACTTTGGGAGGCCGAGGCGGGAAGATCACGAGGTCAGGAGTTTGAGACCAGTCTGGCCAACAGAGTGAAACCCTGTCTCTACTAAAAATACACAAAAAATTAGCCTGGTGTGGTGGTGTGCACCTGTAATCCCAGCTCCTCAGGAGGCTGAGGCAGGAGAATCACGTGAACCCGGGAGGCAGAGGTTGCAGTGAGCCAAGATTGTGCCACTGCACTCCAGTCTGGGTGACAGAATGAGACTCCATCTCAAAAAAAAAAAAAAAAAACCAAAAACCAAAAAACAAAACAAAAAAACCTTGCAGAGAAAAATGACAGCGGCATGCAGAGAAGAGGGTCATCTTCAGATTTTGGAGTCCAGACTCAGCCTAAAGCTCATTTTGGGGTTCCTGAGAATCCACAGGCTCATAATACCCTATTTGATTAAGCTACCATGAGAAGGCTTCTGTTACACATGGACCTGACAAAATGAAATGAGGTCCTGGAATGTAATTGTAAAAGGAAAAGTACAACTCCTCCTCAGATGATCTTTGATGCTATCACTGATTGGAGCAGGAAGACTTGGGAAGCCACTGGGATGGATTAAACAATTCAGAAAACTCACTGAGAGTCTTCTGAGTGTAGAGCAGGATTCTAGGTCTGTGAGCCTCGCCGATGCTTTTGGTGCCTTACATCACATCCCCACCTCTGTTTTCACCCAGGCCCCTGTCACCTTTAATCGTGACCTTGAGAATGCATCCTTTAAAGGCCCTTTTCTCCTCTCCTGCTTTACTCTCTGTATTCCTTAATTTCTGCTTCCTAGGATTGCATTCCAACTAAACTACATGTTCCCAGACCTTGTCTAAATTCTGCTTTAAGAAAAACTCAAACCAATATAGAGATATATATATGTAAAATATGGTATTTGCCCATAGGGGACTTATAAGTTTAGTTGGAGTATTTGAACAAATATTATTGGAAAGCAATAAAATGAAAAAGCAGGTTTCAATTAAATAACACATGAGTGGTACAGATTCCAGTCCATATAGTTACTGTAGATTTTATTAAATTTTAGTAATAATTCTTCCAGTTCTGATAACTCTAACCAGGAAGATCTAGTTCTTCAAGAATTATTATTTCATTTGATATTTCATTAATCTTGTATCTCATGGAAGCACTCTGTTCTCAGCTAAGTATGAAGAGGTGGGATTGGGTACACTTTGTACCATATCCTTAGTGATCTGTAATTATATCCTGTCATTCAAATGCTATTCTATTCAACTTTAAAGAACTTTTAAACATCCTTAACATTTTACTTTTTCTTTTTAAACAGAACACTTAGGTCTTCACAAAATCATCCTGGAACATGTCATGAGAGTAAACAAAGTTATTTTGTACTTGGGGCCAATTATTTTAAAGAAAAAATAAAGGAATTTAATTTTTGTTTTAAAGTAACAAATACATTTTTAATTGATCTAAGATAAAAACTATTTGGAGAAGATTAGTGATCATTTTAGCCCTTAATCTGTTAGAACTGTATCCTGAACAGCCTTGAGAAACTGGGTTTACTGTTTATATTCACTATTTCACATCATCCACAGTATAAGGGAAAAAAAGGCATTGTATCAGTTTAGGTTAAATGCATGGCTGGCAACCAAATCCAATCTCTTATATTCTGTATTTTTTTATTTAGCTCTTCTACTTTGTTGATATCAGCTTTCACAGCATCTTCCTTGGCAGTGTCTTTCAGCTCATTCCAGCATCCTGCTTTGCCTTGCCTTTGAGGTCTAACATCCTGGGCCATTCTGTATTTAAGTCATGCACAGTCGCTTGTTTGCAGTGGCTGTAGATGAACATCCTCTCATCATCTGCTGGCTTGGTCTCAAGGTGCTTAATATCCTTGGCAGCTTTCTCAAACAGCCTGAGACATACTGGCAGTTGTTGCAAGGATTCCTGGGAGCCCACTGAGAAGGTACAGAGCAGGAAGCTATTGGAACTTAATTTTTCAATTGCAAAACTAATATAGCAATATTAAGAACATTTTTGAGTAAATAGAAACATACTATTAAGACTTATTTTAACTTTGTGATTGTTATGGTTGGCCATTTTATAGATATATTTGTTATGCATTGTAGCATTGGTAAAATTTTGTATCCAGTCCTATTTCAAGAAAATTTTGGAGTGTTAGGAAGTCATCCTGAAAGATTTGCTAGTTCCATGAAGTATTCCAGGATTATATACCAGCCAACTGGTGCTATGGTTTGAATATGTAAACCTCCAAAATTCAAGTGTCGTTCATACTAAGAGGTAGGGCCTTTAAGAGATGATTAGGAGATGTAGGCTCCTTCTTCATTAATGGGATTAAGGCCCCTATAAAAGAGGCTTCACGGCTGGGCGCGGTGGCTCACACCTGTAATCCTAGCTCCTAGCACTTTGGGAGGCTGAGGTGGGTGGATCGCCTGACGTCAGGAGTTCGAGACCAGCCTGGCCAACATGGCAAAACCCCATCTCTACTAAAAATACAAAAAATTAGCTGGACATGGTGGCAGGCACCTGTAATCCCAGCAATTTGGGAGGCTGAGGCAGCAGAATCGCTTGAACCCAGTAGGCGGAGGTTGCAGTGAGCCGAGATCGCACCACTGTACTCCAGCCTGGGCAACAAGAGCAAAACTCCATCTCAAAGAAGAAGAAGAAAAAAAAAGAGGCTTCACACAGCACGCAGCTTGTCCTTCAGCCTTCTGCCATGTCAGAATGCAGCAGGAAGGCTCTCACCAAACCAAATGCTGCTCCCTCGGTCTTGGACTTTCCAGCTTCCAGAATTGTGAGAAATAAACTTCTGTTCCTTATAAATTACCTAGTCTCAAGTACTCTGTTATAGCAGCACAAAATAAACTAAGACAGTTGGCCTTCACCATCCACTATGCAGAAATATAAAGGAGGCTGTTTTCCCAATTCCCTTTCTCTACTAGGCCCATTTAAACCAGGAATTCTGGTTGCCATATTCATGAAAGAAGGCACTAGAGAATTCCTTAAAATATCAAGCTCTCTTAATGTATCTTATGGATTTTTCACCTCTAATTATTGAAGAGTAATATGTATTACGAAGGCAGAGCATTGTTTGTATTTGCATTTCAGAGTTGGGGCAAGACATTTCTTTACTTCTATATTTTGGTTTTTACTTTCTTCCAAGTCCTATGATAATAAGAATTTATCTTGAGAGACAATGATGATGTGTCTTTTATTTTGCTATGCTTTCAATGGTAAAACCTTATAGTATAAATACTCCTATTTTTCAATTCTAGGAATTTTCCTTGTATTACTTCTTTGACAATTTATTTGCTTTCATTTTCTCTATTCTTTCTTTCTGGGCCTCCTAGTTTTAGCATGTTAATCCTCCTGGATTAATAATATATTATAAATACACATATGTGAATATAATAGATACACATATATGTGTATTATATGTGTATATATGATATGATCTATCTCCTTTTATTGATCTGTTTTTTTGTTCTACTTTTGGTAAGATTTCCTCAAATTTGTCTTTCAACTTCATAACTTTTTATTGCTAACATCCTATTTTTAAATTTCTAACAACTCTTGCTTGGTATCTGAATTTTTTCTACAGCATCATTCTCGTTTCATAGATGTATCCTTCATCTCTCTAAGGCTATTAATAAGATTATTTTGAAGCTTATTTTCTTTTCATTATTCCTAAGTTGATATTTTCTGCATCACATTTTCACGACTTTATTTTTAAAATTCCTCCTTTTAAGTCGGAACATTCTCCCAACTTTAAATCTAGTAAGAGTCTTCAAAATTTTAAGGAAAAATCCCTAGAGTTTAATCTAATTAGCTCTGATTGGCTCAACTTGGGTCATTTGCTCATTCTTGAACCAGGCACTGTGTAGGGAGACCACAGTGTTCCAGTTGGTTGAGAGTGGATCAACATTCCTCCCCTAGAACTAGATAGAAAGTCAGCTCCATCAGAATTTGTGAGTGGGGGAAGAGTGGGCCTTCAGAGAAAAATAGGCGGCTGTTACTAGGAAAAGAGCAAAGGGATATTGGATGGCCAGAAAAGAACATACATGCTTAATATAGCACCTTGTCCAGGGGTTTTCTCTGCAGGAACCTGGCCTAGCAGTTGAAAAGGCAATGTCTGAATTCCTGTAGTGACCAGTTACTCACAATTTTAAGGAAATTCAGTCTATCCCCAGATAACACCATCTTATAGGAAAGTCTTGTATTATGCCAATGTCTAGCTTTCTTTGGCTGTCACCTGTGACCCTAGTTTTGCTCTTGGGTATACCCCTGAGATATGTGAAGGCCATTCTCAAGTTCTCAGGTCCTTTCTTTTCAGACTCAATACCTGTTGCTATGTCTTTTCCTAATCTGAAAACATTTTTAGTCCTTTCTCTATTTAAGTTTAGGCATTTTGGTTTAGCATGAGCGATCCAGATCACAGAGTACCAAAATGCTTTATACTTTCAAAATTGATTCATACTAAGCTGTTTAAGTTTCTGTATATAATCTAAGAATATGTATAGAGTTCATTTGTTTACTCAAGTAGTATGTATTGAGCCTCTACTACAATAATTCTTAAACCTTTGTTGCACATTAGAATAATCACAGAAACAAAAAACCAAACACCTCATGTTCTCACTCATAGGTGGGACTTGAACAATGAGAACACCTGGACACAGGAGGGGGAACATCACACTCTGGGGACCGTTGTGGGGTTGGGGGAGGGGGGAGGGATAGCATTAGGAGATATACCTAATGCTAAATGACGAGTTAATGGGTGCAGCACACCAACATGGCACATGTATACATATGTAACAAACTGCACGTTGTGCACATGTATCCTAAAACTTAAAGTATTAATAATAATAATAATAAATATTTTTTACAAAAGAAAAAAAAAGAATAATCACAAAAACTTAAAAATCCTGATGCCTGGCCTACACCCCAAACCAAAATTGGACTCTCTAGGATAGGGAGGGGATAGGAACTCAGACACCAGTATTTTTTTTTTTTTTTTGAGACAGAGTCTCTCCCAGTAGCTGGGACTACAGGTGCCTGCCACCATGCCCGGCTAATTTTTTGTATTTTTAGTAGAGATGGGGTTTCACCGTGGTCTCAATATCCTGACCTCCTGATCCGCCTGCCTCGGCCTCCCAAAATGCTGGGATTACAGGCGTGAGCCACCACGCCCAGCCAGGCACCAGTATTTTAAGCTCCCCAGGTGAGGCTAATGTATAGCTGAAGTGGAAAACCTCTGCTCTACTAAGCAGTAGGCCTCCTTCAAAATACAATGTCAATGGGTATAGGTTTCCTTAAGGTAGGTTTTTCAGAAAATGAATTTGAGGCATGTCTCCATCGTTTGCCTCTGTCTGACCTTGGGCAACTTCTGTATAGGATTATTCATCAAGTCACATCAGAGAAAGCAACCTGGGGCAAGCCAGCTATTTAGCCACGGGTAATTATCAAGGTTTCTGAGAAAAAGTACTTGTATTAATATTCAGTTAAAAACTTGCTTTTATATACTTTTCTCAGTTTGGTTGATAATTCCTGGAGGATGATGGTATCTGAATTTATTAAACTGACCTCATGCAGAATCAAGAGTAGCATTATGTTCTGGTGGGAACTTAAGAGCTTCTTGAAATTATTTTCAACCAAAAAAATGTAGTCCTGTCTTTTATGACTATGAATTAGAGGCCATCTGTGAAGCTGCTGAGTTTTATAGAAAAGCCTGCATTTAGACTGACATTTATCTTGTAATGTGGCAGTAAAAAATTCTGAAACATTTACAGAACAAAGGTTAAGGCCAAACTTTATCAGCATAATGTTTATAGAGACTAAATCTGCACAAAAAAGGGGCAGATTTATTATTTGTGTTTAACTACAGTGTCTATTGTGTGTTTAAAAGTCCATATTAAATGAAGTAGATTCACTGAAGTAGGAAGGGAGACAAGTTGAGAATCAGGAAAGGAGAAAGTCTAGTGAACTTCTTTAAGAGCCACTTTTGAACTGTCTTCTGGCACTTGCTGACTTTGAATCATTTTTCCCAATTTTTATTGTGAATATTTTCAAACATATAGAAAAGCTTAATAATATGATGACAACTGTATATTCTTACATATTAGTCAGGGTTCTCCAGAGAAACAGAACCAATAGGATTGATTGATTTGAATTGGCTCATGCAATTATGGAGTCTGACAAGTCCTGAGTTCTTCAGGGTGAAATCAGCAAGCCAGACACCCAGGAGAGCCAATGGTTCAGTTCCAATCTGAGTCCAAAGACCTGAGAACCAGTAGAGTCAACAGTGTAGCTTCTGTCTAAAGGCCAGCAGGCTCAAGAGCCAGGAAGTACAGATGTTTCAGTTTGAGTCAAAAGGGAGAAAAATAAGCCAATGTCCCAGGTCAAAGGCAGTCAGGCAGGAAGAATTCTGTTACTTGGGTGAGGGTCAGCCTTTTAATTCTATTCAGGCTTTCAACTGATTTGATGAGGCCCATTCACATTAGGAAGGACAATTTTCTTTACTCAGGCTATTGATTTAAATGTTAATTTCATCAAAAAACATCATCACAAGGCTGGGAGCAGTGGCTCACACCTGTAATCCTTGTACTTTGGGAGGCTGCAGTGGGAAGATGGCTTGAGCCTAGAAGTTTGAGGCCATAGTGAGCTATGATCACACCATAGCATTCCAACCTGGGCAACAGAGCAAGACCCTGTCCCTGAAACAAAAATAAAAACAAAAACAATGAAACCCAAATGAAACAAACAAAAAACACCTTCACAGAAACACCCAGAATAATGTTTAAGTATCTGGGCACCCAGTCAAGTTGACTCATAAAATTAACCATCACATCTTGTATTAGCTTTCTATTGCTGTACAATAATATTACCACACATTTAGCAGCTTAAAACAACATATATTTATTATCTCACAATTTCTGTGGCTCAAGATGCTGGCTATGGTTTAGCTGGATCCTGTTCTTAAGGTTTCACAAGACTGTACAAGATGCCAGCCAGGGCTGTGGTCTCATCAGATGCTTGACTGGGGAAAAAATAACTTCTAAGCTCACTCACATTATAGGCATAATTCAGGTCTTTGCATCTATAAGATTGAGGTCTTCTGTTTCTTGCTGGCTGTCAGCTGGAAGCTACCCTCACCCCATAGAGGCCATGTTACTTCCTTGTTGGGATTGCCCAAGATGTTCACTTGCTTCCTCAAAGCTAATAAAGGAAAAAGAGAGAACTTAGGTAATCATGTATATCCTGTCACCTTTGCCATATGTTATTGTCCAGAAGCAAGTCACAGTTCTTGCTCACAAGAAGGGAGAGGGAGAGGTGTCACATAAGAGTATGAACACCAGGAGTCGGAATCATGGGAACCACTGTAAGTCTGTGTACCACAAGTCTCCATTTAGATTCAAGAATTGTTAACATTTTGCGCGTCTGCTTTGTCTCTCTCTCTTTCTACACACACACTTTTGATGAATACTTGTCGTGATTATTTCTCTAAATACATTCATCTCCTAAGAACAGTACACTTCTATATAATTACAACACAATAATCAAAGTATTTTAAAGAAAATTAACAATATTTTCATTCAATCATTTAATGTTCAGATCATGTTCAAATTTCTTTCATTGTAGGAGCAAACCTCTTATACATTTTAAAAAATCAAGATCCAATCAGGTTTCATGCATTACATTTGGTTATGTCATTTTAGTCTCTTTAGTTTAACTCAGTTTTGTCACTAAATTAAAACAACTGAAGTATATTATACATACAGAAAAGTATAAATATCATTGGAGATCGTAGCCAGCATTATAAGTAAACATCATCATGTACAAAGAAAATCCAAAAGAATCCATAAGCTATTAGAATAAATGAATTTAGCAAGGCCTCTTGATACAGTCAGTATGCAAAAATCATTTCTATATGCTAGAGACAAAAAATAAAACTTAAACAATTCAATTATAACATCAAAAAGCACCAAATTCTCACAAATAAATATAAGATGTCTAAGACCTTCCCTCTATACTGAAAATTATATAATATTGATGACAGAAATTAAAGAAGAGCTAAATTAATGGAGAGATATTAACTCCTGAAAATTAATCTCTAGCTTCAGCCCAGGGTGGAGGCTTACACGTGTAATCCTAGCACTTTGGGAGGCTGAAGTGGGAGGACTGCTTGAGGCCAGGAGTTTCAGACTAGCCTGGTCAACATAATAAGACCCTGCCTCTACAAAAAATAAAAAAGCTTAGCTAGGCAGGGTGATGCATGCCTGTAGTCCTGATCCCAGGAGTTCAAGGCTACAGTGAGCTGTGATCATGCCACTGTACTCCAGCTTGAGTGACAGAGCAAGACCCTGTCTAAAAAAGCAAAAGAAAAAAAATTAATCTCTGGATTCAATGTAATCCCAATCAAAACCCCAGCAAATCCTTGTGTGAAAATTGACAAGTTGATTCTAAAATTTATATGGCACTGCAAATCACGTAGAATAGGCAAGGCAATGTGGAATAAGAACAAATATGGGGGACTTATACAATAAGATTTCAAGATTTGCCATAAAGTTAGAATAATTGAGATAGTGTGGTATTAGCTCCAGGGAAGACAAAAGATCAAGGGAACAAAACAGAGTCCAGAAATAGATCCAAACATATATAGTCACTTAACATATGACAAAAGCACTACTGCAATCCAAAGGAGGAAAATATACCCTTTTCAATAGATGGCCCTGGAGCAATGGGATATTGATATGAGTATCATAATTTGGATGTTTGTCCCCGAAGCCTCATGTTGAAATCTGGTCCCCAGTGTTGGAGGTAGGGCCTAATGGGAGGTGTTTGGGTCATGGGAGAGGATCCCTTATGAATGGCTTCGTGCTGTCATTGAGGTAATGAGTGAGTTCTTGCTTTATTAGTACCCAAGAGAGTTGGTCCTTAAAAAGGGCCTGGCACCTCCACCACCACCTCCTACTCTTTGTTTTCTCTCTCTTGCCCTGAGATCTCCACACATGCTGGCTCTGTTTTACTTTCTGTCATGAATAGAAGCATCCTGAGACTCTCACCAGAAGCAGATGTTGGTGCCATGCTGCTTGTACAGCCTGCAGAACAGTGAGTCAAAGAAACCTCTCTTCTTTATAAACTAAAATATATTGTATTCAGAAAAATACAGCTTAGATTCAAGAATTGTTAACATTTTGCACATCTGCTTTCTCTGTCTCTTTCTACATCTGCCCCCACCCCCACCCCGGCCTCCCCTCCCATACACAGACACACACAGTGTGTTGCTGTAAAGGAATACCCAGCCTCAGGTGTTCCTTTATAGCAACACAAATAGACTAAGACATTGGGGGAAAAAGCGTGACTCCTATCTCAGATCATATACAAAAATTAAGGTGGATCATAGACTTAGATGTGTGAAGTAAAATAACATTTCTGAAAGAAAATTTAGAAGAATATCTTCCTGACTTATGGAGGCAAATAATTCTAAAATGGGAAATAAGAAAACATTAACCTAAAAAAAACTAATAAATTGAAGTTCATTAAAATAATGTCTGTTTAGCATAAGACACATTTAAGACAAAGCCACCGGCTGAGAAGATAGCTTCTGCATTTATATTTGTGAAAGTTCTCAGATATCCAGAATATATATAGAACTCCTACAAATCCATAAAAAAAGACAACCCAAGTGTTTAAAAAAGTGGTAAAAGACTTAACAGGTACTCCACAAGAAAAGCATATTAGGCCATTCTTGCATTGCTATAAAGAAACACCTGAGACTAGGCAATTTATAAAGAAAAGAGGTTTAATCGCCTCACAGTTCTGTAAGCATTCCAGGAAGCATGGTGCCAACATCTGCTAAGCTTCTGGGGAAGCCTCAGGAAGCTTACAGTCATGGCATAAGGCAAAGGGGGCACAGGCATGTCACATAGCAAAAGTAGGAATGAGAGAGAGAGTATGTTTGTGTGTTGGGGGTGTCACATACTTTTAAATAACCAGATCTCACAAGAACTGACTATCGCAAAGACAGTACCAAGCCATGAGGGATCCATCCCCATGACCCAAAAATCTCCCACCAGGCCCCACCTACAGCATTGGGGATTACAATTCAACATGAGATTTGGGTAGGGACAAATATACAAACTATGTTGAAAAGATATCCAAATGGCTAATAAGCATATGAAAAGGTATTCAATATCATTAGTCATAAGAGAAATACAAATTAAAACCACAATGAAATATACACCTATCAAAATGGCTAAAATTAGAAATGAGAAATTCAAGAGTTGATGAGGTTACAAAAATATTGAAACTCTCATATATTACTGGTAGGAGTAAAGTTGGTTTAATCACTTTGGAAAACTGGTACTATCTACTGAAGCTAAATATATGCCTACCCAGAGGCTCAGCAAGTCCATTTTCAGGTTAATAACCAAAGAGAAATGAGTGGCTATATCTATCAAAACACATGTACAAGAATTATTCATAGTTCAAAACTGGAAAAAACCCAAATATCCATCAACAGAAGAATAAACATAATGTGCTATATTTCATACAATGGACTAATACATGACTATTTTTTAATTTATTTTTTTGAGACAGAGTCTTGTTCTATTGTCCAGGCTGGAGTGCAGTGGCATGGTAACTCAGCTTACTGAAACTCTGCCTCCCAGGCTCAAGCAATCCTCCTGTCTCAGCCTCCTGAGTAGCTAGGACTACAGGCACTTGCCACCACACCCGGCCAATTTTTGTATTTTTAGTAGAGACAGGGTTTCACTATGTTGGTCAGGCTGGTCTCGAACTCCTGACATCAGGTGATCTGCCCACCTCGGCCTCCCAAAGTGCTGGGATTACAGGTGTGAGCCACTGTGCCCGGCCGACAAGTAAAAAAACACACAAACCATTGATACATGCAACATAAGAATGAATCTCATAGGCATTACGCTGAGCCAAAAAGGTCAGACATGAGCAAATCAGACATGGAAGTCTGATGAAGTTCAGCACAGAAAAAACTAATCAAATATGATAGAAGTCAGAAAAGTGGTATATATATATATATATATATATATGGAGTGGGGGTTGATATAGACTGGGATGGAGTATCATGGAACCTTCTGGGGTGCTGAAGATGTTTTATATCTTGATCTGGGTAGTGGTTGCAGGGTGCATATAAATGTTCAATATCATCTAACTGTACTTTTTAAGATTATTATACTTTATGCATGTCACTGTATGTGTTACACCACACCACAATAAAAAAAGTTTAAAAAGGAAGAAAAGTTTCACAAATCCCATTTACAACTCTACGAATTTTCACAAATTGAACAGCCCATTTCCTTCTTATCACTATCCCTCTAAGTGAAACCACTATCCTGGCTTCTAACACCATAGATTAATTTCTTCTGTTTATGAACTTTATGTAAATGCAACTCAAGAGTATTGTTTGTTTCTTTTACTCAACCTCATATTTGTAAAATTATTCTGTTATTTGTAATTTAAGCATTCCATTGTATGACTGCTATTATTCCACTGTTGGTAGGCATTTGGATCATTTCAAGTTTATGACCTTAACATTTGTAAGGGTCCAGGCTAGCTGTCTTTTTTTCTTTTTATCTTTTTTTTTTTTTTTTTTTTTTTTTTGAGACAGAGTCTCTTGTTGCCCAGGCTGGAGTTGCAATGGTGCAATCTTGGCTCACCGCAACCTCTGCCTCCTGGGTTCAAGTGATTCTCCTGCCTCAGCCTCCTGAGTAGCTGGATATTACAGGCACATGCTACCAAACCTGGTTAATTTTGTATTTTTAGTAGAGACGGGGTTTCTCCACGTTGGTCAGGCTGGTCTCGAACTCCCGACCTCAGGTAATCAACCCGCCTTGGCCTGCCAAAGTGCTTGGATTGTAGGTGTGAGCCACCGCACAGGCTAGCTTTCTTTAAAAAAAAAAAAAAAAAAAAAAGTCTAACATTCTGGGTTTGTGATGGTACTATTTGACTTCCTCCTTTATGTCTGTGACTTTCCTATAAATTGAAATTTGAGTTCAGAGGCTTAATTCAGATTAAACTTTTTGGCAAAAAGACTACATAAGTAGTGCTGTGTGCTTCATTTTGCCAAATTTCCCTTCACAGGGGTTATACCTGAGAATGATGTCAAGCTTTGAGTTTTATGGTGCAGTTCTAATTGGCATTTATTTAATTTTAGTGATGTTAAGCAGTCTTTCATATGCTTAAGAGCCATTTCTGTTTAAGGGCTATTTTGTGACCTTCATATCATTTGCTCATTTGTTCTATCAGCTTTTGCTCTTTTTCTTCTCTATTTTTCAACTTTTAATATATTATGGAGACTGAAACTTCTAAAAAAAATGTACTTGCTTGTGTAAACCTCAACAATTGTGTTTTCTCTTAGCATTCTCTATGAATTATTCTGGGTTTATAAGAAAAAATGATGACTTTCCCAGGTCCTTTTTTACTGAAAAGCAGGAATATGTGAGATGTTGTCCTTCACTTTCATCCCCAAATATAGATTACCTTGACAGGTATAATATATATGCTTTATGGTCTAAGCATGTGTTGCCCTGACCTTTACATATCTATAGTCCTTGGCCAGCTCCATCTCACATTGGCTGCCAGTTCTGGGGTTCACATTCTTCAAGCATGTGCTCCTCCTCCTCAGAGAGCCTTGCTCCATCTCTCCATATTCATGGATGTCCAAAGAAAACAGTCCATTTTCTGTTGCTTATAACAGAATACCTGAAAACTGTGTAGTTTACAAAGTAAAGGCATTTATTTCTTACAGTTATGGAGGCTGAGAGTCCAAGGTTGAGGAGCCTCATCTGGTGAGAGCCTTCTTGCTGGTGGGGACTCTCTGCAGAGTCCCTGAGGAGGCACAGAACATCACATGGCAAGGGGGCTGAGCATGCTAGCTCAGGTCTGTTTTCCTCTTCTTATGAAGCCATCTATTAGTTTATTAACCCACTAATCTATTAATTCATTAATTCATGAGTAGATTAATCCATTGGTATATATATGAATATATATACATGAAAGAGACCCCAACTGACTCCCAGCAGGGTCCCTGGGCCATGGGGCCTTCACATTCAGGTTTTGGTTTGTGTGTGTATCTTGACACTCAACACCCTGTCCCGCCCAATCACATGAGGTGATTCTAGTGTTTGTTCCTTGCAACTAGTGATTTTAATGAACATTCCAAGGGGGACCCAGAATTGAAACCCAAGCCTTCTCTCTCTGAGGCCAGTGCTCTTTCCACCATTTCAGGGCAAGGGACATTGTCTTTGTGCAGATTTTGATGGCGGTCCACGTGGAAAAAAGGGCACATATTACATGTATTTTATGACAATGAAAAACATGTAATTGTAAATGTGAGTGGGCAGAGACAGCCAGCAAGGGAAACCAAATCCCCTCTCAATTCAATGGAGACCAGTAGGAGGGTCTCAAGAAACTGAAAAGAGGCCCTGATTACAGTGCCTGTGTGTACAAGGCATCCGCCTTCTCTGCTCTCTCTCTACCCAAATCCAGGGGAGTCTCAGCTGCCCCCTCCCACCACCTCCACCTGCCAGTGCTTGCCCGCGGGGCTACAGAGGAAGACAGCAGCCACGCCTGCATATGGGCTTCTGCACTGCTAGCCTCAAGGCTGCCAGAGTGCAAAGAATGCCAGGATAATGGCTTTATCCACGTGTGGCCTTTTGACACATAAGCTAATGACTATATTCCAGGTACAAATAGTTCTTTCCCACGAGCTGTTTCTGCAGGTCTCCAAACAGACAATACCCGGTTCCACTTAACAGAGTGACTCAAGGACGGATCTGAGGGCTGGGTCTTGTGAACGCGGGCTGTTGTCCTGCCCTCTCCCAGCTCTAACATTGTGCTGAAAAGTTAAAATATAAAACGCCAAAGCTCCCCAATCCCATCCCACGCCCCTGCCTGCGCAGCCTTTCATGCATTGAATGGGCAGCTTCATGATGCTGCTGCGACAATAGCGACAATAGCGGGGGGCAGAGGAGTTTGCTCACCCTCTTGCTTCTCTGAAAAGATGCCTCTGCCTGACAGTTACCTACCCTGGGGGTCACCTTTTGAAACCGACTGAAAGGAGCTTATCTTATAATCAACATTTCCCAGAAATCACTCACAAGCCACAGGCTATGAAAAGAAACAGATTTTGAGAAACTGCATTCAATGGACATCATTGTTCAAAGTTTGCAGAGCTGAAGGCCGGCTGTTGGAATATTTTCAGGTTTGATGTTACAGAAGGATGCTTTTTAAAGCTGCAAATACCTGCAAGCACTGATAAAAAAGCAAGAGTGGGATGTCCTATTTGAGCTGGAATTTCAGGAGCATAGGGAAGATAATCTTCAAAGTTCGAGTTCACTTTTCATTTTTGATCTAAGCTTGAAAAATCACTGAACTATGGGGAAGGAGGTGACAATTAAGACCCAACCACAAATCAACAACCTGTGGAATGTGGTTGTCATTTTGCTTAGACTGAACCACAAACTCTTAAGCATACTGATAGATCAACAAATGTGACTTCAGTACTTAAAGAGAATGTTGCCTTTTTCCCAAGACACTTTCTGATGTGAAAATGGAATAACTCCAAGGAGGCATATAGCACAATTGCATTTGGTCACTTTGATTGCTGTGATGGTTAGTTTTCTCTGCTGACTTGGCCAGGCTTTAGTACTCAGTGATGTAAACAATCATGAATCTAGGTGTTGCTATGAAAGTATTTTGTAGATATAGTTAACACCTATGTAGGTATGGAAAGGGATGATACCTTTTCCTAACCATTATAAGGGTCATGGTTGACATTTCTGTAGTAAAAGCCAAGTTAACAAGAGAAAAGCATAACAAACATATTGAATCCAAGTTTTATGCAACACAGGAGCCTTCAGAATGAAGACTGAAAGACCCCAGAAAAACTGTCTATTTTTATGCTTAGATTCGATGAAGAATGGGTGGCCATGTTGAACTGTGATTGAACAAAAGGGTGTGACTTAATGGCACCAGAGAGGGGGCAACCCAGCAAGATTCGTCTGTGCAGATTCTTCTTGGCCCCTCTGCAGCACTCATTCCTCCAGGGTACAGGGCAGGACCTTTCCTAGAATGGGAGGCTTATGACCTACAATCAAACAAGGTAGGTCAGAGAATTTATGGCCCATTTTTATACAGAAATGGGGGAAGGTTAGAGTAATATGTTTAGTTTTTATGGCTAGCTTTGGGGAAAATAGGTTCTGGTTAAAATAGATCTTTATATATTCTATTGGTTCTATTCTCAATATATATATATATTCTATTGGTTCTGTTTCTGTGGAAAACTCTGAGCAATATGATTAAGTACCAGAGTAAAAGCGAATTTTTTTTTTTTTTTTTTTGAGACGGAGTTTCGCTTTTGTTGCTCAGGCTAGAGTGCAATGGCGTGATCTCGGCTCACCGCAACCTTCACCTCCCAGGTTCAAGCCATTCTCCTGCCTCAGCCTCCCGAGTAGTTGGGATTACAGGCATGAGCCACCACGCCCAGCCAAAGCTAAAGTTTTTACGCTGGAAATGCAGAACTGTTCAATCTGAATAAGCATGTCTTCTGCTCCTCTCTGAGTTCATATTAAGCAAATTGATAACATTCTTAATTTCAACCAGAATGCCACAAAGTCCTGCAGAGCTGGGAAGTGAGAAAAATGTTTGAGTTGTCACACAGCCCGAGGGTGAGCATGGGAGAACACTGGGTGGTGAAGCCCAGCAGGGAACATTCACCAAAGAAGGCCACATGGTTCATATTTCCCTCTCCCTTACATCCAGGAACAAAGATCTTCCAGCGTTGAGTTTTGAGGACAGAATGTGGAGAAGTCTATGTTACTAATGGCCTGTTAGGCAAGGACAGGCTTCCTAGTCTAGATGGAAAGGATAAATGAGAATAGCATATCCCACAACAGAACACTTTTTACCAAATATAATGACATAGGCAATGAAAATATAGGTAATATAGAACTAAAACCCAAGCCCAATGTGTAATGTAGGAAAAGGGTCTATATGATAAAATTATCTCCACATGCCAGCCAAGCATGGTACTCATTCCTTTTTTTTGAGACAAGGTCTCACTCCATCACCCAGGCTGGAGTGCAGTGGCACAATCTCAGCTCACTGCAGCCTTGACTTCCTGGGCTCAAGTGATCCACCCGCCTCCGCCTCCAGAGTAGCTGGGACCACAGGCGTGGGTGCCATCATGCCTGGCTAAATTTTTTATTTTTTTTTTAGAAATGGGGTCTTGCTATGTTGCCCAGGCTGTTCTTGAACTCCTGGGCTCAAGTGATCCTCCTGCCTTGGCCTCCTAAAGTGCTGGGTTTACAGGTGAAAGCCACTGCACCTGGCTTTCATTGCATTTTTACAAGGGAGATAATGCAACATCTGTCTCTGCTCATAAATGAGTCACTTTCCTAAAATATGGAATTCTTTTCTAAGGAGAGCTGAACTCTGCTTTTATTTCTCACAACCATTAAAGAATAATTAGCATTAACTCCTTTGAGTCTTCTGGTTTTAAACACCTCAAGGACCCTCATTACAAGCAAGATGCATTTCCAAACCCTCCACCCAAATCTCTTAATTCCAAAACAAAGATCCAAAAAATTGAAAAATGTGGGGAAGCGAGAGTCAAGTTGTAAGCCTGGTATGTCTTTTTCCTTTTATAGGTATGGCAGAGCCTGGCTAGTTGTTCACCAAGCCTGTGTCGCCTTCCTCCTGGTTCAGAGCTAGACTACATTTCCCAGTCTCCTTGCAGTTGGTATGGTTACGTGATGAAGTTTTGGCCAGAAGAATGTGGGTAAAAGTAGTATGTGCAACTTCCCAGCCTGCCCTCCTCGCCAAACCTCCCACATGTGGTCCTCCATGCACTTTCCTCTTTGGCAACAACCTTGGAAATCCCTTCTTGAAGATACAAGCCACAAGATGGAAGGAGCCTGGATCCCTAAGTCACTACCTGGAGGGCTGCCTGTGGATCAGAAACACCTGTGGTAAGCTGGGCATGGTGGCTGCTTGGGAGGCTGAGGTAAGAGGATTGCTTGAGGCCAGGAGTTTGAGACCAGCCTGGGCAACAAAGTAAGACAAAAAGAAAAAACAAAACAAAAAGAAAAAAAACACCCATGTTGGACTTCAGGTGCATAAGAAATAAACTTCCCTTGTGCTAAGTCATTGCAATTTGGGGTTTTATCTGCCAAGGCAGCTAGCGAGTCCTTTACTGACACAGTGGGTGAACAGCATTGCTTTTCACTTTTAAGGTAAGACAGGGAAAGTGAACAAATTTGTTTAATCAATTGGGAATGTAATTTATAGCAATGTGGCTAATATAATGAAATGCCAGATAAATTCCAAATGTAGATGTCACATAGAATTTATCATCATGAATTTGAATATATGGTAGCAGTTAAATATGATATTTCAATCCTAGATTGGTCACAGGATTTTTTCCCCCAGGCACTGTGCTAGCATGTCACGAGACTGTGTGTCTGTGTGTCACATGGTCTGAAATTTTTTATTACAGGAAGAGACTGGAATCTGTAGTAACCTGGGAGGAAAGCAGATAGCAGGATGGCTGGGGAGGAAGCTGAAGATTTCCTTTCTAGGTATTTTGCCCATACTTTGGGCACATGGCCACCAGGTACACAGTAAGTAAGAGATAAGTTAGCATGGTTTTCTATTCAGTTATCATAGAATAAAACCAACACACAAACACATCATTAAAGGAACTAAGTATTGGCCAGGCATGGTGACTCAAGCCTATAATCCCAACACTTTGGGAGGCTGAGGCAGGTGGATCACCTGAGGTCAGGAGTTCGAGACCAGCCTGGCCAACGTAGTGAAACCCCGTCTCTACCAAAAATACAAAAATTAGCTGGGCGTGGTGGCGCGGGCCTGCAGTCTCAGCTACTCGGGAGGCTGAGGCAGGAGAATCACTTGAACCCGGGAGGCAGAGGTTGTAGTGAGCTGAGATCAAGCCACTGTACTCTAGACTGGGTGACAAGAATGAAACTTCGTCTCAACAAACAAACAAAAAACTATGGGTTGTTTCCTCCTCAGGATTTTTTTTAAAAAACAAATAGTTCATTTGTAAATTGGTTAAGACTTGAAGCCAATTCTCCTAATGAATCAATGTTATACAGGTTATGAGATTCCAAAGACAATATGCAAAATTACATTTAACCCATATTGCAATATATATATCAATATCTGTCTATCTAATCTCCAACATTTTTGAATTCTAGACATCTTGCAGGAAGACAAAAGTAAATAAGATGTGGTTTCTGCCCTGAAATAGCTGGCCATATGACAGGGTAGATAAAAATAAACATGGTTAATTGTATTCTCTCCATTCTCCATTTTTTTTCTTGCCAAGAGACCCTCATTTTGTTTGTTGGGGAGCAATATGCCAGACCCAGATGATGAATCAAGGTTGGTTTTAAGCCAGTGCTCCTAAATTCTGATGTGCATAAATTAGAATTAGACTCTCTGGGGGTGAAGCCAGACGTTGAAGAATCCCTCAGTGGTTCTGTGTGCAGCCAGGGTTAAGAACCACTGATGTGAATGAGTCAGTGACTACAATCCTTGTTCCACATTCTTAGCCTGCCTTGCAGCAAGGAGTGGCCACGTGCCCCAGTTCTAGCCGCTGAAATATAAGGGGAGAGTTTGCTTGGGGAAGGAGGATTTGAGGCAAGTTTTGCTTTCTAGACAAAAAGGAAATATGTGCCTGACACTATATTTCTTCTTCCTACTGTGAACATGGGCCTGCTCTCTGGAGCAGTAGCAGCCATCTTGCAATGCCAAGTTTGGTTTGATTTTTTGAGGGCAAATCAATCAATCAACCAATCAATCAATCAATCAATCAGAGTCAGCAAAATCCCAATTTGTTTTAGTTACTGTAAGTTAGATTTTCTAGCACTCGCAGCTGAAAACATTCCTCATTGATAAAGGAGAGGAGATGAGAATAACAAACAGCTGTAAGGAAAAACAGTATTTAAGGGCTGAAATAGGTAGTGCTGCATGGTTCAGAAGAGGGTGAGAAGGCAGGCTTCATGACAGGTTCAATTTGGGATTTGGGTTGGGCTTTGAGGAACAGGTAGGATTTGCATTGGAGGATGTGAGGAGGGAGGAATTATAGGCAGAGAGAGTGGCATAAAGAAGAGCATGGGAGTGGCAAAGCTGGGGTCTGTCTGGGGATTTGTGAAGAGCCGAGGTAGCTTGTGTACAACATGTAGGGAGTGAAAATGGTAGATGGTAAATCTGGAGAGTTTGGTTAATGCCACTGTAGAGGGCCTTAAAGACCAAAGTGGAGTTTCGCCTTAGCTGGGGGAGCATTAAGGAGGCAAGAAAGAAAGTGATATAATCAGAGATGCTGTTCAGAAAGATTGTCTTGGGCCAGGCACGGTGGCTTACGCCTATAATCCCAGCACTTTGGGAGCCCGAGGCAGGTGGATCACTTGAGGTCAAGTGTTCGAGACCAGTCTGGCCAATATCATGAAACCCCATCTCTACTAAAAATGCAAAAAATTACCCAGGCATGGTGGCAGGCACCTGTAATCCCAGCTACTCGGAAGGCTGAGGCAGGAGAATTGCTTGAACCCAGGAGGTGGAGGTTGCAGTGAGCCAAGATCACGCCATTGCACTCCAGCCTAGGCGACAGAGTGAGACACCATCTCAAAAAAAAAAAAAAAAAAAAAAAAGATTGTCTTTGTGGCCATGTTTATGAGAGACTGTTGGAGACGGAGATCAGAGATTGAGAAACTACCAGTTTAGTTTTCTCCAGCCGTCTAAGTAAGAGACAAAAAGACATGAACTAGATGCGGTTATGAAAGAGAACAGATTGAAAGGCACAGCAAAGGTGGAGTACTTGGTGGAGGTGGGGCCTGGATAAGGTTTGGCTATGTCTCCACCCAAATCTCATCTCAAATTGTAATTCGAATTGTAATCCCCACCTGTCGAGGGAGGGACCTGGTGGGAGGTGATTGGATTGTGGAGGTGGTTTCCTCCATGCTGTTCTCATGATAGGGAGCAAGTTCTCACGAGATCTGGTGGTTTTATAAGGGGCTCTTCCCCTTTTGCTCTCTTCTCTCTTGCCTGTGCCATGTAAGACATGCCTGCTTCCTCTTCTGCCATGATTATAAGTTTCCTGAAGCCTTCCAAACCATGCAGAACTGTAAGTCAGTTAAACCTCTTTTCTGGCCAGGAACGGTGGCTCACGCCTGTAATCCCAGCACTTTGGGAGGCCGAGGCAGGTGGATCATGAGGTCAGGAGATCGAGACCATCCTGGCTAACATGGTGAAACCCCGTCTCTACTAAAAATACCAAAAAAATTAGCCTGGCATGGTGGCGGGCACCTGTAGTCCCAGCTACTTGGGAGGCTGAGGCAGGAGAATGGCGTGAACCTGGGAGGCAGAGCTTGCAGTGAGCTGAGATCGCGCCACTGCGCTCCAGCCTGGGTGACAGAGCAACACTCCAACTCAAAACAAACAAACAAACAAACAAAAAACAACAAAAAACCCCTATTTTCCTTATAAGTTACCAAGTCTCAGGCAGTTGTTCATAGCAGTGTGAAAACGGACTAATATAGGCCTAATAACAACTCACCCACCCTTGCTAAGGGCTTGTCCTGGGTTTTAGAATCTGGAGATGAAGTTTCTTCATGGCTTTCCCTCTGCCTGGAATATGTATCTGTTCTTGTCCTGACCCTTAGTCATTGCTTTTCTAGCCTCTTCAAGGCCAGTCTTGAGTCCCACCTTAAAATCAAGAGAAGAATGGATAAACTGGCACATCTGTACAACGGAATATTACCGTTAGAATAAGAGAAAATGGGGACCAGGACTGTAAATCTCTTGAGCAGACAAAGCCAGTTAAGCCTTGGACACAAACTTGACCTTGATAAGCTAAACTTAACTTGGGCTATTTTTTTTTTTGTAAATACCTGCATTAAAGCAAAATGAAGTTTAAGTTCAATCAGTAGCCACCAACTGACTTATATAACAAGGGACTTGGGGGGGGGGGGAGACCAAATAAGGCAACTACACAGTCATAACCAAGCCATTATTTTCTTTGCCTTGCTTCCAAGTTACAAAAGCCTTTTCCTTGCATTCTCTTGGTAGAGCCCTGAACCACTTTTGGTTTGGAGCTGCCCAATTTGTGAATTGCTGTTTGCTCAAACCCTTTAAAACACTTAATAGGACTTGACTTATCTTTTAACACTACGTAGTAATAAAAAGGAACAAACCACTGATACATGGAACAACTTGGGTGAAACTCAAATCATGCTGCAGTAAGCCAGATCAAAAGAGTGCATCCTATATGATTCTATTCATATGAAGTTCAGAAACAGGAAAAACTAATCTATAATGAGAAAAAAAAATAGTGGTTACCTCTGGGGGTTGGGGTTGAGGACTGACTGGAAAGGGGTAAGAGGGAGTTTTCTAGGGTGATAAAGGTTGGGTTATAGAAAGGTATATGTCATTATCAAAACCTGTAGGATGTTATCCTTAAGATCTGCATTTCATTATGTAAATTTTACCAAAAAAGTGAACTACAGTTAATAGGCAAGCTGAAGAATGTAGGCATGAAGAATACTGGTATCTGTAACTTTAAAATGCGTCAAAATATAGGATGGATAGATGGATGGCTCCATATGTGATAAAGCAGAGATAGCAGTGTTAATGATAGGATCTAGGTGATAGGTAAATGGGTGCTTACTGTACAATTCTGTCAACCTTTCCGTGTGCTTGAATTAGTCATTATAAAATGTTGAGGGGTATGGCATGGTGGGGGAGGGGGAGGAATCCCTAGTCTAAGTTTTGCCAATTCACATATCAAAAGTAAAGACAACTGGCAGTGAGAAGTCAACCTGTGGACAGTGATGGTCAACTAGAAGCCTCCTAACTCCTTGTCTCTGGCCTTTTGAAGGGGACCATGACTAGGCACTGAAAAAGAGGCAGTCTAATTCAGGATCCCTTTCCCTAATTACTTTAGCTGGTAGGTGCTGAAAAAAATCTCTCTTCCCCCCAGGTTTTCCTGACTTCCAGCACCGTGAAGTCTTTTCCTCTTTGCAGACGAAACTCTGTCCCTTTAGGCTTTGTCTTGTGTTTGTCTTTGTTAGGGCTCCTAGGCAAAGTAGAGACCATCTAATTTTTTCTTCTAATTAGATTTCACATTTGATTATCTACTACAAAGCTATTTGAAATATCGCACACCAATGTGTTTTGTCTTCCTTTTTTTTTTTTTTAAGAAAAAGTTTCAACAGAAATGTCACTGTATTTACAGAGTAACTTCCTGGTACACATGAGGTCAGCTGGGGAACAGAAAGTACAGGAGCAGATGATTAGAAACGGTCATTAAAGTAATTCCCCCGGGGTAACAGGAACAGCACTTCATGTGGCTTATAGGCCTTCTTTCTTCTGTTTGGCCAGGGGCTTTATTTCCCTTTATCCCTGTGACGGCGGGGGCCTGTAATAATATCTTGGGCCAGGTGCAGTAGCTCATGCCTGTAATTCCAACACTTTGGGAGGCGGAGGCAAGCAGATCACTTGAGGCCAGGAGTTGATCATTTGAGACCAGCAGTTGATCATCTGAGACCAGCCTGGCCAACATGGTGAAACCCTGTCTCCACTAAAAATACAAAAATTGGCCAAGCGTGGTGGCTCAGGCCTGTAACCCCAGCACTTTGGGAGGCCGAGGTGGGTGGATCACTTGAGGTCAGGAGTTTGAGACCAGCTTGGCCAACATGGCAAAAACCTGTCTCTACTAAAAATACAAAAATTAGCTGGGGGTGGTGGTACACACCTGTAATCCCAACTATTAGGGAGGCTGAGGGTGAATTGCTTGAACCCGGGAGGCAGAGGTTGCAGTGGGCCAAGATTGTGCCACTGCACTGCAGCCTGGGTGACACTTGACGACCAGCCTGGGCAACATGGTGAAACCTTGTCTCTACTAAAAATACAAAAATTAGCCCGGCGTGGTGGTGGGGGCCTGTAATCCCAGCTACTTGGGGGCTGAGGCAGGAGAATCGCTTGAACCCTGGAGTCGGAGGTTGCCGTGAGCCAAGATTGCGCCACTGCACGCCAGCCTGGGCGACAGAGGGAGACTGTCAAAAAAAAAAAAAAAAAAAACAAAAAAAATTAGCTAGGCTTGATGGCACACACCTGTAATCCCAACTACAGGGAGGCTGAGGCAGAATTGCTTGAACCTAGGAGGCAGAGGTTGCAGTGGTCGAGACTGCCATCACTACATTCCAGGCTGGGCGACAGAGTGAGACTCTCAAAAACAAAAAGTATTCTCCTTATAGAGTCTCTAATTCTATTCCCATTAGTCATTTAATCATGCACTTCTTTTCTTTCTCCCCGCTGGAACATTTTTAATTACAAGGTTCAATCTTTCATAGATAACTATTTGTCTGAATCCTTTCAACGGCTGGCCAGCCAATCTTTTCCTCACAGTCATGTTGCCTAATTAGGCCATTAACTTTACAGTTTTCAGTTGACTACTTGTGTAAGAAAAGCATCTTGCTAAGGGAAATCTAGTTTGTTCACTCGTTCTCTTGGAGTTACTGATATTAAATAGTTGTAGATGTATTTGCATTACACATTTAAGAACGTTTTGTTCTTAAAACAGATCAGCAACAAGGAAATCTTTTTGAGACAGGGTTTTGGTCTGTCACCCAGGCTGCTGGAGTGATGACACGATTTTGGTTTACTGCAGCCTCCACCTCCTGGGCTCAAGTGATCCTCCTACCTCAGCCTCCCAAGTAGCTGGGCCTACAGGCACACACCACCATACGCAGCTAATTTTTTTGGTATTTTTTGTAGAGACGTGGTTTTGCCATGTTCCCAGGCTGAGGAAATCTAATCTTTACAACTTTGCCTTCTGAAATCTTACATATACTAACTTATAATTTGCTTTCCTGTTTTGCTTCACTGAGATGTTCTAGAGACGGGAATTAAAACTTGTTTTTTTCTTCCTTAGACTGCAAAAGCAGTGCCTTACAAACTTAAGCAGGCTTCAGATTATCTGAGATGTTTAAAAGGCAGATTCTGGGACCCATCCCTGATTCAGGAATAGCAGGTACAACATTTTCAGAAACATTGCCTTTAAGGAAGCGGGTATGTCACACACAATTTTAATCTCACAGAAACCTAAAATGTGCTAACCTGAATATTTAAAACATATGTTTTATTATTTACATGTTTGCCCCAAGTTATCACCTTACAGTGCTGTTCCATAAGCCAATCTGGAAAAAGTGAGACTTGATTTTGATTGTTTCCTAACAACTGATCTTTGTTTTGTGTGACTCTTGGCTAATTCTATGTTTTCCTTTCTCTATTTTTAAGCTGACCATGGAGATATATTGCCATCAAAGTTTCTTTGAAATTTTGTGTGGGGTGTACAAAGAACAACAGGAGGCCAGCACTTATGAACAAGTGTAACTCTTTATTAAGATGGAATTGTTCTTATTAAAGAAATAGATGAAAATGGTTAAGTACAATTAAATGGTTCCAAAAGTCTTACAATGAAAACAACAGTCCTGCCAGTTGTTCTTTCCAGAGGCAAATACTTTTCATTCTCTTAGTTTTTCCTTCCGTTAGTTACCTTCATGGGTTTTTCCAAATTATTATTATTTTTTTTAGTTTTTTAAGTGAATGCATATATTAATACATAACATTTTAAAAAGGCTTTTCAGTTTATAATGCATCCTAACAGTCCCCTGCCCCATCCCTCCTAATTCTCCAGAGCAATGACTTTTAACTCTTTTAGCAATGTCTTCTGTTTTTTTCCTCACATAACTACTTAGTCATTTCATTATTATATATTATATAGTGATTTCTGGATATGACAGATGAGGATTTAGCTCTTACACCATCACAATCTTCACTTTTCCTCCCATATTGTCCCAGAGTAGTTACCATATTTAGGGGCTAAGCAGTCACATCATTATGACTGTGTACATACTGCTCCTTGTTGAGAAAAACAGTGTATTATGCTCTTCCTATCCTGTACTTCTTTCTGCCCTAGAATGATTGCCTAACCAACCCTTTCCCCTTGTTTTTTTTTTTTTTTACTTTTGCTTTATCTTCAATGAACTTCTTTCCAAATGCCCCAAATCTGGCAATAAGTTATTATTTTTAAGAGAAGGGATCTCACTAAGGTGGCCAGGCTGGTCTGGAACTCTTGGGCTCAAGTCGTCCTGCTGCTGAGCCTCCTGAGTAGCTGGGACTACAGGCATGGGCCATTCCACCCAGCTAACCGATTAATATTTTTACTGTTCCTTTTTAAAGCCAGCTCCATAGCTGGAATATTGCCTGTGTTGGATGCTATTTGCTGGATCCATGCCATTCTCTGGTTTGTGTACGCCTTCATTTTGCTGGAGTATTTTCTCCAACAGCTTCCCTAAAAAGGGTACATGGAGGCAACCCCTGAGTCTTTGCTTGTCTAAAAATGTATTATTTTACCTTCACCCTTGATTATTTGGGTGAATATAGATTTATCAGTTGAAAATAACTTTCTAGAATTATGAAGGCATGGTTCCATTGTTTTCAGATTCCTTTTCGAGACAAGGTCTCTTCTGTCACCCCGGCTGGAGTGCAGTGGCACAATCACGACTCACTGCAGCCTTGAACTCGTGGGCTCAATTAATTCTTCCATCTCAGCTTCCTGAGTAGATGGGAATACAGGTGTGCGCCACAATGCCCAGCTAATTTTTGTGTTTTTTGTAGAGATGGGGCTTTGCCATGTTGCCCAAGCTGGTCTCAAGTGATCTGCCTGCCTTAGCCTCCCAAAGCACTGGGATTACAGGTGTGAGCCACTGTGCCTGGCTAGTTTTTCTTTTATTTTCTCTCTACTTCATTCATTTCTCAAAGGCATCTGAAACTCCTTGGGCCCAAAACCAAAGTCAAACTCCATCAGAATATCCTGCTACTTATAACTTTAAAATATATCTTAAATCACAATTTCTTACTACATGCAACCCTTTGGTTCAAGCAACCATCATCCCTCACTTGAACTTAGAATTGGTTTTCCTGCTTCTGTATTTTTTTAAATTATAAAATACTTCAAATAAACCATGTGTGGCCTTATACTTTTTACTACATAAAAAGAATGAAGATGTGCCGGGTGTGGTGGCTCAAGCCGGTAATCCCAGCACTTTGGGAGGCTGAGGTGGGTGAATCGCTTGCGGTCACGAGTTTGAGACTAGCCTAACCAACATGGTGAAACCCCATCTCTACTAAAAATACAAAGTACAAAAATTAGCCGGGCGTGGTGGCACACGCCTGGTCCTAGCTACTTGGGAGCCTGAGGCAGGAGAATCGCTTGAATCTGGGAAGGCGGAGGTTGCAGTAAGCCGAGGTCACACCATTGCATGCTAGCCTGGGCAACAAGAGCGAAACGCTGTCTAAAAAAAAAGAACTTACATACTTAAACATCGAATTGCTTTAAGTGTTTGGCATTCACTGTTCCCGTGCATGCCAGCAGCTTCTTACTGCAAACACCTGGGACTTGCTATAGAGCAGCTAGAGTATGTTCCGCCCACACACAGGACAGGGAGCTGACAACCAAGGAGGGGGGCGGGATCAATACTCCAGCTTTCTCCCCTCCATTTCCCTGTATCTCAGCAGTAGGGAGCTTGTTACCGATAAGAACCTGCTCGCTGACTTTAAATTGCTTTTCTTACCTTCTCAGTTCAGTTTCTCCATACCTCAATTGATGATTTCTGGTATGACCTAGCAAATAAACTGCTTTCACTGAAATTTCAGTCTTGGAATCTGCTTTGGGTTCCCCAATCTAAGACAGAAACATACTCATTTTCCCATCACTGGACTTCCAGGTTGTTTTCAATTTTTCACTGTTACAAACAAGGCGGCAACATTTATCTACAAACCTCTGGATATACACGTAGGAAGCTTTTGGTATTTCCACTAGTGAAACTGCTCAGTTGAAGGGTATGTGGATCTTCATCTTTAATAAATGTTACCAACATGTGAAAAGCCCGACAATGTCAAGGACTGGCAGGAGTGCCACATGTGATGGGTGTGGAATGGCAGCTCACTGTAGCAGGTGCTGGGGACTCAGTTGGGGTCTTGGAGAAGCACTTAGTTATAGCAAGAATGTCTCATAAATGGTATCTGATAGAGACAAGAGTAGTGGGGAATAAAAACAAGTTGCTTAGAAATAATTATAGATCTAAAGTCAACAAAAGACCTTTTCTAATGTAAAAATACATACTTTTTTCAGAGGGAGGGGGAACAACTTAAACCAGAAAACACCTTCATATTAATCATTCTTCTCATATACTTCAAATTTGTACTTAATGCCTTTCTCCTCCTGGACATCAGAGAGAACACCTGGGTATCTGTAAGAAAAAATATATAATTAAATTATGTGTCCATTAAAAACATAGCTTCCCTGATTCTCAGTTTAAATGCATCAATAGTGCATAAAGCAAATAAAAGGTTTCCCTTCTTTTTTCCTCACAATGGTAAGCCACTGTCAAGTTGGATAAATATCATGCCAATATACTACATATGCAAATGGTAAGAAAAAAACTGTAAACTATATAGAAAGTTAGAAAACAAAAAGTGTAATTTCTCCTTTTTTGTTACCTTTGGATTCCTCATTCTCTCAAAAACCAGTCAGCAGTTTCCCTTGTATCTTTCCACTCTATCACCCAGCTAATAGGAAATTTCTTAAGAACTTTTTGCAAGACTTACATTTGGTATCACATTTCTTGTGTAAGCAAAAGACAAAAATACAATCTGAAGCTGTTTAGAACACTAACTGAAATTATGTGCCCTGGACAGTGACAGGTTCTCTGCTTCTGTTTGACTGATGGAGACCACACTGCTCTAATTCTACAATGTGTGGCAGATTGTAATTCCTTTATCAGGATCTGCTATTCCTGTTCCCTAACTCTCACTTAAGCCTGTGTTCTCTCCAGCTTCCCATCCAAAGCCAGCTTCTCCACTGAGGAATCTTCTGACCATTCCAGCCTCCAATGAACCCCAATCTTTGGTTACTTCTTCAGTACTATGCAGGCTGCACCCCAGTATGCTCCAGGTGGTCAGGAACGCCTGCTTGAATCAGACTGTCCTTCACTCTGGTTCTGCTGTGTGACATGCCTCTGAGCCTGGCTGTCAATAAAGTCTTCATCCTTGTAAAAAATGTAACATTGTTGGCCAGGTGCAGTGGCTCACGCCTGTAATCCCAGCACTTTGGAAGGCCAAGGTGAGTGGATCACTTGAGGTCAGGAGTTCGGGACCAGCCTGGCCAACATGGGGAAACCTTGTCTCTAATAAAAATACAAAAATTACCCGGGCATGGTGGCGGGTGCCTGTAATCCCAGCTACTCAGGAGGCTGAGGCAGGATAATTGCTTGAACCTGGGAGGCAGAGGCTGCAGTGAGCCAAGATGGCGCCATTGCACTCCAGCTTCAGTGACAGAGCAGGACTCCGCCCCCATCCCCCAAAACCAAAAAAGAATGTAGCATTGTGCCTAACACATCAAGTGTTCTATAAATGGTGCCTACTAGTATTATTGGTTTGTTTCATTTCTCTCTTTTTTTTTTTTTTTTTGAGACGGAGTCTCGCTCTGTAGCCCAGGCTAGAGTTCAGTGGTGCAATCTCGGCTCACTGCAAGCTCCGCCTCCCGGGTTCATGCCATTCTCCTGCCTCAGCCTCCCGAGTAGCTGGGACTACAGGTACCCGCCACCACGCCCAGCTAATTTTTTGTATTTTTAGTAGAGACGGGGTTTCACCGTGTTAGCCAGGATGTTCTCGATCTCCTGACCTCGTGATCCGCCTGCCTCGTTTCTCTATTTTTTAAACTCATTGTAGGCAGGGACAACACAGTAAACTTTTAAGTCTCATGATATTCAATACATTGCTGAGTAATAATAGACATTAACCTTTGCTGACTAATTAGAGATTATGCATTTTTGGTAAAAAAAAAAAAACACAGAGATACAATGTAACAAAATTATAGGGAAAAGAAAAAGATACTTTCTGGAATAATTTATATTTCAGGGGAAGAAGCAATGTTTCTATTAACCATTTTCTATTATAATTTTAGTCTCTCTGGAATGAGTCATGAAAAGTAACATCTACATACATTTTTTGTGCAAAATTCTCAAGTGTCAAGATTGTCAGTTCATAAGACAAAAGCAACATATCAAGAAGTTTTTGGGCCATGTGCGGTGGCTCACGCCTCCAATCCCAGAACTCTGGGAGGCTGAGGCCAAGGCGGGCAGATCATCTGAGGTCAGGAGTTCGAGACAAGCCTGGCCAACATGGTGAAACCCTGTCTCTACTAAAAATACAAAAATTAGCTGGGCATGGTGGCACGTGCCTGTAATCCCAGCTACTTGGGAGGCTGAGGCAGGAGAATCGCTGAACCTGGGAGGTGGAGGTTGCAATGAGCCAAGATCATGCCACTGCATTCCAGCCTGGGCAACGGAGCAAGACTCCATCTCAAAAACAAAAAATATACCAAAAAACCAAAATATAATTAAAATCAAGACTCTACAGGAAGCACAGGCTCAGGAGCAAAGGGATATCCGAGTCATGTGGACGAGTATGCCAGCATCCTGACAGGAAGTTTTAGGGTCAGAAGAAGAAACATCAGCCCATCCAAAACCTACTTCAAGGTGTCCACTGATAAGGGGCATCTGTCCCAGCTCTGGAGCCAACTACGGCCTCCACAGGCCTCTTTTAATCTGTCTTCTCTTTGACTATGTGGTCACACAGAAGATTGTTAACTAGAAGTAAAAGCCTGTTTGGGGCTCATTAAGTAGAAAACTGCCAATATAAAATATCTGGGCCTGCTGGTTTGGTTGGGGTCTAGTGTGAAATAGTCTGAGAAAGATTTCTTCCAGGCAAGATGAATGAGAGCAGAGCCCTAGAGGATAGGCTGGCACAGTGCTGTTGAAAAATCGACTGCACAATGACCTACAGAGATGACGGCAGACACAAAGTAAAACCACCTTACTTTATTAATATGACCGTCTGCTCTGGCTCCCATCACTTGTGGCTCCTTCCACATTCTAATTTTATTCTCTTCTTGCCTCACAAGTTCTCTCTTTCATCTGTATTTCACTATATTAGTCTGTTTATTTTTTAAATCAGGAAGAATGGTGTTAATAAAAGACTTTATGTTTGAACAGAAACCTATATAACCACAAGAGGTTAACTGATAGAGACAACGGGACTTAAACTAAGTGAGTAGCTGTGGGGAAAGGGATAGGGGAGGTGGAGAATGACCAAAGTTTATATTTGGACAGTAGAAAGCAAATCTAAGTTCCCCAGTGCACAGAGATCTGGAGAGAAAGCCGCTCCAGAACTGAGCAATGTTAGTTTTCCAGGGACAAAGTATATTCACTTTATCTTCACAGGTTTCCTTTTTCTCCATAGAATGAAGGACTGACTTACTCTAGGTCTCCCGTTAGAGAATTCCCTCCATTCCATTAAAGAGGCTGTTATGATGTTATGTTAGTACATGCCTGAAAGTACAAATGACCATCAAATGTTGCAATGGAGGAGTTTTTTGCTTTCTCCCATAGCCTTGTTTAGAATCTCCACTTTGGAGAAATTTCCGTATTCCTATCTCAATCGATTCACTATTAAAATTTTCTAAGACATTTAAGAAGTACTAACAATCTGTCACGAACTCTTTCAAAAAAACAGAAGGGAAGAGAACATCTCCTAACTCACTCTATGAGGTCACTTTTATCCTGATAACAAAACCAGGGGAAGGCATTAAAACAAAAAAAAACTATAAATCATCCTTTCTGAATATAATGCAAAAATCTTCAACAAAATACTAGCAACCTAAGCCCAGTAACATATAAAAAGGATTATATACCATTACCAAGTAGAATTTATCCCAGAAACATTAGTTTAACATGAAAATCAATGTGATATACCATATTAATAGTACATTAAAATATTAGTATAAAAGACAAAAACCATATGATCATCTCAATAGACTCAGAAAAAGCATGTCACAAAATATATAATACTCTCATGATAAAAAATACTAAATAAACTGGAAACAGAAGGGATCTTCCTCAATGTGATAAAGGCACTCACAGCTTAAATCGCACTTGATGAGAGAGAAAAGCTTCCCCTCTAAGATTAGGAGCAAGATAAGTAAGTCTGCTCTTGCTATCTTTTAGTCTACACTGTACTGGCAGGTCTAGCCACGGCAATTAGGCAAAGAAAAAATCCAGATTAAAAAGGAAGAAGTAAACCTATATTTGCAGATGACATTATACTGTATAGAGAAAATCCTAAGGAATCTATTGACAGAATTACTAAATGAGTTCAGCAAGGTTGCAAGATACAAGATCAATAAACAAAAATCATTTGCATTTCTGTAACTAGCAATAAACAGTCTGAAACTAAAGAAAATACCATTTACAATAGTATCAAAAGGAATAGAATACATAAGAATGAAATTAACACTGAAAGGTATAAAACATCGCTGAACGAAATAGGACCTAAACAAGGGGAAAGACATCACATGCTCAGGGGTTAAAATACTTAATATTTTTGTTTGTTTGTTTTTGAGACGGTCTTGCTCTGTCGCCCAGGCTGGAGTGCAATGGCGTGATCTTGGCTTACTACGACCTCTGCCTCCCAGGAACAAGCAGTTCTCCTGCCTGAGCCTCCAAAGTAGCTGGGATTACAGGCATGCACCACCACGCCCAGCTAATTTGTTGTATTTTTAGTAGAGATGGGGTTTCACCATGTTGGCCAGGCTGGTCTTGAACTCCTGACCTCAGGTGATCTGCACCCCCCTCGACCTCCCAAAGTGCTGGGATTACAGGCATGAGTCACTGTGCCAAGCTTTTTTTTTTTTTTTTTAATTTATTATTTCCATAGGTTTTTGGGGAACAGGTTGTATTTGGTTACATGAGTAAGTTCTTTAGTAGTGATCTGTGAGATTTTGGTGCACCCATCATCCTAGCAGTACACAGTGAACCCAATTTGTAGTCTGAAAAGACATGTTATTTTCTATAGTCTTAAGCAGGAAATCCAAAGTGCTTCAGACTAATTAATAACCTTATACTTACTCTGGCAGAAGTTTATATTTCTCCAAATCAATTTCTGGAAAAAACGTGTCACTTTCAAAGTCTTGCATGATCCTTGTCACAAATAGTTTAAGATGGCCTGGGTGATTCATGGCTTCCTTTGAAATGAAACAACATCAGTTTTCTTAATGTGTGTCAAAAGACAAAGAAACTCTAAGATTTATGTTTAGTTAAGTTTATACTAGGTATTAAAAATATGCTTGGTGCTGCCAAACCATATTATTGAAATATACTATTCTTTCATCTGGGGTGCTGCAAAGTATGCCTTAGTTATATTCAGAATGACACTAACCATTATCAATAATTATGAGAGACTGAGTTTAAATATAGTCTGGCCTCCAGTTTGCTTACAAGAACTTTTTAATTTAAGCATTCTCTTTTATTGTTTTCCCTTTGGCTGTTTAGAGTTAAGAGCCCCAAATTATCTAGTTGCTCTCCATAGAAAAATTTCCATAAACATGTATGAATATGATAGTACAATTTAATGAGACCTTGACTACGGAAAACCCCAAGAGCATACTTAATACATATACATAAAATTTCGTAATGCTTCCAATTCTCAGAAGATAATTACAATGCTAGTAGATAATTTTTCTGCTTCTTGGTGCTAACAATTGTATTAACATTTGGCTTTATATTGTACATGACTTTTCTAACTACTGCCTAAAATATGGTTGATAATTTCTACAGAAAAAGTTGCCCTAGAATGAGTGTATTAAAATTTTCATTCATAAAAAGTATGTCTTAATTGCAATTCTAAGAAAGCAGTAATTCTTGATCTCAGATAGTTTATAGAAAAGAAAAATACATACACACACACACACACACACACACACACACACACACACACAACAAATCCAAGTGTTTATTTTTAAAATTCCAAATAAGGGTACAGAACAAATTTCACTTTTTATTTTCAAGATATCATTTTATATTAAATCATTTATTATCTTTGCTACAACCAAATAGATGCTCTACTAATTCTTACTGTACCAAAAATTTAAAAAGTGGAATGCAGACTCCCCCCTTATCTGCAGTTTCACTTTCCAGTTTGTTATCTGTGGTCAGCTGTGGTCTGAAAATATTAACTGGAAAATTCCAGAAATAGTTCATAAGATTTAAATGACATGCTGTTCTAAGTAGTGTGAAGAAATCTTGAGCCATTCTGCTCTGTCCTGCCTAGGGCGTGAATTATCCCTTTGTCCTGCACATGCTGTCTATGTTACCTGCCCCTTAGTCACTTAGGAGCTGTCTGGATTATTAGATTGACTGTGGTGGTGAAGTTCTACATTAAAGTTGATTATAAGCCGGGTGCAATGGCTCATGCCTATAATCCCAGCACTTTGGGAGGCCGAGGCAGGTGGATCACCTGAAGTCAGGAGTTTGAGACCAGCCCGACCAACATGGAGAAACTCCGTCTCTACTAAAAATACAAAATTAGCTGGGCGTGGTGGCGCATGCCTGTAATCCCAGCTACTTGGGAGGCTGAGGCAGGAGAATCACTTGAACCCGGGAGGCGGAGGTTGCGGTGAGCCAAGACTGCGCCATTGCACTCCAGCCTGGGCAAAAATTGCGAAACTCCGTCTCAAAAAAAAAAAAAAAAAGTTGATTATACAAGGCAAACCTTCTGTAAAGGGAGTGATGGTAAATATTTTAGGCTCTGAGGGCCATAGGGTTTCCTACCTTTGCAGGCCACAGACAGAACTGAATGAATGGGTGGGGCTGTGTTCCACTGAAACTTTCTTTACAAAAATAGGCTGGGAGGTCCGATCTGGCCCATAGGAAGATAAGCCTGAATATGATATCTACAAGCTGTTGTGATGTGAGGCAGGTGTAAAAATACCATTCGAAGGTTCTACTTCCTATTTATCTATATGTAGATTTATCATATTATATAAAGGCATTTACGTACTTATATTGCTTAAAGAATACATTTTCAAGTGACTATGGTAATGAATCATTCAAAGTGTGGTAGGCACTGAACAAAATAAATAACTTGTTTTCTTAGAAGAAATTCATACTTGGATAAAAATATCAAGAAAAAATGTCCCTTTTCTTCTATTACAAATGGGGAAAATAAGAGGTTCTAGAAACAGGAGCCCAAGAAACTGAGAGTTTTTTTTTTTTTTTTTTTTTTTTTTTTGAGACAGAGTCTCACTCTGTTACCCAGGCTGGAGTGCAGTGGCATGATCTCAGCTTACTGCAACCTCTGCCCCCCACGTTCAAGTGATTTTCCCACCTCAGCCTCCCAAGTAGCTGGGACTACAGGGGCCCGCGCCCACACACAACTAATTTTTGTATTTTTAGGAGAGATGGAGTTTCACCATCTTGGCCAAGCTGGTTTTTAGATCCTGACCTCAAGCAATCCACCCGCCTTGGCCTCCCAAAGTGCTGGGATTACAGGCATCGGCCTACCTCTTCTTTCTAAAATAATTTCACTGTATATATCTTACCACAAGACCACCCACATGGCAGAAACTAGATTTTTCTTCCTCCTCATAAATGTTAATTTTTCATTGGTGTTTTAAAAGGCAAAGAATTCTATTTGTTATCCTCAAAAATTTTAAAGCTGGAAGTCATTTGGTATTAAAAAAGAGGTATATTGGCCGGGCGCAGTGGGTCACGCCTGTAATCCCAACACTTTGGGAGGCTGAGGTGCGTGGATCAGCAGGTCAGGAGATTGAGACCATCCTGGCTAACACAGTGAAACCCCGTCTCTACTAAAAATACAAAAAAATTAGCCAGGTGTGGTGGCATGCGCCTGTAGTCCCAGCTACTCAGGAGGCTGAGGCAGGAGAATGGCGTCAATCCGGCAGGTGGAGCTTGCAGTGAGCCGAAGATCGTGTCACTGCACTCCAGCCTGGGCGACCGAGTCTTGACAGAGTGAGACTCCGTCTCAAAAAAACAAAAACAAAACAAAAAAAAATTGGTTGAAGAAGTTTTCTGCTTGTAATAAATTCATATACATCTAGTTAGTGTATATCAACTGAGAGCCCCAACCCTTTCTCAGTAAGAGATATATTCATCCTGAAAGACAAAGGCATAACTCAGTGTATCTAGGGTACATTCAGGGAGTAGAAACCAGTGCAATGCAAGTACAATTCTCAGGAAAAGATTTGGAATGGATTTTAAATTGGAAACATCAATTATTCTTTGATTTGAAAGTAGACTGGTATTGGGGAGATGTTGGTCACAGGATACAAAATTTCAGTTACATAGGAGGAGTAAGTTCAAGAGATCTATTGTACAACATCTATTATTTTAGTTAGTAACAAATGTATTCTTGAAAATTGCTAAGAGAGTAGACTTTAAGTGTTCTTACCACATAAAATAAGTGGGTAACACATGTTAATTAGCTCCATTTAGCCATTCTACAATGTATACACATTTCAAAACAACATGTTGTACATTATATATATATATATATATATATATATATATATATATATATATATGCAATTATTTGCCAATTAAAAAGATAAATAGGCTGGGTGTGGTGGTTCACGCCTGTAATCCCAGCACATTGGGAGGTCAATTGCCTGAACCCAGGAGTTCGAGACTGGCCTGGGCAACATGGCAAAATCCTGACTCTACAAAATATACAAAAATTAGCCGGGCACGATGGTGTGTGCCTATAATCCCAGCTACTTGGGAGGAAAGGTGGGAGGATTGCTTGGGCCTTGGAGCTCGAGGCTACAGTGAGACAGTGCCACTGCACGCTAGCCTGGGTGACAAAGCAAGACCCTGTCTCAAAAATAAATGAATAAATAAAAAAGGCTGATACAGACTAAAATATTTATTTTTGCATTTGTTTAGTTTGTATAGTATCAAACAACAAATAATTTGAACTAACAACAAATAATTTACAGTACAGATAATGTGCTGCTTCCTATACTCATGGCTTAATTTTTTAAAGGTTCAGACAATGAGTTATACCTGTTTCTTCCACTTCCTTTAAATGGCAAGGAAGCTGAAAGAAAGTAGAATAGAACATTTGTTTTTATTTACCAACAACTACACTTACCTTATAAACAGAACTGCCACCAACTATCCAGACCATGTCTACTTTACTTGCTAATTCTGGTTGTTCAGTAAGTTTTAAGGCATCATCTAGACTTCTGGAAAGAAAATGAGCTCCTTGTGGAGGTTCCCTAAGGTTAAAAAAAGAATTCCACAAAATGTTTGTAAAATCCATCCATACTAGTCAAATAATCTGACTAAGAAGCAGTGACTATAGAACTAAAATCATCATAAATATGAATCCTTTCAACAAAAAGCACTTAACATCAGTATGGCCTCTGACCAATAATTTAACCTACATTTGTACATCTGTGGTTCACAATGAATCATAAAAACATGTGATATCTTGTGATATCTCTGGTGGAAAAACATCAGAATAGTAGTTATTTCTGGAGGGGTGGGATAAAGATTAACTTGGACAGGGCAGGAGAGAACTTTCTGGGGGTGATAGGTAATATTCTATATCTTTGATAGGGCTGGGGTTACACAGGTGTATACATTTATCAAAACTTAGCAAATGTACATTTAAGACTTGTGTCTCATGTAATATTTACTTCAGAAAAAAAACTGTAAAGAAAGACTGAATCATTTTACTTATTTATTTATTTAAGAATGAGACAGAGTCTTGCTCTGTAGCCCAGGCTGGAGTGCAGTGGCGCGATCTCAGCTCACTGCAAGCTCCGCCTCCCAGGTTCATGCCATTCTCCTGCCTTAGCTTCCCGAGTAGCTGGGACTACAGGTGCCTGCCACCACGCCCGGCTAATTTTTTGTATTTTTAGTAGAGACGGGGTTTCACCGTGTTAGCCATGATGGTCTCAATCTCCTAACCTGCTGATCTGCCTGCCTTGGCCTCCCAGAGTTCTGGGATTACAGGTGTGAGCCACTGCACCCGGCCAAGACTGAATCATTAATGGTATGAATGATGAAGTATTTAGGTGGAAATATACTAATGTCTGCAGTTTATTATGAAATGCAAAAATGAACAAGACCAATTGATGGATGAAATGTGATGAAACTAGTAGAGTAAAATGTTAATGGTAGATCTAGGTGGTGAGTTTACTGTAATGTTCTTTCTGTATGTGTGAAGATTTTCCTAATATTAGAAAAAGAGTGATATGTTTGAATGACTGCAGAAAAGCTTGGAATGACATTCAGACTGTTAATATGTTGTTACCTTTGGGAATGGGGAAAGGATTTATGTTTCAAACAATACAGGAATGGGTGAAGTATTAAAAAATGAGCTTATTATTACTTATGTAATTAAAATCCAAAAGGGAAGAAGTTAATTAATTTCAGTGTTTACTCAGGGGTGGTCCAATACTTTGGCTTCACTTGGCCACACTGGAAGAATTGTCTTGGGCCACACATACAATACACAAACATTAACAATAGCTCATGAGCTTTAAAAAAAAAAAAAAAAAGATCTGTGCATAATGTTTTAAGAAAATTTACTAATTTGTGTTGGGCAGCATTCAAAGCCATCCTGGGCCACACTGAGGCCTGCGGGCCGCGGGCTGGACAAGCTTGGTTTACATTGACTAGCTTAGTCCCTCCCAATCTCTGAAACTACTTTGTTGGTCGTGGTGGGGGTTGCAATTCCCTTTATAAATGATGAAACAGGTAGAACTAGGCTTTCATAGTAATTAGATACACAACAGAAATTACAATTCCATGTCAAGTTTTTAGCCTGGTGCTTTAACAAGATTATATAATTGCCCTTGAACTCATAGTTATAATAAAGATTAATCAAGAATAGGGACTCTTCATTCTCTTGATTGCCTCCTCCCTCTCCCTCCTCATATAAATTTTACTTATTTTACTCTGTCATTCTTAAAAGAATTAGGTTAGAGCAAAGAATATACTTTGACTCAGGCTGGAAAAAGACATGGTGGCCAGGGAGAAGTTAAATAAGCCCAGGTATCTCCTAAGGTATCAGGGCAGTTGCAGGGACCAGGTTGGATTAGGCTCTTCAGGGAGAGAACTCAATCTAGAAGAAACAAAGATTTGGAGTTGGGAGAGAAGAGAGTTTAGTTAATAAACAGATGATGGCCAAAACAGAGCCGTGACAGTGTTAGTAAGTGCAGCTGTGAAGACTTCCTTGCCCTTTTTTGTAGTGAGTATGGAAAAGAAAGTGAAGAACAGATTAGCCAGGCGTGGTGGCTCACGCCTGTAATCCCAGCACTTTGGGAAGCTGAGATGGGCGGATCACGGGAGGTCAGGAGTTCCAGACCAGCCTGGCCAACAAAGTGAAACCCCGTCTCTATTAAAAATAGAAAAATTAGCTGGGCATGGTGGCATGTGCCTGTAATCTCAGGTACTTGGGAGGCTCAGACAGGAGAATTGCTTGAATCCAGGAGACAGAGTTTGCAGTGAGCCGAGATTGTGCCACTGCACTCCAGCCTGGGCGAGACAGCGAGACTCTGTCTCAAAAAAAACCAACTCCACTCCCCCCTTCCCCCAAAAAAACCCAAATTAAATATAGCGCAAAGTTAGAGATTTAAGTTAGTGCAAAGGTATGAAGAATATGCTTCCGTAAAATGTGGCTATTTAGCAGTTTAGAGGTAAGTATCACAGGAAACACTGGACCTCTAGGTGGGTAAAAAAGAACATGCAAAAAGCTGAGCTACTGTTTGAGTTCATCAGCCCTTACATGGCACAAGCGCTAGAAATACAGTAAATGACAAATAGCAAGCATCCAATATAGTCACATATTTCACTGCTGAATTTCTTTCCTATAATTATTTTAAACCAATCTAGATTGGATTCCCTGACAAAGGAGAGTTGGTATGTAGTAGCATATGTATTCTTTGTTAAGAAATGTGTGGACATTTCTTTGTGATTGAGTCTTGAAGGTTTGCATGAAGACTAAATGAGATAATGTACACACTGCATTTAACTGGCAATTGTACGTGGTACTATCATTCCTTTTTATAGATGAGGAAATTGACGCTGAATGGTTAAGAAACTACTGGTCACACAGCCGGGAAATGATGGACCTCCGAGTTGAACTCCAGCAGATTTGACTTTGAACCTTGAGCTGCAATTTGTTACATGGACAAAAGACTCAGTTGGTGCCTGTGGGCTACAGGGTCCTCCGATTCAGGGGCCCTTAAACATCAGAATGGTGGGGCTTAGATTAGGCAGAACCCTCTGACTCTTGTCTTCTGGCCTTATCTGATTATCTCGGGTGCCATATAAACATTATCCTTTTTCACTGTTCCTGATGTGAGGACTGCCGATGGAATTCTTGCTCAATTTCCCCGAGGAGTGTTGGGAAACCACTTAAAAACAAAAAACCCTGAAATGGAATAGTGTCTTAACCAGAACGCAAAAATACATCCTCAATTTAAGACCCTTCATACTGAGCCTTTAAAAATGGGGTTCCCTACTAAGCCATACCTCATTTTACTGTGCTTCACAGATATTAAGGTGTTTTTCTTTTTTACAAATTGAAGGTTTGTGCCAACCCTGCACTGAGCAGGTCTATTGGTGAAGCTTTTCCAACAGCATGTGTTCACTTTGTATCTCTGTTACCTTTTGGTAATTTCCACAATATTTCAGGCTTTTTCATTATTAAAATACGTTTTGGGGATCTTGCTGTTACTGTTGCAAGTAACTGTTATGGGGTGCCATAAATCATGCCCTTTTAAGATGGTGAATCGATACATGTTATGTGTTCTGACAGCTCCACTAACTGGCTATTCCTGTTTCTCTCCCCCTCTTCTGGCCTCCCAATTCCCTGAGACACAACAATATTGAAATGAGGCCAATTAATAACCCTACAATGGCCTCTAAGCGTACAAGTGAAAGGAAGAGTCGCATATTTCTCATGTAAAATCAAAAGCTAGAAATGATTATGCTTAGTGAAGGAGGCACATCAAAGCCAAGACAGGCCAAAAGCCATGCCTCTTGCATCTAACAGCCAAGTTGTAAATACAAAAGAAAAGCTCTTGAAGGAAATTGGAAGTGCTATTCCAGTGAAAATGTGAATGGTAAGAAAGCAAACAGCCTGGCCAGGCGCGGTGGGTCACGCCCGTAATCCCAGCACTTTGGGAGGCCGAGGTGGGCGGATCACGAGGTCAGGAGATCGAGACCATCCTGGCTAACACAGTGAAACCCCGTCTCTACTAAAAATACAAAAAAGTGTATGCCTGGCTAGGCATGGTGGCAGGTGCCTGTAGTCCCAGCTACTTGGGGGGCTGAGGCAGGAAAATGGCGTGAACCCAGGAGGTGGAGCTTGCAGTGAGCTGAGATCACGCCACTGCACTCTCCAGCCTGGGCGAAAGAGCGAGACTCTGTCTCAAACAAAAACAAAAACAAAAAAGCAAACAGCCTTATTGCTGATGTAGAGAAAGCTGAGTGGTCTGGATAGATCAAACCAGCCACAGTACCTTATGCGAAAGCCCAATCTAGAACAAGGCTTTAACCCTCTTTAATTCTGTAAAGGCTGAGAGAGGTGAGAAAGCTATAGAAGAAAAGTTTGAAACTAGCAAGGGTTTGGTTCATGACGTTTAAGGAAAAAGCTGTCTCCATAAGAAAAAAGTGCAAGGTGAAGCAGCAAGTGCTAATGTAGAAGCTGCAGCAAGTTTATCCAGAAGATCTGGCTAAGATCATTGATGAAGGTGGCTACACTAAGAACAGATTTTCAATGGAGACAAAATAGCCTGCTATTCAAGGAAGATGCCATCTAGGACTTCATAGCTATAAAGGAGAAGTCAATGCCTAGTTTCAAAGAACAGGCTGATTCTCTTGTTAGGAGCTAATGCAAGCTGATGACTTTCAGTGGAAGCCAATGCTCATTTACCATTCTGAAAATCCCAGGGCCTTTAAGAATTATGCTAAATATACTCTGCCTGTGTATTAGAAATGGAACAACGAAGTTTGGATGACAGCACGTCTGTTTATAGCATGGTTCACTAAATATTTAAAGCCTCCTGTTGAGACCTACTTCTCAGGAAGGAAGATTCCTTTCAAAATATTCCTGCTCATTCTGTAGCCCATGGATCAAGGAGTAATTTTGACTTTCAAGTCTTATTATTTAAGAAATACATTTTGTAAGGCCGTAGCTGCAATAGCCTCTGATGGATCTGGGTAAAGTAAATGGAAAACCTTCTAAAAAGGATTCACTATTCTAGATGGCATTAACAACATTCATGATTCATAGGAGATCAAAATATCAACATTAACAGAAGTTTGGAGTTAGTTGATTCCAACCCTCATGATGGCTTTGAGGGGTTTAAGAATTCGGGGGTGGAAATAACTGCAGATGTGGTGGAAATGGCAAGAGAACTAGAATTAGAAGTGGAACCTGGGCTGGGTGTGGTGGCTAATGCCTGTAATCCCAGCACTTTGGGAGGCCGAGGTGGACGGATCACGAGGTCAGGAGATGGAGATCATCCTGGCTAACACAGTGAAACCCTGTCTCTACTAAAAAATACAGAAAACTAGCAGGCGTGGTGGCGGGCACCTGTAGTCCCAGCTACTAGGGAGGCTGAGGCAGGAGAACGGTGTGAACCCGGGAGGCGGAGCTTGCAGTGAGCTGAGATCGGGCCACTGCACTCCAGCCTGGGCCACAGGCAAGACTCCATCTCAAAAAAAAAAAAAAGGTGGGGCCTGAAGATGGGATGGAATTGCTGGAATCTCATGATAAAATGTCAATGGATAAGGAATTACTTCTTATGGATGAGCAAAGAAACTGGCTTCTTGAGATGAAATCTACTCCCAGTGAAGATGCTGTGAACATTGTTGACCACAAAAAGATTTAGAATACTATGCAAACTAAGTTAATAAAGCAACAGCAAGGTTTGAGAGGATTGATTCCCATTTTGAAAGAAATTCTGTTGTGGGTAAAATCCCATAAAATAGCATCACATGCTCCAGAAAAATCTTTCTTCAAAGGAAGAGTCTATCAATGTGGCAAACTTCATTCTTGTTTTAAGAAATTGCCACAGCCACCCCAGCCTTCAGCAATCATCACCTTTATCAGTCAGCAACCATCAATATCAAGGCAAGACACTCCATAGTGAGAAGATTATGACCCACTGAAGGCTCGGATGATTGTTAGCATTTTCCAGTCATATTTTAACTAAGGTACATACATTTTTTAAAGATATACTATTGCACATCTATTAGACTATCAGTATAGTGTAAATATAACTTTTATATGCACTGAGAAAAAATTTATGTGACTACCTATATTGTGATATGCTTTATTTATTGCAGTGGTCTGGAACTGAACCTGCAGTGTCTCTGAGGTATGCTTATATTAAAAATTGGGTATGATCCAGCCTCATAATGGAATACTATGCAGCCACTAAAAATATTTACAGGACTTTATTTTCTAATATATTGAGGGAAAAAGAGGTGGGTTACAAAGTGGTACTATGTGGGATGGTTCTATTTTTATAAATCACCTATGTACTATTCATTCTGTGATTTTTGAATCCCTACTTTGCTAGGGGTTATGCTAGATTCTGGGGATAGAGATAAAATATGCAGTCCCTGAACTCAAAGAGATTGTGATAGCAGTCAGAAATATCTCAGCAGTGACTATAATGTATGAAAGGACATACAACGAAGACATGCAGAGGACGCTATACAGGAACGCAGGGCCGGGGTGATGAGGGAGAATACTCCTCAGGGCATGATTCCTTAACTGAGTGTCAAAGGAGATAAAAACATGTGCAAAGGCACAGGCATGACAGACTACAACCGAAGTGTAGTATAGAATTTTATTTTAATCATACTAAAGTTATTTAATACAAGAAAGCTCTGAGAAAGTTGAGGGTAGAAGAAAAGTAAACTATGGTGAGGTTTAAAACAGGGTAGGCCGAACGCGGTGGCTCACGCCTGTAATCCCAGCACTTTGGGAGGCTGAGGTGGGCAGATCACCTGAGGTCAGGAGTTCGAGACCAGCCTGGCCAACATGGAGAAACCCCATTTCTACTAAAAAACACAAAAATTAGCTGGGCATGGTGGCACATGCCTGTTATCCCAGCTACTTGGGAGGCTGAGGCAGGAGAATTGCTTGAGCCAGGGAGGTGGAGGCTGCAGTGAGCCGCGATCACACCACTGCCCTCTGGCCTGGGTGACAGTGGGTCACTCTTGTCATACCCAACTAAATCAGAGTTGAGGGGCCAGGGGAAAAAAGCACTCAGGGTATAAAACATTGCTCCAAGAATGTAATTCTCTATGAGCCTGACTGCTGGAACTGCTTGTTGTAACCTGAAACCAGTTTTATCTATAGCTTCTGAGACAACTTGCTGCAACTCTAGAACTGATTTTGCCCACCACTCACTGCTCGCCAGTCAGAGTTTGCTAGCTCCCCCAAAACTTAGTAGTGCCAATGAACTTTCTCAACGAGCAGTAACATTTCTCCTTTTAAATAAAACCTCTAACCTTCCCTTTGTTCTTCAGACATATGGAAGGTCACTTGTCTGCATGTATGCCCTAAACTGCAATTTTTTCTTCCCAAACAAAATGTTAAATTTAGAGATTCATCGCAACATTTTTATTTTGCCTTTGATAATACTAAAAGGTTGGGACAGCAGAGCAAGGTGAAGATAGAAAAAAAAGGAATCCAGAATCAAGTCAGGGGAGATGAGAGAGTTGATTTAGGTGGCAGTGGATTTTTGTCTCAAGATGGAGGGAAACAAGAACAAAGTAATATGTTAAGGTGAAAATGAGATCATGAGTCTGTTCACCATGATTTCATTAATATTATATTAATGTGTATGTTCTATAAGATATAAAGTAGCAAGTTTATGGGGGTGGGGGTAGGAACTGATATCTATACCCTTCTGTGTGCCAGAAACTTTACATACAAAATTTCAGTGAGTCTTCAAAATCACCCAAAAAAGTTGTCATTATTCATCTCATTTAATAGGTAAGGAAAGAGGTTCAACAAGGCTTACTTGTAACCTGCCTAAAGTCACAAAGTTATTAGGTGCCATAGTAGATATCAGAAACCAGGTCAGTGTTTGCTACTCCAAGTGTGTGAGTGGTAGGGGGAGAGAGAACTGCACCTTCAAGAAGTTTTAATCACTGTGGAGATTCTGATAGTGAGATCGTAAAAAATTATAACATGAAATTAAGTTAACTTTCGTGGATGGGAGACTATTTAAATCTTACACAATGGAGGCAATTTTGGATTTTCTAAAGATGGTGTCCAGACTACTATAGCATTACAGTAAAACTTGTTTATTTAATTTTTGGTTCCAACGAGGTTTTTTTTTTTTTTTTTGAGACGGAGTCTTGCTCTGTTGCCCAGGCTGGAGTGCAGTGGTATAGTCTTGGCTCACTGCAACTTCTGCCTCCTGGTTCAAGAGCTTCTCCTGCCTCAGCTTCCCGAGTAGCTGGGATTACAGGTGCTTGCCACCACGCCTGGCTAATTTTTGTATTTTCAGTAGAGACGGGGTTTTGCTATGTTGGCCAGGCTGGTCTTGAACACCTGACCTCGTGATCTGCCCACCTCGGCCTCCCAAAGTGCTGGGATTACAGGTGTGAGCCACTGTGCCCGGCTGGTTCCAAAGACTTTTAAAAGCCACTTTATTGATATAAATCACACACCATAACATTCACCCTTTTAAAGTGTATAGTTCAGTGACGTTTAGTAGATTCACAGAGCTGAGCAAGCATCACTCCTATCTACTTTTAGAACATTTCCATCACACCAAAAAAAAAAAAATTCTGTACTCATCAGTGGCCATTCCCACCCTTCTCACCTCAAGTTCTTTTAAAGCCACAACTTGACTGTCTAGACAACTTTGGAAAAGCATTTTCCCTCAATACCTTACTTAGGAAATATTTACCCTAAATTACTATAGTGTTTGGTAGAAAATTTTGTGATCACTTTGAGGATTCAGTTTCTTCTTACATTGGGGGAGAGGGGTGAAAAATGAAGTATCTTTAGAGTTGGCATAAGCAAGTGATTTCCATGTATAAATCTCTGCCCTCTTATTCAGGACCCTGCAGTGCCTGGCACTCAGCAGCTGTTCACTATATGTGTGGGACTGACCAACAAGTAAGGAAGTAGAAGGAAGAACAACAACAAAAAAGAGCTCTAACATTTTTTACTAACTGGTATCACTATTTCCCTGGCATGCTTGATAACAAAGACTTTAAATTTTCTCAGCCTTAAAAAAAAAAGCACAAGACACCAACATATGTTATATATAAATACACAAGAAGCAACCAAACCCAATTACATGCATCACAGGAAGATCGTAAAAAAAAATTACACTCATCATATTCGAGGAGAAATGCTGGCTCAAGTGAACATCTCCCCCACTGAGATTTCTTTCTGTTTGAGCTTAAGCTAGCCATAAACAAACTTGAGTAGTATTCAAAAATATCATTAAAGAGTTTCTTGGAATGGCGATATAGTCTGTGAATTTGAAATCTACCAAGGAAAGAGATAATCAGAGCATCCTAGCAACCAGAAGAAAGAACAGCATGAAGATGGAAGCAGGCAGCAAGATGCATATCAACAAATCTGCCCCGTCGCCCAGAGGCAATCAATGCAAATATTCTATACACTTTCTTCTCGGTTTTTACCTATGCCATTCTAGGAAGAACTTGGGAGAAAATCTATGTAAGCCTGAATCCCCTTAGCCTATATAGCTGTGTAGTTCTTTCCTTCCCATAGTGTTAAACTTGACTAGGATATAGTCCTTGGTTATTCAGATACTGTATCTAGGTGTTGCTTTGAAGGCATTTTGTAGATGTGATTACAATTCAGTTTTTTTTTTAAATTTTTTTGAGACAGGATCTCACTCTGTTGCCTAGGCTGGAGCGCAGTGGTACTATCTTGGCTCACTGCAACGTCTGCCTCCTGGGAACTACAGGTACATGCCACCACGCCTGGCTAATTTGTTTGTAGAGACGGGGTTTCATTATGTTGCACGGTTGGTCTCAAACTCCTGAGCTCAAGTGATCCACCTGCCTTGGCCTTCCAAAGTGCTGGGATTGCAGGGGTTAGCCACTGTGCCCGGTCAGACTTTAATCTGAGTGGGCTGATTCAATCAGTTTAAAGGCTTTAAGAGTAGAGTTGAGGCTTTCCTGAAGAAATTTCACCTGTACCACTTCAGCCCCTGCTGGAGAATTCCAGCTTGTCCTTTCTGATGGCCCATTTTACAGATTTTTGGACTCACGTACCCAGCCCCCATAATTGTGTAAGCCAATTCCTCGCAATAAAACTCTTTAATATACCTGTATCTATCTACTACTGGTTCTGCTTCTTTGGTTGAATCTTCACCAATACACATGGGAAAAGAATACTATGACTACTGTTCCCAAGAAAGTAGTGCCCTAGGATACTGCATTCTTTTTGGTGATTATATTATTAGACTAAGAATGATTAACATGCCAGATCCCAGACCTTCCCCTTAGATCCTGATATGGTTTGGCTGTGTCTCCGCCAAAATCTCACCTTGAATTGTAATAATCCCCACATGTCAAGGGTGATACCAGGTGGAGATAAATGAATTATGGGGGGTGGTTCCCCCCATGATGTTCTCGTGATAGTTAAGTTCTCATGAGATCTGATGGTTTTATAAGGGGCCTTTCCCCCTTTGCTCGGCACTTCTCCTTCCTGCCACCATGTGAAGAAGGATGCGTTTGCTTCCCCTTCCACCATGATTTTAAATTTCCTGTGGCCTCCCCAGCCATGAGGAACTGTGAGTCAATTAAACCTCTTTCCTGTACAAATTGCCCAGTCTTGGGCAGTTCTTTATAGCAACATGAGAATGGATTAACACAGGTCCAATTCTGGCCACCCCTCAACCTCCCAAGCCATTGGAGTTGACTTCCGGGGCAGTCTTAATATGATTACCCCTCCCACTCTCCAGTCACCAGGGCATATCCAGGCTTCATGAACTACTGACTCCAACCCTGGGTTGGAGGACAGGAAAATTCTTAGCAGAGGCTAACTGGAGATACCCGCTTCTCTCCAGGATCTCTAGAACCATTTCAATACTTTGAAATGTTTTACCTTCAGACACTGGGTAATGAATGTTAAGTACAAAATATTATTGGGTATTGTGGTTAACTAGGAATAATAGAGTAGAAGATTATGATCCATTTCAGCCCATCCTAAAATTCACATTTTATTGCATTTAGGGTTGGGTCCAGAAAGGGGATCATCACTTAATTTTAGCAAGTCCCAAAAAATAGTTGTTTTGACTTTATGTGAAACTACAGGTTATTGATTACACTGTATAATTTATATTTGGGCCTACTGAATGATGGTTCAAGATAACTTGCAAATCTGATACCACAGTGAGCTATTTAATGTTTAATGTAACTTTTCAAGGTGAGGAAATCAATTACTCAGGTAGTAGAATAAGTTGTCATGTAGTATAAATAACTGCTTATTAATTTTCTATAATCACCTTTGTGATATTAAGCAGCTTCATCAATAGCTCCTTTTATACAATTTCATTTTATCATATACTGATCTCCACTATGAAACATGATTTTCTTGTGGTGAATTTATGTTAAGGTACTTACTTGAGTTCTCTGCTGAGAACTAAATTAATTCTACCCTTTAAAGGTCGATTCTTCTCAGGAATGGAGAACCAGGTCTTCTTACCCATAATCACCAGATTCTGTTTACCTATAAAATCACAAAGAAAGCCTAAGTATATTTTGGGAATATACATATATTTTCATGTATTTATATACAACATGTCCTTGAATAACATCGTTTTCTTCTAACGTTGATGAGAAAAATAATCAATTCCTGGCCAGGGCCACCGTCTGTGTGGAGTCTGCATGCTTTTCCCATGTCTGCATGGGGTTTCTCCAGGTATTCCAGTTTCCTTCCACATCCCAAAGACATGCACATTATTCTTCTTAAATGTATGTATAGCTCATATTTACTTCAGTGTTTTCTATTAGAAGTGTTTTTGGCCTTCATTTAGAAGTTTGGTGATGTTTTTGTGACCAGCAATATGCCCTAGGAACTTAACTCTTGTGTACATCCAGTAGCCTATGGTAAAATTGGTTTTGCTATACATTGTTTCACTTAAAGTCACAGTTTCCAAGAACTCACAGATGACATTAAGTGAGGACTTATCTATGTGCATAGATATGATGGACATCCTGACATTTAGTGGATCTCCTTTAAAAAACTGAACTTAAAAGTCTCTTCACGGGCAGGTCAATTTCACTGGTTGAAAGTAAGAGACAGCTGAACCCTCGTGGAGCCATTCATACAAGTCCCTATTTAAGGAACAAGTGATTATGCTACCTTTGCACGGTTAGGGTACCGCGGCCGTTAAACATATGTCACTGGGCAGGCGGTGCCTCTAATACTGATAATGCTAGAGGTGATGTTTTTGGTAAACAGGCGGGGTAAGGTTTGCCGAGTTCCTTTTACTTTTTTTAACCTTTCCTTGTGGGCATGCCTGTGTTGGGTTAACAGTGGGGGTAATAATGGCTTGTTGGTTGGTTGTAGATATTAGGCTGTTAATTGTCAGTTTAATATTTTGGTCTGATGTAGGCTTATGCGGAGGAGAATGCTTTCATGTTACTTATACCAACATTAGTTCTTCTATAAGGTAATAGATTGGTCCAATTGGGTGCAAGGAGTTCAGTCATATGTTTGGGATTTTTCGGATGATAGGTGTTGAGCTTGAACGCTTTCTTAATTGGTGGCTGCTTTTAGGCCTACTATGGGTATTACATTTTTTACTCTCTTTACAAGGTTTTTTCCTAGTGTCCAAAGAGCTGTTCCTCTTTGGACTAACAGTTAAATTTACAGGAGGATTTGGAGGGTTCTGTGGGTAAATTTAAAGTTGAACTAAGATTCTATCTTGGACAACCAGCTATCATCAGACTCGGTAGGTTTGTCGCCTCTACCTATGAATCTTCCCACTATTTTGCTACATAGACGGGTATGCTCTTTTAGCTATTCTTAGGTAGCTCGTCTGGTTTCGGGGGTCTTAGCTTTGGTTCTCTTTGCAAAGTTATTTCTAGTTAATTCATTATGCAGAAGGTACAGGGGTTAGTCCTTGCTATATTATGCTTGGTTATAATTTTTCATCTTTCCCTTGCGGTACTGTATCTATTGCGCCGGTTTACAATTTCTATCGCCTATACTTTATTTGAGTAAATGGTTTGGTTAAGGTTGTTTGGTAGTAAGGTGGAATGGGTTCGGGGCTAGGTTTAGCTCAGAGTGGTCAAGTTGAGTTGAAATCTCCTAAGTGTAAGTTGGGTGCTTTATGTTAAGCTACACTCTGGTTCGTCCAAGTGCACTTTCCAGTACACTTACCATGTTACGACTTATCTCCTCTATATAAATGCGCAGGGGTTTTAGTTAAATGTCCTTTGAAGTATACTTGAGGAGGGTGACGGGCGGTGTGTACGCGCTTCAGGGCCCTGTTCAACTACGCACTCTACTCTTAGTTTACTGCTAAATCCACCTTCGACCCTTAAATTTCATAAGGGTTATCGTAGTTTTCTGAAGTAGAAAATGTAGCCCATTTCTTGCCAACTCATGGGCTACACCTTGACCTAACGTCTTTACGTGGGTACTTGTGCTTACTTTGCAGCCTTCGTCAGGGTTTGCTGAAGATGGCGGTATATAGGCTGAGCAAGAGGTGGTGAGGTTGATCGGGGTTTATCGATTACAGAACAGGCTCCTGTAGAGGGATATGAAGCACCGCCAGGTCCTTTGAGTTTTAAGCTGTGGCTCGTAGTGTTCTGGCGAGCAGTTTTGTTAATTTAACTGTTGAAGTTTAGGGCTAAGCATAGTGGGGTATCTAATCCCAGTTTGGGTCTTAGCTATTGTGTGTTCAGATGCGTTAAAGCCACTTTCGTAGTTTATTTTTTATCAACTGGAGTTTTTTACAACTCAGGTGAATTTTAGCTTTATTGAGGGGAATTGATCTAAAACACTCTTTACGCCGGTTTCTATTGACTTGGTTTAATCGTGTGACCGCGGTGGCTGGCACGAAATTGACGAACCCTAGGGTTAGTATAGCTTAGTTAAACTTTCGTTTATTGCTAAAGGTTTATCACTGCTATCTCCCGTGGGGGTGTGGCTAGGCTAAGCGTTTTGAGCTGCATTGCTGCGTGCTTGATACTTGTTCCTTTTGATCGTGGTGATTTAGAGGGTGACTCACCGGGGCGGGGATGCTTGCATGTGTAATCTTACTAAGAGCTAATAGAAAGGCGAGGACCAAACCTATTTGTTTATGGAGTGGTATGAGCCTGTCGAAACATTTTCAGTGTATTGCTTTGAGGAAGTAAGCTACATAAACCGTATGGGGTGTCTTTGGGGTTTGGTTGGTTCGGGGTATGGGGCTAGCAGCGGTGTATATGTTGAGTAAGGTGGGCAGGGAGTTGCATTGATGGGGTTAGTAGAATGGGAGTTGAGGGAGGATGATGTGTTAGTTGAGGGGTGACTGTTACAAATGCAAACCGCCAAAAGATGAAATTTGAAATCTGGTTAGGCTGATGTTAGGGCTCTTTGTTTTTGGGGTTTGGCAGAGATCTCCTTTAAAAAACTGAACTTAAAAGTCTTACCAAAATTCATACTTATCACTCATTACCTAAATCTAACTATTTTTCCCTTTGGCATTATCCGATTTATATCCAATATTTAGTTTTAATCATTTGCAATTGTGTATGACATAGTAAAGATTCTGGGGAGGCCGAGATGGGCAGATCACGAGGTCAGGAGATCGAGACCATCCTGGCTAACACGGTGAAACCCCGTCTCTACCAAAAATACAAAAAATTAGCCAGGTGTGGTGGCACGCGTCTGTAGTCCCAGCTACTCAGGAGGCTGAGGCAGAAGAATGGTGTGAACCCAGGAGGCGGAGCTTGCAGTGAGCGGAGATGGCGCCACTGCACTCCAGGCTGGGCGACAGAGCAAGACTCCCTCTTAAAAAAAAAAAAAAAAAAAGATTCTGAGTCAAAGTGCTCAAGTTGAATGCATTTTGTCATCCACAAGACAAATCGTGTTAACCCCTTGTGGTTTACTTTATCTATAAAATAGAGATAACAATAGTTCCTGCTTCTAGGGTTGTTGTGGGAATTAAAGACTTAGAATAATGTTCAGCCTCTAATCAGTGCTGTCACAACTGTTTGATACAATTGTATTATATTTGTGTACTTTGTAGATTGATATTAAATCATACTTTTAAAAATAGGTGCTTAATGTTCCACTCAATTACCTTAAAACATGTTTAATTATGTCTCTATCCTACTAACACTTCTATAAAAACTTTTTACATATAGCATCCACTTTTGGTTCAATTTCTTAGGAAAATAACTTTGAGAGTCAGCTATCTGAACCAAAGAAACATTAACATTACCAGACTATATTGGGATTTTTGAGACTGGCTTTTATCAATTCTTTAGCTATGGGCTCTTGTCATCATCTCTACCAGTGACCTAAGTGTCAAACCCAAATGCCTTGTATCTGTCCCATTAAAGAGATGCAGCATCTGCTCCTTTCTTACTGTTTCCATTTCCTCTGCCATGCCTCCTCTTACAACCATAAATATCCAGGTCTCTTAGGTTTTAAACGGGGCATCTCTCAACCCCCACATTCTTTTCCTTGGTTATTCCCTTCCCTCCAACAGTTCAATTCACCTAGATCCCCATGCCTGAAATTATCCTAGATGTCCTAGAGGCGCCTCATCATTACAATGGTACATTATTCTCCACTCCTTTACATGTCACGCCAGCTTTCAAACTGAAAATCTGAGCGTTCATCCCTGGTGCATCACCTTTAAATTCCAGATCTCCAAAATCCAGGGTCATGTAACCTTAAAAAATTTTTACCCTCTCTTCTCCACTGCCCTTGTTCAGGCCTTATCTCTTCCAGCAGCTGTTCCAAAGGCCTACTCTGTTTTCCTTTCGGAGTGCTAACCTCCACCGAAGCCTCCACCCAGCTGCCAATTCTGCCCCATGCCTGATAATTTGCTCGTGCGTTGACATACATAAAATTTCTAAGACAAAAATTTTTTAATAATGGTAAATGAACCTTGGGAACTGCATACAGATCATACAGATCCATAATAAGAGAAAAGGTCCCAGATTAACACGGAAAACTTTCCATTTAACTAACATTTGCACTGGTAAACTTCATCAAGCAAGACCCTACTTAATCCCATATTACCTTCTACTGAAGAGGTTGTGGTCATTCTCTGGAAATATCTGAATTCATTCCTACAAGTTAGAGAAACAGCGTTACTCAAAACATTATCCCTTGGGCTCGACCTCTAACGCACCCGACAAACGGAGCGCTGTGGGCAGGGGTGAGGTGTTTTCTCCAGGGCTGGGACTTTGCCCTGGGCGAGGGCGCCGCAGGGCAAAGACCTCACCAGGCAGCAGAATCCGGGCAGAAATCAGCAACTGGGCCTCCCGCGCAGCAGAAAAGGGGAATCCAGTCGGGCCCACCCTTCCTGCCAGCGCAGACCGCAAGTCTGGCCCCATCCTCTCGCCAGGAGTCGGCCCGGCGCGTCCCGCCCAGGTACCCCGACCGTGGGCAGCCTGCGCCCGTTTGGGTCCCATCGCCCCGGCCCGGCAGATACCTGAGCGGTGGCCAGGGCAGGTCCCCGTTCTTGCCGATGCCCATGTTCTGGGACACAGCGACGATGCAGTTTAGCGAACCAACCATGACAGCAGCGGGAGGACCTCCGAGCCCGCTCGTTACAGCAGAACGCGCGGTCAAGTTTGGCGCGAAATTGTGGCCGCCCCGCCCCCTCGTCCCTATTTGTGCAGGCGAGGCCCCGCCCCCCCGCCCCGGCGCACGCAGGGTCGCGGCGTGCTCGCGCCCGCAGACGCCTGGGAACTGCGGCCGCGGGCTCGCGCTCCTCGCCGGGCCCTGCCGCCGGGCTGCCATCCTTGCCCTGCCATGTCTCGCCGGAAGCCTGCGTCGGGCGGCCTCGCTGCCTCCAGCTCAGTCCCTGCGAGGCAAGCGGTTTTGAGCCGATTCTTCCAGTCTACGGGAAGCCTGAAATCCACCTCCTCCTCCACAGGTGCAGCCGACCAGGTGGACCCTGGCGCTGCAGCGGCCGCAGCGCCCCCAGCGCCCCCAGCGCCCGCCTTCCCGCCCCAGCTGCCGCCGCACGTAGTAGGTTCTGTCTGGGACTGGGCAGGGCCATCGGGGCTGGGGGGGCGGGGCTTGTGGGTAAGGCGGGCGGAGGCGGGGACCCTCCGCCCGATGATAGGGCTGGAGGAGGAAGGGGCGGGCTGAAGAAGGGGAAGGTGGGAAGAGCCCAGCCGGGGCTACAAACTGGGTGAAGCGCTGAGGTTTTAGTACTTCCGTTTGAGGAGATAGGCAAAGGTTACGCAGGTTTTTAATGGCAGGCCTGAGACAGGAACTCAGGTCTCCTGACTCGCATTCTGATGAGGGAGCTTGTGGGCAAGGGGTGCGTCTTTTAACCTCCATCCTTTTTTTTTTTCCTTGGTGGTCGAAGAGTTTTACTGATTTTTAAAAAAAGTGCTGGATTGGGTGACTAGAAGAAAGCTGCCCTTAGGTCTCCAGTTTTTAAGACTGCAACAGCATGGCTCAATATTTGAAATCACTACGGTTAAAAGCAGTCATATTGTGCAGTTCCCCAGTGAACACTTTTTGTAGTTTAGATTATAAAGTCTGAAATACAATTTGGGTGGATAAAGTTTCTTAGAATGGTATAGATGTGACTAATCATGGAGTCCTTCCTGTTGCCATCCTTCAACGCAATAAGTACGTTTGTTTGTTTTTAAACCAGAGATACTGCCACAGGAAAAGCCCAAGGGTGACCCCTCACTTGGGTCACCTGCACAGTATTTTTCAGACTGAGGCTGTGGAAGGGCATTGAAGACTGGTTTTTAGCCACCTACCGTGTTTTAATGTAGGTGACAGCTTGGGTGCTTCAAAATCTTGTTCCTTTCGTATATATTTCTCCCTTAAAATGATTACTCCTCTTCTGTTTTTTTTGAGGACGAGCTACATTTTCATGAATTCACCAAAATTTTGTACCCACCATTTAAAGGGTAGCTGGTGAAGGACTTATGTATGCTTTTGGCAAGTTTTCTGCCAAGAAAAAGTTCATAATCTTGTCACATCTTTAGTGATGAACATAAACCGTTTAAACAGGAAACACTTAAATTGCAATGAACATGTCAAAAATGATACTGTTCTTTTATTACCTATCTTTTCCCCTCTGTGCCTTTGCTACATAACTGTTTATTTCTTAGAGGTATTTTATTTAGCATATGTAAGTAGGGTGATTCAAGTTTTATAATTAAAGAAAGCTGAAGGCTCATTGAGTCAAGACCAGTAGCAGCCTTGGTTTCAATTAATTCTAAACACGGCTTCAGTTGCTGAGGCTCCTGACTATCAGAGTCTACCTTGTCTTTTATGGTGTTAAAAACAGTTCACCCATAGGGTTTTCCAGAGCTAAAAGTAGAGGATTCTTTGAAGAGTGGATGGCAAGGAACCTTGTCATTCAGTTGTAAGGTTTAAATTGCTTCACATACGTCAGGCCTTCTCAGAGTAGAGATAACACATCATTTTCTAACCTTCCCGATATAGGCTACAGAAATTGGCAGAAGAAAGAAGAGACCATTGGAAAATGATGGGCCTGTTAAAAAGAAAGTAAAGAAAGTCCAACAAAAGGAAGGAGGAAGTGATCTGGGAATGTCTGGCAACTCTGGTGAGTTGTGGGGGATTCTTTATTCTCCTAAGTCATGGCTCTGGTATTCTGGAATACTCCAGAGGGCAGAAGAGCCTATTAGAATTGTGTCTTTTTTCTTTGTGGAGAAAGGTCCCTTTTGTTCCTGAGCAGAGTGGCCCCCTATAGGTGATGGTGATGTGTATAGGAGGTTAAGGGGATGGTAGAGCTAGAATTCTGCAATTTAGCTGTAGTTCTCCCAACTTTCTCCTTTATTCCTTCTAGCTATTTTTGTCCTGGTTATAAAATTAAAACATTCTTGCTACAGAAATTTCAAACAGTACAGAAATGTGGAAGGTAGGCAGTGATAGACCCCATAATCCCTCCCTTTGAGTGAGGCTCACTGCTATTGGTGTTCTGTATATACTTCCAGATTTTAAAAATTTATACATGTGTATATGTGCATAGTCATAAGCTCAAAAATTAGTTTAAATATATTTTACAGATTATATTATATTCTATACCAATTTGCTACTATCTTTTTCTACTTAATAGAAAATTTTGAACAATTTTCAGTATCAGGACCTGCAGATCTACTCTCCCCGCTTTTTTTTGCTTAGAGCTGCTCTTTGTGTATGTAAAAGGCATTGAATAAAAACAGCATGCCTAGGCTGGGCGCGGGGGCTCACACCTGTAATCTCAGCACTTTGGGAGGCCAAGGCAGGTGGATCACCTGAGGTCAGGAGTTTAAGACCAGCCTGGCCAACATGGTGAAATCCCATCTCCACTAAAAATACAAAAATTAGTTGGGCGTGCTGGTGGTTGCCTGTAATCCCAGCTACTTGGGAGGTTGAGGCAGGAGAATCACTTGAGCCCAGGAGGTGGAGGTTGCAGTGAGCCAAGATTGTGCCACTGCACTCCACCCTGGGCAACAAAGCGAGACTCTGTCTCAAAACAAAAAACAAACAAAAAACAGCAAAAATAAATAAATAAAAACCCAGCCTGCCTGAGTGCCTGAGTTCCTGGATTTCTAGAGGTGGTGTTGCATATAGACAGTTGAGCAGATTTTTCTCTAGTTTTATGGTATCAGAGAATTTGTGATAAGGGAAGACAGGAAATCCATCTTTATTCATTATCCTCAGGAAATTAGGTAAAGAGAATGAGAAAAAAAAAGAAAAGTCCCAATTCAGATAGAGGTATCTGTCCAATGGAGATATATGTAAAATATTAATCCTTCCATAAAAGGTAAAATTTGAATTTTAGGGTCAACATGAAAGCGTTAGTATGAAATAACTACAGGAATGGAGATGTGTGGCTAAGGAGAAAAGTAAATCTAAAACTTCACCTTTCTGGAGGGGTCATGCAAGGAGGTGTGACTTGAGAGAATTTGCCACAGTTAATATTACAATTCTGGGGCAGCCTACCTTTCATTGCTTGATTATTCTGCATAGACCCATTTTTTAGGTCTACAAGCACTGAATGAGCACCTTTGATTTTTATTCTAGAGGCTTTTTGTAGCTCATTTATTTTTCCTAAGAATGCTTTTTGCCCTCTTTTTTTTTTTTTTTTTTTTTTGAGATAGGGTCTCTCGCTCTGTCACCCAGGCTGGAGTGCACTTGTGCAATCTCAGCTCACTGTAACCTCCTGGGTTCAAGCAATTCTCCTGCCTCAGCCTCCCGAATAGCTGGGATTACAGGTGCGTGCCACCACACCTGGCTAATTTTTGTATTTTTAGTAGAGTCAGAGTTTTGCCATGTTGGCTAGGCTGGTCTCGAACTCCTGGCCTCAAGTGATCTGCCCGCCTTGGCCTCCCAAAGTGCTGGGATTACAGGCGTGAGCCACTGCACCCGGCCTGTTGTTCTCTTTTTATAGAGGAAGAAGTGGGTGATAGATGAAGAGAATTGATGATTATCACAGTTAAGTAACTTAACTAAGACCACATGGGGACAGTTGAGATGGAATGTTGTTGCAATAAGACAACACACTTGGCATATTTTAAAATAGGACCTTTGCCACTTGTTAAAAATGGCACTAAGGAAGAAGGGGGAGGATCATTCACTAGTCAGAAGCTGGGTGACTGTTCCACTTCAGTTTATTTTATTTTTTAGAGACAGGTCTTACTCTGTCATCCAGGCTGGAGTGTAGTGGCAGGATCATTGCTCATGTAGCCTCAAACTCCTGGGCTCAAGCCATCCTCCTGCCTTAGCTTCCTAGTAGCAAGGACCACAGGTGCATGCCACCATGCCTGGCTAATTAAAAAAAATATATATTTTTTAGAGACAGGGTTTTGCTGTGTTGACCACATTGGTCTTGAATTCCTGGTCCCAAGCCATCCTCCTGCCTCAGCCCTTCAGTAGCTGGGACTGTGCTCCTGAGCCATCATACCTGGCAAGTTTTTTGTTTTTGTTTTTTTCTAATAACAGAATTATTAAGATATAGTTCTTGGGGCCAGGCACGGTGGCTCACGCCTGTAATCCCAGCACTTTGGGAGGCCAAGGCAGGTGTATCACCTGAGGTCAGGAGTTCGAGACCAGCCTGGCCAACATGGTGAAACCCTGTCTCTGCTAAAAATACAAAAATTAGCCAGATGTGGTGGCAGGCGCCAGTGGTCCCAGCTACTCAGGAGGCTGAGGCGGGAGAATCCCTTGAGTCTGGAAGGTGGAGGTTGTAGTGAGCCGAGATCGTGCCACTGCACTCCAAGCTGGGTGACAGAGTGAGATTCTGTCTCAAAAAAAAAAAAAAAAAGATACAGTTATACAATATGATTCACCCATTTAGCATGCACAATTCGGTGGCTTTTAGGATATTCCCAGAGTTGTGCAACCATCATCAAAGTCAATTTTAGAACATTTTCATCACCCCAAAAGAAACCCTGTGCCCATTAACAGCCACCTCCTGTTCTGCCCCAGCACTCCCCAGCCCTAGGTAACCACTAATCTACTTTCTGTGTATAGATTTGCCTATTCTGAACATTTCATATAAATGGAATCATACAATATGTGGCCTTTGGTGTCTGGTTTCTTGCAGTTACTGTAATGTTTTCAAGGCTCATCCGTGTTGTAGCATGTATCAGTACTTCATTCCCTTTTCTAAAAATATTCATTTTCTTTATTTTGGTAAAATATACATAACATAAAATTTATCATCCTAGACATTTTTAAGTATACAGCCCAGGGGTATTTAGTACATTTATATTGTTATGCACCCACCACCACCATCCATCTCCAGAACTCATTTTATCTTGCATTCCTATAACTCTGTACCCATTAAACACTGACTCACTGTAACCCCCTTCCCCCAGCCCCTGGCGCCTACCATTCAGCTTTCTGTGTCTATCATTTTGGCTACTCTATAATGCATTCATTCCTTTTTATTTCCAGGCAGTATTCCATTGTATATATCCACCTCAGTTCTTAACTCTTCAATTAACAAGTTATTTTTTATACCTGGGATCCACGGGGGAAGGAAACTTTTATACTCACAAGCAAACTTAGATACATTTGAAAAGCCAGTTAAGTATGTATTTTGAAAACCAAGGTAATAATAATAAAGTAAGAGATGCATAGTCCATTTTCACACTGCTCATAAAGACATACCAGAGACTGGGAAGAAAAAGAGGTTTAATTGGACTTACAGTTCCACATGGCTGGGGAGGCCTCAGAAACATGGTGGGAGGTGAAAGGCACTTCTTTTTTTTTTTTTTTTAATTTAAGTTCTGGAATACATGTGTAGAACATGCAGGTTTGTTGAAAGGCACTTCTTACATGGCGGTGGCAAGAGAAAATGAGGAAGAAGGAAAGGTGGAAACCCCTGATAAACCCATCAGATTTCATGAGACTTATTCACTATCATGGGAATAGCACGGGAAAGACTGGCTCCCATGATTCCTCCCACTGGGTCCTTCCACTGGGTTACCTCTCACTGGGTCCCTACCACAACACGTGGGAATTCTGGGAGATAAAATTCAAGTTGATATTTGGGTCGGGGCACAGTCAAACTATATCACATTGGAAAAGATTCAAAAATATATTTTTAGCATAAAGGAAGTCATGGTAAACAAGGTAACTGTATACTGGAAAAGTCATATTTAGAAGAGTCACTATTTCTTCGGAGATTCTTAGCCTTTAGTATATAAGACATCAAAGGTTTTTTATTTTTAATTATAGAGGGTTGTCTTTTTCTCTGGTTGCTTTTAAGATTTTCTCTTAATCACTGATTTTCATGTTTGATTTTCTTTCTGCCCCATATAATCTGCAGGAACACATATTTGATTTTGGTGGACCTTGTCTCTTTCCCCCACACCCGAGACAGCCTGTGCTCTCTAGCACAGGCTGGAGTGCAGTGGCACAATCTCAGCTGACTGCAACCTCTGCCCCGCCAAGTTTAAGCAATTCTCCTGCCTCAGCCTCTGGAGTAGCTGGGATTACAGGCACTCGCCACCACGCCTGGTTAATTTTTGTATTTTTAGTAGAGATGGGGTTTCACCATGTTGGCCAGGTTGGTCTTGAACTCCTGACCTCGTGATCTACCCGCCTCGGCCTCCCAAAGTGCTGGGATTACAAGCATGAGCCACCGTGCCCAGCTGCCTTTGTCTGGTTTTTAATTTTTATTTCTTCATTTATTTTTATCCTGTTTAGAGCTCATTTAAAGCTTCTCGAGTCTGTGGGTTTATAGGTCTTATTAAATGTGGGAAACTTTTTTGGTTGTTATTGTTTCACATTTTTTCTGTCTTCCTGTCTCCTGTGTCGTCTTCTGAGAGTTTATTACAGGGATGTTAACTACTTGATGTTATCTGTTAAGTCATTGAGGCTCTTTTCATTTGTTTTCCAGGCTTATTTCTCTTTGTACTTCATTTTGGATAGATTCTACTGCTCTGTTTTCAAGTTCAGTGGTCTTTTTTTCTGCTATGTCTAATCTGCTGTAAATCTCATTTAATAAAATGTTCGTTTCCCATATTGTATGTTTCATCTCCAGAAGTTCCATTTTGTTCTTTTAAAATATTTTCCAGTTCTCTATATGAATTATATCTCAGTAAAGCTAAAAAAAAAATCCTTTTGCTCCTCTTTTTGCTCATGTTTTCCTTTACATTCTTAATTATATGGAGCATATTTATAAATTGTATTTTCTTGTTCTTATATGCTAATTGCATCATCTCTGTCATTTCTGGGGCTGCATCCCTTGACAGATTTTTCCTATTTTTTGCATGTCTAGTAACTAATTATTTGGATCATGGATATGTTGAATCTGTGTTGTCTCCTGCTGGAGTTTGTATTTCTTTAGAGTGTTGGACTCTGTTCTGGCAAGCAATTAAATTCCTTTGGATCACTTTGGTCTTTTTAAGGATTGTTTTTAAACTTCGGTAGAGAATAATAGCCCTTACTCTAGAGCAACTTTAGTCACATTCTACGGCTTGACCTTTTTAGAGTTAGAAAGGGATGCATAGTAGCAGTAGCACACCATTATATCGTATTTCCACAATACAGAGACAGTAGACATTAGTAACATTAAGAATGTAAACACAGTCATATGCTACCTAATGACAGTCAGTGAGGGACCACCTATACAACATTAATCTCATAAGATTATAATAGGTATTTTTACTGTACCATTTCTATGTTTAAATATGTTTAGATACACAGATACTTACCATTGTGTTACAGTTGTCTGTAGTATTCAGTACAGTAACATGCTATACAGGTTTATAACCCGGGAGCAATAAACTATACCATATAACCTAGGTGTGTAGGAGGCTATACCATCATCTAGGTTTGTGTAAGTACACTCTCTGATGTGCACACAATGATGAAATCACCTAATGACACATTCTTCATAACATATCCCCATCATTAAATGATGCAAGACTGTCAACACCTGTAGTAAGTTATAGGCAGTGACTAAGTATTTATTATTCATCCAGTAGCATCTGCCAGCCATAAGAGTCCCTGATTATTTCATCTTTGTTTTTAACACTTCGGTTTTAAATACTGTCAAAGTCAAATAAAATATAGAGACAAATCTCTAAGACATTTTATTTGGGGCGGGGCACGGTGGCTCACGCCTTTAATCACAGCACTTTGGGAGGCGGAGGCAGGCGGATCACCTGAGTTCAGGAGTTCGAGACCAGCCTGGCCAACATGATGAAACCCCGTCTCTACTAAAAATACAAAAATTAGCCAGATATGGTGGCACACACCTGTAATCCCAGCTATTCAGGAGGCTGAAGTAGGAGAATTACTTGAATCCAGGAGGCAGAGGTTGCAGTGAGCCGAGATCGCGCCATTGCACTCCAGCCTGGGTGACAGAGTGAGACTCTGTCTCAAAAAAAAAAAAAAAAATTTTATTTGGGAAGCAAGAATTGCAATTTGGGACATAGACACAGACCAGGTGGTCTTTGGTATGTTTGAAGCACAAAGAGAAAATTGGAGGTTTTATTAAAAAGGAGAAATAAGCCAGGAGCAGTGGCTCACATCTGTATTCCTAACGCTTTGAGAGGCCAAAGCAGGAAGATTATTTGAGCCCAGGAGTCAGAGACCAGCCTAGGCAACATAGGGAGACCCTGTCTACACAAAAAATTAAAAAAAAATTAGTTGGCCATGGTGGCACTTGCCTGTAGTTCCAGCTACTCAGGAGGCTGAGGTGGGAGGATCTCTTGAGCCTGGGAGGTCAAGGTTGGAAAAAGAAAGTGTGTTGTTTTGAACGAAGGTTCATTGGTACTCGGAAAATCTGTTGTAACTGGCAAGCTCTGATTAGTGAATGACTGCAATGGGTAAAACTAGCCTTAGAGTCACAGCAGGTTGTTTTAGCAGCTATCAGGTAAAATTGGTTTCAGGTTACAGTAGGCAGTTTTAGCAGCTAGGCTTGCAGAGAATTACATTTTTGGAGCAATGATATGTGCTCTCAGTGATTTTTCCCCTGGCCTCTCTACTCCGTTTCAATTGAGCATGACAAGAATGACCCAATTTATATGATCAACTTTCACAATACTTTTTTTTTTTTTCCCCAGCAAATACAACTCCAAGATCTTCATCCCACTTTCATTCCAGACAAAGTTTTTTTTTATGTCTATAGGAGGGAAAATCTTTGTATAACATACACACTTATAGTATATTTTTGAAGAGCGATACAAATATACATTTCAAAAAAGAGAGTAATAGTAAACAAGGTGAATATACATTTGAGTAAAGAGTCAAATTTAAATTTTTGTGGCTAGAAAATTCACAGGAGATCTAATGAAAGCCTGTGAAGAGGTTTAAATATAAATAGGGAAAATTTTAAACTATTTTTTTTTGAAGCAACAAAAGCAGAGATTTATTGGAAACAAAAAGTACACTCCACAGGGTGGGAGTGGGCCCTAGCAAGCAGCTTGGGAGCAATTTTAAACTTTTAGAAATGAACAAAACACAACTCTTGCCCTCAGAGTGTTTTTGCTTTCATAGGGAAGGTAAGAGGTGATAAATGTGTGCAGTCCCAGTTCCTTTACATTTAATAGCACCAACCTAATAGTAGTGCTCTAAACGGTGAAATACTGTGTTCTAGTACATGGTAGGGATCCAGAAAATGATAGTTTCCCTTCTTTTACGGATTGCTTGTTTATGAAAAACTGCCAATTGGCAGACTGTGATGAGTGCCACAGGGAGATGTGATCTTGTTAGAGGAACACAGAGAAAAGATGATTTTAAGCTGTGAAAATTAGCAGAAGGTTTTATGGGAAAGGTAGATTTGAGATGGGTCTTGAAGAATGAATACAATTTTGACATGCAGAAAGCATATCATGGGCAAAGTGATGGTGTTTCTGAGTATGGTGATTTGGTTTTCTTGGTAAACCCCTGATGTCAATATCAAGTCTTTCCGCTTGAGCTAGTAAGATTTCCCAGTCAAGAGTCCTCCCAGCTTCTGCCTGGAGGGGAGTAGGAGTGCTCTGGCTTCCTGGGTTCTGGAGAGGCCGTGGATCTCAGCATACATTGTGTCTGTGTTCCTATCGTCCTTCTGGGTTAGGTACAGTACTCCATCAACTGTGCTTGTTTTGCCTTTCCAGGGAAGAAATCTCCAGTTGGCTGCTGATGTGGAGGAAGGACAGTTGTCTTTGAGCTTGGAGTATGGTAGGGGTTTAGGGAACAAATTGCTTTGAACCAATCCTCTTTATTTTAGAACCTCCCTTTATTCCTTTCCAGAGCTACTGGTACTCTAATTCCTGAGTCTTTTGAGCATTTTGTGTTGTAATTAGAGTTGGCTCTTGGTTTTCCTAATTACTGACTTAGTATTTAGCTCTCAGGTGTGCTGAATTGGTTACTGTTCATTTGTTTTCCTTTCTAGCTTTAGATATCTCATTTGCAGTTGTTACCTCTCCTCTCTGTCCTTATGGGCTTATGTCTTCAAAAAGAAACAAAAACAAAAAAGAAAAAAAACCTCTACTATAGTAATGAGGTTTCAGGAATGAGTGAAATTGCATCTGTGTTTAATATGCCATCTTTACCCTGAACCCAGTGTTTCTTTCTTTTTTTAAAAAAATCACATTATAGTTAGGTTCATTGCTTTATCGGGAATCTACCTCTTTAAAAAATTCTATGCTGGTTATGAATTGACATAATGAGACCAAAATTACTATTGTTCTGTTTTCTTCTTATTTGCTACCTAAGAGCCAAAGAAATGTCTGAGGACCAGGAATGTTTCAAAGTCTCTGGAAAAACTGAAAGAATTCTGCTGCGATTCTGCCCTTCCTCAAAGTAGAGTCCAGACAGAATCTCTGCAGGAGAGATTTGCAGTTCTGCCAAAATGTACTGATTTTGATGATATCAGTCTTCTACATGCAAAGAATGCAGTTTCTTCTGAAGATTCGAAATGTCAGATTAATCAAAAGGTATGTAACTGCTATAGATGAGTATCCAGTTACCTAGAATAGTGGGTTCTGAAGTACTATCAGGTTCTCTGAGGTCATTCATGGCAATGGTTCCTAAACTTGGATGATCTTCTGAATCATCTGAGGGAGCTTTTGTGTTTTAGTTTAGTTTTTTTACATCCCTGGAGATTCGATTTACTATGTTTTGGGAGGGATTAATTAGTTTGTATGGGAACAAAACAAAAGCCTTCCAGGTAATTCTGAGGTATTGCCTGGATCAGGAGCCCTTGACTTGGAGGGATTCTTTATTGAGAATTAATACAAGCACAGTTTCTTACAGTCTTCCTTAGAGTTTCCATGATTACCGTGGAAAATCATGATGGGCAACTTAGATATTTTGAGGTTTCAGTTGAAAGCTTGATAGATAGAAAGTAAATTCAAATGTAAGCCAAATGAACATGGGCTTTTTACTTTATCCACTATTTGTTTTGAGACTTTTAATGATTTTCATCATTGCAGAATCAGGGAATTTAACTCATGCTCCATCATTGAAATCTGTAATTCAGAATAGTGATTGGTTCGCAACCTTAGCTTTACATTGGAATCACCTGGAGAACTTAAAACAAAAATTGCCATTAAGAACCTTCCCTCAGAATCTTATCTAATTTGTTTTCACTGAGAAATGGGCATGGATATTTTTTAAAAGTTTACATTTTATTTTGTATTTTATTTTTATTGATGGAGTCTTGCTCTGTTGTCCAGGCTAGAGTACAGTTGTGCGATTATAGTTCACTGTAGTCTCAAACTTCTGGTCTCAAGCAATCCTCCCACCTTAGCCTGCAGATGAGGTGAGACTAAAGGAAAAGCAGTCATTTTAATCTGTAGCTGTGATTGACAACCATTGAATTAGAGAAATGGTTCTATATATGTATATGTATGTGTGTACGTATATATATGAGTCATTGAAATTCTAATGAAAGCTGTTGGCCTTTTTCTTCAGAAAAATTCTCAAGCCAACAAAATTTTGCCTATAATTTTCAAGATTTCACACCTTTCCCACAAAGTCCAGATCCATGAACTCCTCCCTCAGCCAGGCTAATATTGATTGACTTATCTTAGATCATCAAGAAAAAAAGGTGTTTTTGTTTTTAGTCTCTTTTAATACTTAGAAGCAGTTCACCTAAGTATAGTGGTTATTAAGCATAGAAGTCATAAAGTTTATCCATTAAAGCTCACTTTATTGATAGGAGCATTTACTCCAAGGTCTCAGAAGAGCGTATACATTATTGCTTTATACATAGAATGACCAACTTGGCATGTCCACATCACAGGAAATTAGAAGTAAGTAGACAGAGGGGGCACGTAGAAGCAGTGCCATTATTACAAGTGATAAGCTGTTTGATGGCATGGATAGACGTGGATGAATGGCAAAAAGCTACTGAGTGAACATAAATGCCCCATGGTCCAGGACCATTAGGGTGGGGTCAGCAATGCCATAACTCTCAATAGGTTTTGAAATATATTCTGATCACTCTGAATTGTCCAGACAAGGTTAAATTGAGTTCAGCATACTGTCTCTGGGAATATGAAATAGAATGTAATGTATCTGATGAGTATTTCTATCCAAATCATTTTTTTTAAAGTTGCTTATTTTGTTACCCAGGTATTAATATGTACAACAAACCCTCATGACACAAGTTTACCTATATAACAAACCTGCACATGTACCCCTGAACTTAAAATGAAAGTTAAAAAAAAGTTGCTTAATATTCAAGTATTTAGATTGATTTAATTGTTAGCATCCCATAAGGATAAAACTTTTTTTTCCTGGAAGCTTATCTCATTTCCTAAAAGAGCAAAGTATAAAGTAAGAATAAGTTTTTACAATTTAAGAAATATATTTTCTGTGTTGATTAACTTTTATACTACATAGTATATACCTGCATTTAATATAGAATACATACTATATTCCATGACATAAAAGTCATGGAAACAAAATAGGAAACTCATCAAAATTAAAAGCAAAGGCATTCTCAGGTATAGGAAAATTGTTATGCAATCCTTGGGGTGTTGCTTCGCTAGCTGTAAACCTCTGTGGCTGGTGGTGCCTTTGCCCGAGTTTTTACTTGGGCCTGCTGGGCTCATTCCTCCCACTCGGCCTGGCAGGCTGTGCTTGGCTTTTGCTTTTGGCCTGAATCTCGCAGCTGCCAAGGGTGAGCCAGGAGTGGAGTGGTGAGGGTGAGGGGTGTGTGAGCAGGTGACCATGGGGTCTGGCCCCTGTGCACTGCCAGGCATGCTGGCTTCGGCAGGGTGGGCAGCTCCAGGTGCCAGCGTGAGTGAGGGCTGGACCAGGCGTACCACAAACAGCTTCCACAGCTGGCACCAGGGAACACAGTGGCGCCCAGAAGCTTGGAGATTCCAGGAACTGCAGAGCCCCAGAGAGGGTGTCATAGACCTGGCTTAGGAGCCCCTAGGTCTGAGCTCCCCAAAGGTCCACAGCTCTTCTCTCCTGTCTTCTCTCCTTCTTGTTGCTGCAATGTGGCAAGCAAGAGATGGGTTTCAGGCCTGTTTGTGTTACAGCTCTTTTAGCCCTGCCATTCGGTGGGTCCCAGGTTCTTGTCCTGCTTCCAGGAAGAATGAAGTATGTGGACAAGTGGAGGGTGAGCAAGGCAAAGAGGGGCTTTCTTGAGTGACAGAACATTGAGGGGAGACCCGCAGTGGGTGCTTCTTTCTGCAGGCAGGGCATCCCATCAAGTGAGAAGTGATGAGCCTTCAGCAGAGAGGGGACCCTGGAGTGGGTAGCTTCTCTCCGCAGGCAGGTTGTCTGCTTGTCTCTTCAAGTTTGGCCGAGTCTGGGGATTTGTATGGGCTTGAGAGGAGGAAGTGTGTGCTGATTGGTTCATGGGCTGCCATGGGCGGGCTCAGAAAACACCGTAAGTTCTAATTCTGGTTCGTCAGCCTGGCCCCCAGGCTTCAGGCTGTTCCTGGCTTGAAGGTGGGGCTTCACCCGGCCCTGACCCTTTCTGCCCAGGAGCCTGTCTGCCTCCTGCCGTCATCCATGGCACCCAGGCTGTTTGTGCCATGGGGCACCTGCAGGACAGCTCTGAGCTGCCCTCAGCCCTCTCCTTGGCCTCCTTCCCATGTTCATCAGTGTCCAAAGTCCAAAGGGGGCCGAGGCAGCAGGGGGCTGGCATGTTAGCACTGCCCTGAGCATGTGCACACCCAGCCAGGTTGCAACAGTTCCTAGGCTTGGCCTCAACTTTGAGATCAGAGTGGGTGCTGGGAGCTGGGAGAGGCCAGGCAGTCGGAGCAGGTACTTCTGAGCCTGCAGAGGGAGGGGGAATTCCCTTTCTGGGCCCCTGAGATTGCAGAGATGCCCGGGTCCACAGCCACAGCTTGGGCGGCTGTGGCTGCAGCTGCACCCAGGAGGGCGGGACTCCTGCCTGCTCCCAGCCCCCAAGAGCACAGGGATGCCCAGGTTTGCAGCCACAACTGGGCAGCCACAGCTGTGCCCGGGGAGCGTGAGGCTCTCACCCTGCCAACTCAGAAGGGGGCGAGGCTTCTTCCACCCATTTCTGGCTCCTGTCGGTTCTGTGGAGCATGCAGCCCTGGCCGCGCCTCTCCTACTGCAGCTGGCGTTACGGCAGTGGCTGCTCCAGATGGGCTGCCATTGCCATCATAATGACCTGGATTTCTCTTGCCAACCTCTCCATGCCTCACCGTCTTCTTATTGCTGATCTTTGGAGGTTTGCTGGACTGCACTGTTCAAATAAATTGAGTTTTTTTTTGAAAAGTTAGTATCTTTACCTGATGTCCCGGTGAAGCTGAATTGTTTTAAACATTTGGGAACTACAAAGTGTACATGTTTCTGGGTTTTCTTTTGGATTGGGGTTCCCATTCCTGGGCCATTTTGCTTCTCTCTCACTCTCCCCTCTTCTTTTTGGTCACTAGATTTTTAGGCCATATTTTTCATTGTAGGGGGAGCTGGGTAAATTTTTAGAAGTTGGCAGTGACAGAGTGGCAATTAATTAGAAGTTGGATTTAGCCAACTATAAATTTGTCTCATTTACATTTTTCTAAATTAAGTCTAATAAGCGAGGAATTTTCCCTAAGCTGTGAATTGGAATTAATTATGGTTTCTCACAGAAAGGTAAGAATAGTAGGAGTACTAATGTTGAAAATGTGGCCTTGTGCTGTAAATTTTTTAACAGCTCTTTCTCATGTTTCTTTACCAAGAGAATCATGGTTCTTTCTTTCTATAAGAATTTATAGAATGTGCTGTCTTTTACAGTGTGCTTGGAAGTATAAAACATTAAGTGCAGCTTTATCTGTTGGCATGCTTTGCTCAAAGTGGTTTTGCCCTACTCCTGAGAGAGAGCCAGATTTGTCCCCATTGGCCTTTTGTGCATTACACACCTGAGAATAAATAATAAAAAGAAAATAAGTGTTAATAATAATAGATTTAATGAAATCAAATTTAAAAACAAGTATGTAAAACATTAAGATATTTAGACTTTCAAAATTTGCATAAAAATTCTATGATAGCTTACTTGGTTCATAATTTTTTTTTAACCTTCTACTTTGAAAATATTTGTAACCTATGGATAGTTTGCCTTAATGCTACAATGTGCTTCTATAAACTTTTCATCTAGATTCACTAAGTGTTAGCTTTTTGCCAGATTTGCATTTTCCGTCTCTGGGAACTTATTATTGTGGTTAATATTTTTAAAACTTTATACATCTTTTGGTTGCCAGGACACAACACTTTTTGATCTCAGTCAGTTTGGATCATCAAATACAAGTCATGAAAATTTACAGAAAACTGCTTCCAAATCAGCTAACAAATGGTCCAAAAGCATCTATACGCCGCTAGAATTACAATACATAGAAATGAAGCAGCAGCACAAAGATGCAGTTTTGTGTGTGGAATGTGGATATAAGTATAGATTCTTTGGGGAAGATGCAGAGGTAAGTCGTCTTTTCAGGCACTATTTTATATTTTTCTTGTCTAGCCTTAGATATTTTTCAGTATTTTTGTTTCATTTTCTGACCTTATATAAAAGCTGATTTGATCAATCACCTTTTAAAAAATACTGTTATGTAAAGTAAAAACTAAAAATGAACACAAGAAACTTGGTGGGAACCAGACTTGGTGGGAAAAAGTGAGGGGTCTCTGTTGGAATGTTAGCGCTTATTCTCCGTGGTACTAGGCCAGTACTTTTTATCCATCCAAAGTTTATTGGATGAGTCAATTAGTGAATAAACCGTAATCATGTAAATATGTTTTCTAATGAAGACTCAAGCAAGGAAACATTTTTGAGATGTATAGAAGTTCCTCTGTTTACTCTTAATTTATGAATTTTCATGGGCAGGAACAAAGTTAAGTCTCAGTGGAAGAACACGTGAACTTTACCAGCTACCACCAGAAGTTGTTTGAAGTTTTACAGATCTCTTTGGGTGTCAGTCAACTTGGTGTCTTAGTCTAAATTGGGATTGTGCCAGGTGTGGTGGCTCATGCCTATAATCCCAGCACTTCGGGAAGCTGAGGTGGGTGGATCACTTGAGGTCAGGAGTTTGAGACCAGCCTGGCCAACATGGTGAAACCCCATCTCTACTAAAAATATTTAAAAAATTAGCCCGGTGTGGTGGTGCATGCCTTTAGTCCCAGCTCCTCAGGAGGCTGAGGCAGGAGAGTCGCTTGAACCCGGGAGATGGAGGTTGCAGTGAGCCGAGATCCTGCCATTGCACTCTAGCCTGGGCGGCACAGCAAGACTCTGTCTCAAAAAAAAAAAATTGGGATTGTATTTAATGTTGAAATATTTATTATAGGCCCTAGTCAAGAAGGTTGAAAGTGAAATTTGAACATTTCGTGGGCAAACTTAGGGAAAGTATTGCAGGTGACACCTTTGTTGGAAGTCATGAATGCTTGTGATGATTCTATAGTTTGGGACCTGGTTGGATTGTACACTAGAGAGTGATGAGGTAGCATGTCTGTGCTTCCTGGATGGGAAGTAAAGACTTGGCCAACTTTTTTTCTTCAAGTTTCCTAAATCCTCTGTGGCAGGCAAGCAGCGTTCTCAAAGTCAGATGCATTATGCTATGTTCTGTGATATTAAATTAGGCTCTGAGATAATGTCACCATGTTTTCTGAGGGCAGGAACAAATACGTAGTTGTCATCCCCTAGGCGAAGGAGAGAAACTGTCTAGGTTAAACGGTAAATTCAGACCTGACCACGGTAAAGGCTGATGTTTTTCTGCCCTTCTGTGAGGGACTAATAGAGTTCAGAGAAGGGGTGAGGTTGGGGAGCGAGAGTGTTAGAATTAGAGTTCCATGGCTTCAGTGGGCAATATCTAAGCCATGATGCTTTCTAGAGGAAATCAGGGAATCACATGGTGCTTCATGGTTCTATATTTCTATCAGTCGTGCATCATTAATTAGTTAGCCAGCCTGGGGTTTCTCTTTTTACTTTTTCAATGATTTCTCTGTCCGGATGGGTTCATCATTTCTGCATACTCTGTAGTGTCTTCTAAATGTCAGTCATTTGCACATGCCATGTAGCAAATTCTTACTCTTTTACAGTCTCATGATCTCTGTATTGGATAGTCTTTGTGTAGGGAAAGCTCTAAGGATGTAGAAGACCTGTCATATTTTTCTGAGTCTTTTATAGATACAGATGTTGATACTGAAGTTAGGTCACTGGAACTGCCCAAAATACATTAAACCATAGGCTTCTATACAGGGAACATTTTTTTAAACTTTTTATTGACATAGTACACATTTAGATTAAGTGTACAAATCCTAAATGTATACCTTGATTAATTTTTAATAAAGTGAACCAACATCACATAGGGAATCTTAAAATATAAATTTATTGATATTTTCTTTTTTCATTTTTTAGATTGCAGCCCGAGAGCTCAATATTTATTGCCATTTAGATCACAACTTTATGACAGCAAGTATACCTACTCACAGACTGTTTGTTCATGTACGCCGCCTGGTGGCAAAAGGATATAAGGTCAGCTTTGGCTTTAACTTGTGGGGAAAGGAAATTGGGATTCTCCTCCAGAGAGTGCAAACGTGTTTTGTAAGGTGGTAGGTAGGCTTCAATTGGTTTAGAATTTTGCATTTTACAGAACTGAAAGTGTTTCATAATTATTAGTATTATATATTTATGAGTTTTTAACATATTGTTAGATATTTAGGGTAAATTTTTAAACTCTATGATAGTGTTTCTTAGCAAATTATCCACCCTTGTCAACTCCTTTAAACCCTACATCTGAACGTTGTGGACTGATTATTTTAACCATTTCAGAATTGACGTTTAAACATTTTGAAATGAGTTTTTACAAGTCATTTATTATCCTTTGATAGCAATATTTCTTATTTTTGTTGAAGGTGGGAGTTGTGAAGCAAACTGAAACTGCAGCATTAAAGGCCATTGGAGACAACAGAAGTTCACTCTTTTCCCGGAAATTGACTGCCCTTTATACAAAATCTACACTTATTGGAGAAGATATCCTTTTTGGACGGGAGTTTTTCTCTTAAATGATACAAGGGCTTTGTTTGAAGATGGCAGGTTTTGTTTGTTTGTTTGTTTGTTTGTTTTTTAGTTGCTCTTTGGGAACTTTTTAGATGAGCTGAGAGGCATTAAGGTGAACCCTTGATTAGGTGTGCTATTCAAGAGGGAAGTAGTGGCTGGAAACAAGCATCTTTTCACATGTCATAGTAGAAGGCAAGTTCATCATACTTCAAGAGCAAGAAAAAAAGCAACCCTAATAAAAGACGATGTCAGGTTAGTATCTGATTTGAAATTATATCTTCCTTAGCCCATTTGTGGGAAGTAGTTAGGTGCTTAGGGCCTACAAGCTCCTCAGGGTCTTTCCAAAGTGAGACCTAAAAAGTAACTTATTGAAGCCAGGCGCTGTGGCTCATGCCTTTAATCCCAGCACTTTGGGAGACTGAAGTGGGCAGATTGCTTGAGCCCAGGAGTTTGAGACCAGCCTGGACAACATGGCAAAACCCCATCTCCACAAAAATACAAAAAATTAGCTGGGCATGTTGGCACTTGCCCGTAGTCCCAGCTACTTGGGTGGCTGAGGTGGGACAATCACGTCAGCCTAGGAAGTAAAGGCTGCAGTGAGCCGTGATCATGCCACTGCATTCCAGCATGGGTGACAGGAGTGAGACCCTGTCTCAAACAAACAAACAAACAAACAAACAAAAAATTCAAAATGTGAAAAGAGAACTGCTGAAGTCAGAATTAAGACAGAGTTAAATGCCTATAAAATATAGTGGTAGCCCATCTTCATTAATTGTTAACTTTATAAAAATTTTATTACTTTTGAAAATGGGCTGTGGGTGAAGTTTTCTCACTTGGTAAGAATTTTCAGTGTGCATAATGATTGCCCCTAAATTTACGGTCATTTATAAATACAGTGTGTTATTTGATGCCAAATAATTTCAAAAGCAAAATTGTCAGTTTCAGAAGCCAAATAATTATATGTAAAATTAGACCAGGGTGCATTTAAAAAAAATTACTATGGGGGTGGAATCAGTTCTCTGATAATGGAAGAATGGAGGGATAAGAAGGCCTTAAATGATACTGTGTGAAAGTATTATTTCTGTTATGGTTTATTACAGATCTGCTTATTTCTCAGCTCATCTAATTCTAAGGACTGTTTTGTTCCATGAATACTATAAATAGGGAACAGCTATCACTCAAAATGGGCTCCAAACTATTAACAGCCTTGTGTTGTTCTAAGCTGATCAGGCTGTAAGAACCTGGTATTTTTATTTTTTCTTTTGCTAAAGCTTGAGTCTGTTATTTGAAGCCCATTTCTAGTACAGTCCCCCTCCCTGCTTTTCCTTTGCTGCTTTTATGGGTCCTATGTCCTGATGTCCAAAGGTATGTCCAGACTTTGCCCCAAATCAGCTTTCATCCCTGAGAGTTAGTTAATGGACTCATTTTATACACACATACACAGACATACATGCACATATAATGTATATATGTTTCTGTTTTCTCATGTCTTTAAAAAATTGTCTTGCTATATCTGGGAGCTTTTAGGTACATTAAAAAAGGAAAATAATTTACACCCTTTTAGTGTATTTATACTTTGAATTGTGGAATTAAACATTATGGGATTGTTAAGGATTCAAGTGTCAGCATCATCCAAGTGATGAAGTGGGTTGATATTTGGGCCTCCATGGGGTCTGATGTACTCCACTAAGCCCTTTGGAAGTAAGATACTGGTTATCTGTCTTTATGATCTTTATATCTTAGGAAAGATAAGGCATGCAACTATGATCCAAATAAATCAGAAGAATGAATACTGGGCAGAAGATTTTTGCAAAGGGCAGAAGTACTGTGTGAAATGAACCATCATTTTATTATTTTTTTCTTTATTTTTATTTTTTTATTTTGTAGAGACAGCATCTTGCTCTGTTGCCCAGGGTGGTCTCTCAAACTCCTAGCCTTAAGTAATCCTGCCACCTTGGCCTCCTAAAGTGCTGGGATTACAGGTGTGAGCCACTGCGCCCGGCTGTGAACCATTATTTTAAAGGAGAAAATAGTTAATATTATTGGAAATTTAGCATACTAGGATTTAGAATTTAGCATATAATTATTTTTCTTTAATTATTATTAAATGTGAATCCCCTAATCAAGCTGGATGATGCTGTAAATGTTGATGAGATAATGACTGATACTTCTACCAGCTATCTTCTGTGCATCTCTGAAAATAAGGAAAATGTTAGGGACAAAAAAAAGGGCAACATTTTTATTGGCATTGTGGTAAGTACTTTGCAGGTGAGGAACAAATGTTAGATGTTCATGGTATCTCTAAATATGACCTATCATGTATGGTTTATAATAAGGATATCTGATGAAGTGTACCTTCAGATAATTATACAAGAAAAACATTTTTCTCACAATATTATATGTTAAATCGCTAGTTACAATTTTCTCATGGCTACTTGGTACTTGTAGCAGTCCATTCTCACGTTGCTATAAAGAACCACTTGAGACTGGGTAATTTATAAAGAAAAGAGGTTTAATTGGCTCATGGTTCCACAGGCTGTACAGGAAGCATGGCTGAGGAGGCCTCAGGAAACTTACAATCATGGCGAAAGGCGAAGGGGAAGCAGTGACATCTTCACAAGCACAAGGCTAGCAGGAGAGAGAGTGAAGGGGGAAGTGCTACACACTTTTAAACAACCAGATATTGTGAGAACTGTCATGAGAACAGCAAGGAGGAAATCTGGCCTCACAATCTAATCACCTCCCACCAGGTCTCCCCCTCAGCATTGGGGATTACAATTCAACATGAGGTTTGGGTGGGGACACAGCCAAACCATATCAATACTCTATGCTATGGAGAGATCCAGATGGTCTTGGTCCATGTGCCCTGAGATTTTAAGGTTGAAGATAGACACAATGGCAGACATATGTGTGGACAATGTACAGATAGCAGAATAAAACACTAAGCCAACACAAGCATGGGTGGCAAAGTGTTCTATAAATTTCCTCTAGGGATTTGAAATTAAACATGAATGACTATGGTATTATATCTAGATTTGGTGGAGGGGATAGTTAAAGAGAAATGATAATTGGCTGATATAAAATACCATACTAAATTAATATTAGGATTATTTACAATCAGTTTTCTAGATAAATGTAATTTGTGAATTATAGTTTTATTTATTTATTTATTTGAGACGGAGTTTCACTCTTGTCACCCAGGCTGGAGTGCAATGGCGTGATCTTGGCTCACTGCAACCTCTGCCTCCCAGGTTCAAGTAATTCTCCTGCCTCAGCCTCCCGAGTAGCTGGGACTACAGTCACCCACCATCATACCAGGCTAATTTTTGTATTTTTAGTAGAAATGGGGTTTCACCACGTTGGACAGGCTGGTCTTGAACTCCTGACCTCAGGTGATCGGCCCACCTCGGCCTCCCAAAATGTTAGGATTACAGGCGTGAGCCACCACGCCTGGCCAACTCATAGTTTTATTGATTTTCTGGCAGTTTATGAATAAATTTGCTCATTTACAGACTTACCTGGACTCTGCTAAAGGTCTTAGACTTTTTAAGGCCCTTCAGAACAATCAGACACCCCTTTTCTGTTGTAAGTTAAGCACAAATGGAACTCTGTCCAAGTGAAAACTAATTCTCTTTGCTTTTTCTAATTTCTACGGTCAGTGGCAATATCAACAAAAATTCTTACCATCTGAATGTCTCCAATGTGCCTTTTAATACCTTATTTTGACTGCATAACTCTGTGTTAACTTGACATTTGCTTAACCAATAAGCCCTTCTTTCAGAGAGTTAGCATTCCTGTTGGTGTTAGACAGCTCTAAATGATATTTTTATCCTTGAGAAGCACGTTTTATCTAGCTACAGGCAGTTGGACCTATATACAAATAGTAAAGTTATTTACTTTTAAGCTTTAACATATGTAATGTGCTATTTTATATTTACCTAAAACTCCTTCTAAAGAACAGAGTTGATAGTATATAATTCCTACTTAGTGCATTTAGAAATACCATCTGGCTTACCGCCAGAGTTAACCATGTGTGCGAACTGGGACTCGGAAAAATGAAAACAGCTGTTTGCCCTTCAAGCATTTTCTTTGGGGCTGTCCTTTACTTCAGCAACCACTTTTGGGCTGATGACATCCTGAGCTCTGGGTCCAGGCTGCACCTCTCTCGAGCTCCAGGCTCCTGCATCCAAATTTTTATTGAACAGAGATACTTAGAATTTACTCTGGCTTCTCAAACTCAGTGTGGCCAAAATTGATCTTATCTTCTTTTACCCTTGACACTGTTTTCCCTGTCACAATGGGTGTCACTCATTGCCTGGTCAGTACCTGGGAGTCACCTTTTGAGTATTGGTAATTAGTCTGAAATTCAAAGGGCTGTGCTGTTGTAGTATCACTGCAGTCAGGCTCTGTGCCTTCAGTCTGGGCAGTGCAGTTTTATACACACTGATTTTAGGTTTCTCAGTGTGATACATATCACACAGGGTAATAGATGTTGTGGGTATTACAGTGTAGACCATTTCTCTGATTAAAGAAAAAGGGAATTTGGCTGACTGAAAAATTTGTTACTTCAACATCTGTACCTGATTTTTGTAAATGCTTGGTTTGTAGATTGGTATATAAATTTACATGTGTATCCTTATGTACTGATAGTCCATCTCTCTAGGCTCTAGAGAAAGCCTCTGGGCTAGAATTAAGGATGTTCCTTAATTACAGTTAGAGGAGCTATAACACTGCCTCCAACCCATAAGATCCCTGGGTGTCCATTCCCTCCAGAGGTGTCTGTAATCCAGACTTTGAAGACGATAATTTCCTTGCTTTTAGTTGGAGCTTCTAGTTCCAGCCTTGCCACCTTAAACGTTATATACAAATGTAAATATAGTGTGTGTATTCTTTTGGGTTTTGCTCCTTTTGTTTACCATTTTGTATGTGAGATTTATTTACATGTGTCACTGTAGTTCTCTCATTGCCTTTTCCTATTTCATTTTATGATCTACAGTTTATTCATTCCTGTTGATGGACATGTGCATTCTTTCTAGTTTACAGTTCTACAGAGAATGCTGCTGTAAATATTTTTGTATGTCTTGTATCGTATACAAATGCCTGAGTTTCTCCAGAGTATATCCTTGGGGGAGGAATTGCTGAATTATAGGGTGTGGATACTTCAACATTCCTAGATAATGCCTTGCTGTTGTCAGAAGTGGCTTTCCATCAGTAGTATATGAACATAGGGATTGGTGATTTTTCCTCTTTTTAGCTAATGCAGCCTGTAACTAGCCCCCATGGCTTTCATAAGCATACGTAGTGGCTAACAGTGTGGATTGGGGAGTAGTCAGATTTCCTGGATTTGAATCTTGACTCTACTCCATTGTCACTCTGGGACCTTGGCTAGAAAATTCCTATCACTTCTCCAAACCATGATCTTTTCCAGTTTATCTTTGCTATTATTGGCTTAGGATGTTAGGGAGCAGGTTCAAGTTGGCATGATTATTCCACTGGATAGACTGTCTACTTGGGCTTCATTCAGAGTTTGATAAAGTATACTTTTTATGTGTTACTTTGATGTATGAAGTAGTAATTTACTACAGTACTGGTGGTCTGGTTACTAGGACCATGTCACTTGTTACTTTGAGTGATAACTACTATTTGTACAGTGCTTTATAGTTCACAAATAATTCCTGTTTATTTTATAATTTGATCCTTACAATAACCTTATGAGAGAAGTAGGCTGGTTTGGTTCCATTTACAGAGGAAGAAACTGAGGCCTGGCAGTGTTTGGTAACTTGCCATAGTCACTCCGTTAGGTATATTAACTCCAGGCCTTGTATTCAGGGCGGCTCTCGGAAATCTGATTTATAGTATCATTTAGATATCTGTGAGTCTGACTCTTCGTGTAAGAGTCTTGAAAAGCAGACAGGTTTCTAACACTTTAGAAATAGAGTACATACATACTCCCGAGTGTATCACCTTTACTTTTTCCATGTTTATGCTGTGTTATAGCCATAACTGGGGAAATACATTTTTTCTGTAACATTATATTTGTATTTGTTTTTAGGGAGTGCAGCCTGCCACAGGCGAGGTTGTGTTTGATAGTTTCCAGGACTCTGCTTCTCGTTCAGAGCTAGAAACCCGGATGTCAAGCCTGCAGCCAGTAGAGCTGCTGCTTCCTTCGGCCTTGTCCGAGCAAACAGAGGCGCTCATCCACAGAGCCACATCTGTTAGGTAAGTTGGCACATCACTGGAATATAATACCGATTCTGAAACTTAGGTTTAGTTCCAAAACTGATACTTACTAAAGTTGCTAAAAATAGTTTTTACTTACAAAAATTATATTTCCACTGTAGTAGTGGAAATTTAAAAAAAAAAGTAAAACAACAAAGCTGGGCATGGTGGCACATGCATGTAATCCCAGCCACTTGGGAGGCTGAGGAGGAAGGATTGCTTGAGCCCCGGAATCTGAGACCAGCCTGGGCAACTAAGGTGAGATCTCATATCTAAAAAACAAATAGAAGAAACACCACCTACCCCTACTATCACCTTAATGTAGAACTTTAGAAGGCAGTCTTTTTGAAGAGGTTTCTGATATTATTTAATGATATTATTTGATAATTATGGGGTTTATGATATTTAATTATTGGTAATCTTCAGTTTCTGGAGATAATTTAGAGTTCACTTCTTACAAAGTTTATGTAACTTTGGAGATGCTTTGTCTGTGCTGCAAGTTTCAATTCATGGCTATGTCCAGTGGTTTTGTTTACTGGATCTAAGATCAGACCACTTACATATGAAGCAGTGTGCTAGGCACTGTGCGTACAGAGGAAGAAGATGTGGTTATGATATATGTCTGGCAGAGTTTACAACCCCACAGGAGAGGCAGATGTGTGCATACCTAACTGGACTTAAAGGCATAATGTATTAAGTGCTAAACGTGAAGGTGCCTTGTTGGAAAGACTCCGTACTGCCACCTGGAGTGTGGTGGGAAAGAGACCAGAAAGGTGTGCTGGGGCTTCAGCGAAGTAGACTGTATATTGACGAATTTGGACTTTGGACTAGGCAGAGAAGCCCATAAGGATTTTCATGTAGTAGGTAGACAAATCATTTAGAAAATCGAGGCCAGGCACGGTGGCTCACGCCTGTAGTCCTAGCACTTTGGGAGGCTGAGGCGGGTGGATCACCTGAGGTCAGCAGTTCAAGACAGCTTGGCCAAAACCCCGTTTCTACTAAAAAAAAAAAAAATACAAAAATTAGCTGGGCATGGTGGCAGACACCTGTATTCCCAGCTACCCCGGAGGCTGAGGCAGGATAATCGCTTGAACTTGGGAGGCAGAGGTTGCAATGAGCCAAGATCACACCACTTCACTCCAGCCTGGGCGAAAGAGCAAGACTCTATCTCAAAAAAAAAAAAGAAAATCAAACTGATTGATTAAGTGAAGTTCCATATGTTTCTTTGTCCTTAGTGTTGTGTTCATTTTCATTTGAATTTAATTTCTTTCGAAGTAGCTTTCATAATTTGTTTTTCTGATTATAAAACTAATATATGTTCATTCAGAAGACAAAAAAAAAAAGGATAAATTCATAAGTTGAATTCTGTAACCCAGAGAAAATGACTGTTAAACATTTTGGCACATTATTTCCGTGTGTGTATATCACTTTTTTCCATTTGTGAACTTGCATTCCTGCTGCAAAATCACTTTTATATTCTGTGGTTTTTTTTTTTAACTTTAAAATTCCCCATTTTTAAAAACTTTATTGCAGAAAATTTCAAACATACACAAAATTATACAGAATAGTGTCATGAACTCCTATCACTCTATTAGCCAGCTTCAGCATTTCTCAGGACCATTCTCATTTTTCTACACTCCCTCCCCTTTTCCCTCTCCCTGGATTATTGGCTTTGAAGCAAATCCTAGGGAGCATCAGTTTATCCTCTAATATTTCAGTAGGTACCCTTAAAAACAAAATAAGTACACGACATTGTCATATAAGTGTATCATAATTTATCCATTCCATTTTTATTATATTCATTTTTCCAGTATTATCAATACTGTTATGATGAATATCCATATACAGAAATACTGATGTGCATTTCTGATGATTTCCTTAACATAAATTCCTGAAAATGGAATTAACTGGATCAGAAGGTATGAATGTTTATAAAGCTCTTGATTGCTTGCTGGAAATGGTAATATCAATTTATACATCTACCAGTATAGTCTAGGAGGGTTCTTTGAACCTTTGCTCACATTGAGGGTGATCATTTAAACAATCTTTGCCAGTCACATAGATGAAAAATTTTGCATCAAATCTCTTCATTTTGATCTTAATCCTTTTCTGACCATGTGTTCAAACTTGAATAATTAAAAGTCAAACAGTAAACTTGTAAGGAGAGCTGCTTTTACAGAACTAAAAAAATTAATAAAATCTGGAAAAAAATTTTTAAAGGTAGGCTTCTATATTGTATTTTCAATATTTCCTATCATTTCCTTGCTAGAAATGGTAATATGAGAAATGGTGATCAAGAGCTTTATAAACATTCATACCCTCTGATCCAGTTAATTCCATTTTCAGGAATTTATCTTAAGGAAATCATCAGAAATGCACATGAATATTTCTATATATGGATATTCATCATAACAGTATTTGTAATACTGAAAAAATGAATATAGAAATGGAATGGATAAATTATGATAAATTATGATAAATGGATAAATTATGATTTCCTGTCTTTGATTTAGTTCATTTTTCTTTATATTTTATTAACTTAGTATATATTTCATTAACTTAGTATATATTTTATTAATTTAGATTGAGTAAAGTCAATCAATTTTATCAACACATTCATTTTTTTGTTTTCTGCTTAATTTTATAAAATAACAATGGCGAAATTCAATAAAATATCAAAATATTTCATAATGACATTGTCAAAAGTGAATTTTTGTTTGGCAAGCAGCATTCATTGACTGGTGATATTCCTAAATGTTTGTTCATCACATGAGATTTAAAAGCTTGAATTTGGCATATCAAAGATAATTTAGGTGTCTTATGTGGGTTTTACCAAATTTAATGCCTGCTTTTGTCTTATTTTAATTTGAATTTCTCTAGTTAGCATTGTAAATAATTTTCCCTATGTTTACTGACCGTGTGTAATTTTTCGATCTTTGCACTTTTTTTTGTATCCTTTGATCATTTTCACTTTATTTGCATATTGGACTAAGCAAAGTCAAAAGTTAAATCTGCATTTCTGTGGAGTTCCTACAGCTAATTTATATCTATGGACAGAATGAAGTAGAGGAAATTCAAAAGTTAGCAGGGGTCAAACAGTGTGGACTCTTGTGACTCAGGGTTTGAGTTGGAAAACTAGCTCTTCCCTTTAGTGACTTTGAGTAAGTTATCTACTGTATTGTCCTTCAGTGTCCTTTATATTGGGGGTATTAAGAGTGCTTACCTCATGGGGTTGTTGTGAGGATTAAATAAGTTAATATAGGTAAAGCGCCTGAAATAGTACCTGCTGTAGAAGGCTCTCTGTAAGAGGAAGTTTTTTTTTTTTATATTTTAATTAAATTTTCTGTGGCTGGGCGCAGTGGCTCATGCTTGTAATCCCAGCAGTTTGGGAGGCCAAGTCAGGCGGATCACAAGATCAGGAGTTCGAGACCAGCCTGACCAACATGGTGAAACCCCATCTCTACTAAAAATACAAAAATTAGCCAGGCATGGCTAAAGTTTTTTGTAGGTACATAATAGATGTATATATTTATGGGTTACATGAGATATTTTCATACAGGCATACAATGCATAATAATCACATCAGGGTAAATGGGGTATCCATCTCCTCAAGCATTTATCCTTTGTGTTACAAACAACCCAATTATACTCTTTTAGTTATTTTAAAATGTACAATTAAATGATTTTTGACTGTAGTCATTCTGTTGCACTATCAAATGCTAGGTCTTATTCTTTGTATTTTTTTTGTACCCATTAACCATCCCCAGTTCCCTTCTCAGCCTCTGGTAGCCATCTTTCTACTCTCTATCTCCATGAGTTCAGTTGTTTTAATTTTTAGCTCCCACAAGTAGGTGAGAACATGCAAAGTTTATCTTCCTGTGCCTGGCTTATTTCATGTAAAATAATGACCTCCAGTTCCATCCATGTTGTTGCAAATGACAGGATCTCATTCCTTTTCATGGCAGAATGCTACTCTATTGTATATATGTACCACATTTTCTTTACCCATTTGTCTGCTGACAGACACCTGGGTGCTCGCAAATCTTAGCTCTTGTGAATAGTGCTGTAGTAAACATGGGAGTGCACATATCTCTTCTATATATTGATTTCCCTTCTTTTGAGTATATATCTAGCAGTGGGATTGCTGGATCATGTGGTAGTTCTATTTTTAGTTTTTTAGTATTTTTTTTTCAAACTACTCTCCATAGTGGTTGTACTAATTTACATTCCCACCAACAGTCTATGAGGGTTCCCTTTTCTCCACATCCTCACCAGCATTTATTATTGCATGTCTTTGGATAAAAGCCATTTTAACTGAGGTGAGATGGTATCTCATTGTAGTTTTGATTTGCATTTCTGTAATGAACGATGGTGTTGAGAGCTTTTCATATACCAGGCTGCCATTGTATGTCTTCTTTTGAGACATGTCTCTTCAATTTGTCTATTTTTAAATTGGATAATTAGATTTTTCCTGTAGAGTTGTTTGAGCTCCTTATATATTGTGGTTATTAATCCCTTGTCACATGGGTGGTCTACATACATTTTCTTCCATTCCATGGGTTGTCTCTTCACTTTGTTGATTGTTTCTGTTGCTGTGCAGGAGCTTTTTAACTTCATGTGATCCCATTTGTCCATCTTTGCTTTGGTTGCCCTATTAAGAAATCTTTGCCCAGTTCAGTGTTCTGGAGAGTTTCCCCAGTGTTTTCTTTTAGTCATTTCATAGTGTGACATTTTAGATTTAAGTCTTTAATCCATTTTTGATTTGATTTTTGTATATGGTGAGAGATAGGGTCTAGTTTCATTGTTCTGCATATGGATGTCCAGTTTTCCCAGCACCATTTGTTGAAAAGATCCTTTCCTCAGTGTATGTTCTTGGCACCATTGTCAAAAATGAGTTCACTGTAGATGTATGGATTTATTTCTGGGTTTTCTGTTCTGTTCCAGTGGTCTGTGTGTCTGTTTTTATGCCAGTACCATGCCGTTTTGGTTACTATAGCTCTGTAGTATAATTTGAAGTCAGGTAATGTGATTCCTCCAATTTTGTCCTTTTTGCTTAGGATATATTTGGCTATTCTGAGTCTTTCATTGTTCATATACATTTTAGGCTAATTTTTTCTATTTCTGTGAAAAATGTCACTGATATTTTGATAGGGATTGCATTGAATCTGTAGATTGCTTTGGGTAGTATGGATGTTTTAACTATTCTTCCAATTCATGAACATGTAATATCTTTCCCTTTTTTGTGTGTGCTCTTCAATGTTTTACATCAGTGTTTTATAGTTTTCATTGTAGAGATCTTTCACTTCTTTGGTTAACTCCTAGATATTTTATTTTATTTGTAGCTATTGTAAATGGGATTACTTTCTTGATTTCTTTTTCATATTGTTCACTGTTAGCATATAGAAATGCTGCTGGTTTTTTGTATGTTGATTTTGTGTCCTGCAACTTTACTGAATTTGTTTGATCAGTTCTGACAGTTTTTTGGTAGTCTTTAGGTTTTTCCAAATGTAAGTTCATCTCATCTGCAAACAAGAATAATTAGACGTCCTCCTTTCCAATTTGGATGCCCTTTATTTCTTTGTCTTGTCTGATTGCCCTAGTTAGGACTATTATGTTGAATAGCAGTGGTGGTAGTGGGCATCATTATCGTACTTAGAGGAAAGGCTTTCAATATTTCTCAATTCAGTATGATAATAGCTGTGGGTCTGTTTTATATGTTGCTTTTGTTATGTTGAGGTATATTCCTTCTATACCCAGTTGTTTGAGAGTTTTTATTATGAAGCGTTGTTGAATTTTATCAAATCCTTTTTCAGCATCAATTGAAATGATTATGTGTTTTTTTTTCTTCATTCTGTTAATATGATGTATCATAGTGACTGATTTGCATATGTTGAACCGTCTTTGCATCTCTGTGATAAATTCTACTTGGTCATGATAAATGATATTTTTAATGTGTTGTTGAATTCAGTTTGCTAGTATTTTGCTGAGGATTTTTGCATCAATATTCATCAGAGATATTGGCCTCTAATTTTCTTTATTTGATATGAATTTGTCTCATTCTGGTATCAGGGTAATACTGGCCTCGTAGAATGAGTTTGGAAGTATTCTCCTTTTTTTTTTTTTTTTTCCGGAATAGTTTGAGGAAAATGGGTCTAGTTCTTTAAATGTTTGGTAGGATTCAGCAGTGAAGCTATTGGGTCCTGGGCTTTTCTTTGCTGGGAGACTTTATTATGGCTTCAATCTCGTTACTTTTTATTGGTCTGTTCAGGTTTTGGATTTCTTCGTGGTTCAATCTTGGTGGATTGCATGTGTTTAGGAATTTATCCATTTCTTCTAGATTTTTGAATTTATTGGCATATGGTTGCTCACAGTAACCACTAATGATCCTTTGAATTCCTGTAGTATCAGTAGTAGTGTCTTCTTTCTCATCTCTAATTTTGTTTATTTGGGGTTTCTCTCTTTTTTCACAGTCTGGGAAAGTCTTACCAATTTTATCTTTTCAAAAAACTAACTTTTGGTTTGTTGATCTTTTGTATTTTCTTTGTTTCAATTTCATTTATTTCTGCTCTGATTTTTATTTTTATGTTAATTTTGGGTTTGGTTTGCTCTTGCTTTTCTAGTTCTTCAAGGTTTATCATTTGGTTATTTATTTGAAATTTTTCCTCTTTTTTGATGTAGGTGCTTTTAGCTATAAACTTCCCTCTTAGTACAGCCGTCACTGTATCCCATAGGTTTTGGTATGTGTTTTCATTATCATTTGTTTCAAGAAATTTTTAAATTTCCTTGTTGATCTCTTCATTGACCCACTGGCCATTCAGGAGCATATTGTTTAATTTCCACATGTTTGTATAGTTTCCAAAATTATTCTTGTTTTTGATTTCTAGTTTTATTTCATTGTGGTCAGAGAAGATTCTTGATATTATTTCAGTTTTTTGAATGTTTTAAGACTTGTTTTGTGACCTAACATATGATCTAATCTTGAGAATGTTTAGATCATTCATGCTATAATGATTAGATCCTCTACATGCTGAGGAAAAGAAAGTGTATTCTGCAACCATTGAATGAAATGTTCTCTAAATATCTATTAGGATCATTTGGTCTGTAGTAAAGATTAAGTCTGACGTTTCTTTATTGATTTTCTGTCTGGAAGATCTGTCCAATGATGAAAGTGGGGTGTTGAAGTATCCAGCTGCTATTTTTTTTTTCTCTCTCTTTTTTTTGAGACAGAGTCTTGCTCTGTCACCCAGGGGGGGAGTGCAGTGGCATGATCTCAGTACACTGCAACCTCTGCCTCCTGGGTTTAAGTGATTCTCCTGCCTCAGCCTCCCGAGTAGCTGGGATTACAGGCGTGCGCCACCATGCCTGGCTAATTTTTTTTGTATTTTAGTAGAGACAGGATACGGGGTTTCACCATGTTGTCCAGGCTGGTCTCGAACTCCTGACCTCAAGTGATCCGCCTGCCTCAGGCATGTATATTTACAATTATCGTATCCTTTTCCTGAATTGACCCCTTTGTCATTATATAATGACCTTCTTTGTTTCCATATTTACAACCAGTAAACAATACAGTATTAAATTTGCAAGTACAAAATTTGTTTTGTTTTTGGTGATATCTTCTTGTCTGTTTTAAACACTGGTAAGTAGTTTCTTGTATCTCAGACTAAGTACCCCATTTTTTTCTTATGCTATATACCTGAAGGTAAAAACAGCAGTTTTTGTCAGTTACTGGTTAATAATATTTTATTAATTTTGAAGACATAATATGTTAAAGCTGTGTGAGGAAAGGCAAAAGAATGGCTTGGAATTGTGGAGTGTCTATCTTAAAATATTAGGGTTTTTGGTATTCTTAACTTTAACCACAAGAGGTCTCCAAAGGATTTGATATTTTGTGAATTACAGTTTAATGGTTACTAAAATCTTCACGTTTCTTTTTATATCTGAAAGTACAGGCTTATTTACTTTGTATCATATTGTGACTTAGAACAAATATTAGAGATGATAGTAATCTAAAATTATTACTCCTAAATAATGATATACTATCAATTTTTCTTAGGTTATTTATTTTTATTTATGTAAAGTATGTTTGTAAGATTTCAGCCTGTGTCTTAGGGAATCAGTCTTACTATCTTGTTACACTTTCTTTTGTTGTAAAAATGTAGAGAAAGAAACAAATGGAAAGCAATAGTCTTGAGCCCTTTATCAATTGCAGTTAAGGTTGCTTTAGCTTAGAAATGTTGTATGTTTATAGAAATGGTTGAGAGGAAAGCTTTAGAAAGCGATAAACAAATAATATTTACTAGTTCTCAAGGAAACTGACTTTTAAGGTGAATCAGGTGAACATCACAAATGACACTCAATTTTGCGTTCAAAGAAATGAGAGCTTCCTGAGCACTGGCATAGCCAAGGAAGGCTGTATGAAGGAGGTGGGGTAGGCTGGTACATTTGCAGAATAGAAGGCTTTGAGTTGGTAATGGGGAGGGGGGAAGGGTATGTTGTGTGTGTATGGAAATGATATGAGGTCTGAGGCACACAGGCTGGAAATATTAGAGAAGTGTGAAGACAGAAGGGAGATTTCTCTGATTAGAGGGAACTTTCATGTTGAGAATTGAGAAAGAAAGGGTGAAGGCCTATGAAATCCAGCAAACTGGTATGGATTCCTATAGAAGGCAGTAAGGTTTCTGGGAAAAGGAATGGCATGATAGAAGGGAAGAGATGAGTGTACTGCCTGGATGGGACAGTTGAATTTTAAAAATAAATATTTCCCTAAAGGAAAAAGCAGATACAGAGAAAAGAATCAGATCAAGGAGCTTAGAGAATGCCAATAGTTGGGAATAGGAGCAAGAATACAAACAGAAGGGGAGGAATTAAAGAGCTAGGTGGAGAACCAGGACAAGGTAGGGATGTGTAGTTATAATTTATCACACGTGGTATAACCAATGATGTGAGCTAATTTTTTACATTATTGACTCTTATAATTTACTGAAACTGTATGCATTCAGAAAGATACTTGGTTAAAAACTAGCCTTAGCTCATTGATATCATTTGAAAAAGACATGTGGAAGAATGTCCTGTGGTACCACAGTGACTTTAGCTATCTGACCTTTGAAATAAATGCTTGAACACATAAGTGCTTCCTCAAAGATAGATGTGTATGCTGCAGATTTAAAGAAAACATTGAAATCTTAATGTTGGGGAATAAGAATAACCTCTACTATGTTTACTTTCAGTGTTAGAAATACCTTATTATTATGTCTTTTTGGCCACAGAGAGCCTTACATCATCTGAGGTTTAACCAAAAGTATTATCTAACATGATTCTTTATGTGGAGGCATAGTACCACCTGAATGTCACTTATGGTGACACATATTTGAAATTACCATAGTAGCATTTTCATTTTGTGTTCATCTCTTATTAAATTAATTTATATAGTAGAAATCACTTATTACTTTATGTTATTGTACTTTGACTTTCAAGTTTTTAATGGAAAATATTTAGCAGAATTTTGGTGCCAAAATGAAGTGATAACTGTGAGACTATATAATTATCAGAGGAATTGTTATGCAAATTAGGTATCTGTGTTATGACTGAAGTCCAACTTCTTTCTAATGTCATTTGAATTAAACATTAGTTTAAAGGTTTCAATTTTTTTTTTTTTGAAGAATGAGAGTAAAAGAAACAACAACAGGTCTTATTAATTTGGTTAAGAGGAAGTGTTTCACACATACGAAATGTTATTAAGCGGTCAGTACTTGATGGTACCAATTTTGTGATTGCAATGTTACAGTTTGTTCTATCAAAGTTTAATAAGCTCAATTCTGTGGGTTCATATGAAGTCATTTCAATATAATTCTTAGATATTTAGAGCCAAGTAAATGTGGAATGGCATAACAAACAGTGGGTAGCATATAGATATGAATAACATGGCGCCTAAATTAGATGGGAAGGTGGGACTGGGTAGAAAGAGGGCATTCCAGGAAGTGTGGTCACAGGATGAGAAAAGGGAATTGGGAACATCGAGTTGACTGGAGTGTTAGGAATATATGGGTCAAGAGTAGCCTGCAACAGAATGTAGTGCAGAAGAGCTGTTCAGTGAGTATTTGCTGAATGATTATGTTTAAGGCCAGAGAGGAAGACTGGAGCTGTTTCATTGAGGATGCTGGGCACTAGTGGGAGGAGCTTATACTTTATTTAGATGTTTCTCAAATTTGGCCTACCAACCTTTTAATTTACTACTTTGTGTTAGAATTTTCTTATTTAAATTTGTTAAATTATAATTTTAAAATTTACAAAGTTAATATATGTTTGTTGTAAAAGTGACAAAAGTCTATTTTAAAAGAAAAAATAATTCTTGCTAACCTCCTCACCCATTTCACTTAAATTAGTTTTATTATAATGTGACTTAAATATTTATAAACTGAAAACTTAGTGCTCTAGGTTTTATACCTATTTTAACAGGAATAAAGTCCAAGCAAAATTTGAGATTAAAGTAAATGTATGAAACTAATAAAATATAAATGAATGATTGTTTGGTATGAAGGGTGATGTTCTGCTGCTAAAAATAAACTGTTCCTACCAGTTCAAGGGGATATATCCCCAACGGAAGACCAAGTTCTTTTTTTTTTTTTTTTTTTTTTGATGAGCTTTATTTTATTTTATTTTATTTTGAGCAGTTTGAGGCTCACAGCAAAGTTGAGAGTAAGTTACAGAATAAAGGTGTCATATCATCAGTATTCTCCACCAGATCCTGTGCTATGATATTGCTGTAATATGCTGTGTAAAGGCTCAAACCTTTCCTGCATGCTTTTTTTTAAAGAGTAGGGGTCTCGCTCTGCTGCCTAAGCTGGATTGCAGTGGTGTGGTCATAGCTCATTGCAGCCTTGAACTCCTGGGCTCAAGAGATCCTCTCACTTCAGCCTCCTGAGCAGCATACTAATCAGGCACATACCTGTAGTCCTGGCTACTCAGGCATGTACCACACCTTACAGCTAATTTTTTGAAAAAAATTTTGTAGAGATGGGTTCTGGCTATTTTGCCCAGGCTGGTCTCGAACTTCTGGCCTGAAGTGATGCTCTCACCTCAGCCTTGCGAGTTCTTGGAATTATAGGCATGAGCGACTGCATTTAGCATCTTCCAGTCTTTTTCTCTCTTCAAACCACAGTATGACTTAAGTGGTTTGCCCTCTGTTGGGTACCAGTGTACCAGTTCCATTTTTGTTGTTGTTGTTGTTGTTTTTGAGAGGAAGTCTTGCTCTGTCACCCAGGCTGGAGTGCAGTGGCACAATCTTGGCTCACTGCAACCTCTGCCTCCTGGGTTCAAGCGATTCTTCTGCCTCAGACTCCCCAGTAGCTGGGATTACAGGCGCCCGCCACCACACCCGGCTAATTTTTGTATTTTTGTAGAGACGTATTTTCATAGGGGTTTCGCTGTGTAGGTCAAACTGGTCTCGAACTCCTGACCTCAAATGATCCGCCCGCCTTGGCCTCCAAATTGCTGGGATTACAGACGTGAGCCACTGCACCTAGCCATCCAGTTCAATTTTAAAACTACTGTTTTATTTTTCTCATTAAACTTTAACCGTTAAGTGCTCCTTATTACTAATGTGATCTTAAACATAAACAGAAATGCAGAAACTGAAGCACGTAGCAATATTCATTTTAAAAGCTGATAATCCAGTTGATCTAAGACCTTAACCTAAGATCATGAAATCAGTTCGGTAGGTTGTGACTAACATTTTAAAAAAATACAGTAGAAGTTACCAGAGTATATCACGTGTAGTAAGGGTAAGTATTTCATGAAATTCCTTTTTTTCAGTTTTATCTGTTTATAGATAATCTGTCTGTATATGCCTTCAAATCCTCTCTCCAATTCCTATCATGTTTGTAATTGTCCATGAAAATAATTAAACTCATAATTTAATATATTAATATGATTAATAAATGTTATTCATAGATTATTTTATATATACATTCTTATTACCTGAAACTGATCAGATACTGCCCAGAAATATATTTTTGAATAGCACAACTGGAAAGTAGTTAATATTTAGACTACGTATTTAAAATCCTAAAGCTGACATGATTCACAGACCAGATATTGCCTACATAGAAAATCTAGATGTGACAAATTATCAGAAGGAATAAGAATTCAGCAATGCCATTAAATATAAGATCAGTTTATAAAAATGAATAGTGTTTCAGTACAGCAGCAACACATAGAAAATGAAAAAAATTTTAAAAGATACTATTTAAAATAGCAACCACAATAATATTATCTAAGACTCTATTTACCAAAAAGAAAATAAGGTCTTACGAAAATTTGGAAACTTTACTGAAAGATATTAAGGAACTAAATAAATACTGGAAAGATGCAACACGTTCATGAATGGAAAGATTCAGCATAAAGATATCAGTTCTCCTTGATATAAATTCAATGCAATTCTTTTTTTTTTAAATAACAATTTTGTGAGTACATAGTAGGGTACAAGAGATATTTTTCAGTGCAATTCTAATCAAAAGGACAATGAGGTTTTTCACAGAAACTGACAAGCTGCTTTTAAAAAGATAGATCAAAGGGCCAATAATAAGTAAGACAGCACTGAAAGACTTAGAGCTATTTGCCCTGTCAAAACTCGAAACTTACATATATATGTGTGTGTATATATATATTTATATATGTACATATATATGTTTATATATTTATCTATATAAATATATCTATATAAATATATATGTATGTTTATATATTTATCTATATAAATATATCTATATAAATATATATGTATGTTTATATAGATAAACAAACATGTATATGTTTAGATAAACAAACATGTATATGTTTAGATAGATAAACAAACATGTATATGTTTAGATAGATAAACAAACATGTATATGTTTAGATAGATAAACAAACATGTATATGTTTAGATAGATAAACAAACATGTATATGTTTATATAGATAAACAAACATGTATATGTTTATATAGATAAACAAACATGTATATGTTTAGATAAACAAACATGTATATGTTTATATAGATAAACAAACATGTATATGTTTATATAGATAAACAAACATGTATATGTTTATATAGATAAACGTGTGTATGTTTATATAGATAAACGTGTGTATGTTTATATAGATAAACGTGTGTATGTTTATATAGATAAACGTGTGTATGTTTATATAGATAGATATATATAAATGTGTATATGTTTAGATAAATATATAAACGTGTATATGTTTATATATGTTTATATAGATAAATATATACACATGTATATGTTTATGTTTATATAGATAAATATATATACACATGTATATGTTTATATGTTTATATAGATAAATATATACACATGTATATGTTTATATAGATAAATATATACACATGTATATGTTTATATAGATAAATATACACATGTATATGTTTATATAGATAAATATACACACACATGTATAGTTTATATAGATAAATATGCATACACATGTATATGTTTATATAGATAAATATACATACACATGTATATGTTTATATAGATAAGTATACATACACATGTATATGTTTATATAGATAAGTATACATACACATGTATATGTTTATATAGATAAGTATACATACACATGTATATGTTTATATAGATAAGTATACATACACATGTATATGTTTATATAGATAAGTATACATACACATGTATGTTTATATAGATAAGTATACATACACATGTATGTTTATATAGATAAGTATACATACACATGTATGTTTATATAAATATACATACACATGTATGTTTATATAGATAAATATACATACACATGTATGTTTATATAGATAAATATACATACACATGTATGTTTAAATATACATACACATGCATGTTTATATAGATAAATATACATACACATGCATGTTTATATAGATAAATATACATACACATGTATGTTTATATAGATAAATATACATACACATGTATGTTTATATAGATAAATATACATACACATGTATATGTTTATATAGAGAAATATACATACACATGTATGTTTATATATATGCACATGTATATGCTTATATAAATATATATGCACATGTATATGTTTATATAAATATATATGCACATGTATATGTTTATGTAAATATACACATGTATATGTTTATATAAATATATATGCACATGTATATGTTTATATAAATATACACATGTATATAGATAAATATATATAAACATACATACACACACATATATATACACACACACACACACACACACATATATATATGTTTTTGGGAGATGGGAGTCTCACTCTGTCACCCAGGCTGGAGTGCAGTAGCACAATCTTGGCCCATTGCAACCTCCATCTCCTGGGTTCAAGCAATTCTTCTGCCTCAGCCTCCCGAGTAGCTGGGACTACAGGCATGTGTCACCACGCCTGGCTAATTTTTGCATATTTTTAGTAGAGATGGGGTTTCACCATAGTGTCCAGGCTGATCTCGAACTCCTGACCTCAAATGATCCTCCTGCCTTGGCCTCCCAAAGTGCTGGGATTGCAGGCATGAGCCACCATGCCTGGCCAAAACTCGAAACTTATAAAGCAGTGGTAAGTTAGTATGGAATTGGCATATGGAGAGAGTAGCAAATGAAGCAATGGAGCAGAAGAAAGATGGAGAAAACAAATTCATACATACATAGGAAGTTCATATGGCAGAGATGGCATTAGACATCCTGGGAGGGAGGGATTATTCAACTGATGCTGCAGGGACAAACAGCTTTCCATACTGAGGAATTAAACCCTACTTCAGACCATACAGAAAATTTCAGTTGGAAAATATATATGTATTCATTACCTCAGGATCTGAAAAGATATCCTATAAATGGCATACACAAAAAGCACGAATCAAAGGAAGCAATTAGTAAATCATGTAGCTTTTTTACAGGTTGCTCTAGGTATTACATTATATATACATAACTTATCACAGTGTACTTGTGTCATTGTTTTACCAGTTTGAGTGAAATATAAAAACTTTACCTCTGTCTATGCTTCTTTATCCTCCCCCATTTATAATATAATTACCTTAAATATTATAATTGTCTTAAATATTTAGAAAGCGTTATAATTTTTCCTTGAACCATCACACATAATTTAGGAAACTCAGGAGGGGTTCCTATTGCTTACCTTGCTGTTTCTTTCCTGATGTTCTAAGGTTTCTTTTTTTTTTTATTTTTTCCTTTTTGTTTAGAGAACTTCCTTTAACCATTCTTTTAGAGTAGCTCTGCTTGTGTCAGAGTCTGTTAGTTTTTCATCATCTGAGAATGCCTTGATTTGCCTTTCATTTTTTGGAAGATATTTTTTGCCAGGCATGGGATTCTGGGTTGACAATTATTTTTTCAGCACTTGAAAAATATTTTGCCACTTCCTTCTAACCTTTATGGTTTCAGATGAGAAATCTACTATCATTCAAATTGTTTTACCCTATAGCTAAGGTATGATTTCTTTCTTGTTGCTGTCAAGATTTTTTTTTTTTTTTTTTTTTAGTTTTTAGAAGTTTAATTATGTGTCATGGAACATACATCTTTGGCTTTATCCTTTTTGGGGTTCACTCAGCTTCTTGAATCTGAAAGTTTATGTCTCTTGCCAAATTTGTGAATATTTCATCTATTATTTCTTCAAGATTTTTGTTGTTGGTGGTGGTGTTTTTTTTTTTGTTGTTGTTGTTGTTTTTTTGCCTGTCTTTTCTCCTCTTGGGACTTTGATCACAAGAATGTTAGATCTTTTGTTATAGTCCCTGGGGCTGTATTCATTTTATTTTTATTGCAGTCTGTATCCTCTCTGCTTTCCAGATTTGGTAATTTCTATTGTTCTGTTTTTCATTTCACTGATTGTTTCATCTGTTTCCTCTATTGTGCTGTTGAGTGCATCCACTGTTACTATATTTTTCACTTCTAAAACTTTTGTTCATTTTTTCTTTTTTTTTTGAGACGGAGTTTTGCTTTTGTGCCCAGGCTGGAGTGCAGTGGCATGATCTCAGCTCACTGCAACCTCCGCCCCCCGGGTTCAAGCAGTTTTCCTGCCTTAGGCTCCCTAGTAGCTGGTATTATAGGCGCCTGCCACCACGCCCAGCTAATTTTTATATTTTAGTAGAGATGGGGTTTCGCCATGTTGGCCACGCTGGTCTCAAGCTCCTGACCTCAGGATATCCACCCATCCTAGCCTCCCAAAGTGCTCGGATTACAGGTGTGAGCCACTGTGTCCGGCCCATTTTTTTGTTTATGCCTTCTATTACGTTGCAGAGAATTTTTCCTTGCCTTGACTTTCTGTTTTTCCATTTGTTTCAAGCATGTGTGTAATTGCTGTTAAAACATTTAGCATGGCTGCTCTGAAAGCTTTGCCAGATGATTCTGACATCTCTGTTATCTTGGTGTTGGCATCTATCGATTGTCTTTTTTCATTCAGTTGGAGGTTTGGAGGTTTTCCTGTTATTTGGTATGATGAGTGATTTTTGGTTGGAACCAGTGCTTTTTTGTATTATGTTATGAGATTCTGGGTCTCATTTAAGCCTTCTGTTCTAGCTGGCTTTCCCTGACACTGCTTCAGCAGGGTAGGGGTGTGCTGCCTCCTTATTGCCAGGTGGAGGTAGAAACCCAGGTTGCTTGGTTTCCGTTGAAACCCGAGGGAGATGGGTGCTTCTTGTTACTGCTGGGTCCCTGGAGGAGTTCCAGCTTCCCATGTGGCCTCCACTGGGCCTTCTCTGACACCATCCCCGTAAGGAGTGAGAAGGGAGTCTCAGTACTGTCTAGTGGGTGTGGAAGTCCAGTCTCTGTCTGGTGTTTCCTCTGATACCATGGGGGTTAAAGCCTCAGTACTGGCCAGCAAGGATGAACCTCTTGTTTACTACTGTATGGCTGACACTGACACAATCCCAACTGGAGTTTGGAGTGCCTTCTTTCACCAGTGAGAATGGAAATCTGGGGTCCCAGCCTTTGCTAGCATGGGTGGGACCACAGGTTTTTCTCTGGTGCTTGGCTAGAGTAGAGCGGTTATTGGCTAAAAGTTTTCTGTCTTGCTAGGCTTCCTCTTCTCTGGGGGTTTGTTGAGGCTTGTTTGTCTGTGCCTGTTGGTCTTTCCGGGTTGTCAGCTTTTTCAGCTCCAAGTCTGGGTTTTATGCTACAAAAAGTAAACCTGGGGAACTCACCGTCATACTGTTCCTCACATCCCAAGTTCCCTAGCTGGTCTGCTTTCTGCTCACCTTTCAGAGTCGTCTTATGTTTGCTTGACATGTAATATGCAGGGAGTGGTACTTAGAGTAGGAGTGGGGAAACATATCTCCATTCCTTCTTCCCAGAAGCAGAAGTTCTTCAATCAAGATCTTACTTTAGAGATTGCTCTATGTATAAATGAACTTCGCTTCCTTGGTGTTATTTTGATCTAATTATAATAAAATTTGGACTTAGATTATATTGATAATGCCAGTGTGCAAATTTTAACTGCAATAGAATTGAATTTTGCACATGGGTGAATCTGATTGAGAAAAAGAAAACTCCTATTTTTTATAATTAAAAAAATGCTTTTAATATTTTTAGTGCTGTTTACAGTTTAAGCATGTTAGTATATTTTTAAAAGCACAACCAGTGGGGAAAATTCTGTCCCTTTTCTTGGCAAATTGACAATCTAAGCATACAAAAATTTATAGGAAAATTTTGCCAGCTCTCCATCAGAGTGCTGTCATGATGATTAGTTCATATTTCCTTCTTATGAAGCTTGCCCTTTCTTGTTTATCACCCACAGAAAAGCATCAAAGTTAAAAATTAAAAGTATTTGAAGGAACCTCCATACCAAGTGGATTCAGAGAGCCCAGAGGTCAGAAATCGTGCAGAGTCTTATGTTGACAGAGGAATGGCCCTGCCATAAGAAAGGTGCCTGAGTTATACAAGGTGTTGGCAGCTAGAGCCAAGTTACACCTGGTTTACTTACCTGATATAATTTTAAGTGCTTCACAAATAACTTTTTTACCTTCATAGTTAAATATTTACCTAAGGTATATTAAAAACATATAATCAGTGAATCAAACCTGTGATTTCATAAATGTGTTGCAAAGAAAGATTCTTAAGTTGGTATTTGAGTTAAAAATGTGAGTTAACTTAACAAGAACTATCAGGTTATAGTAGTGATGTCCTTACAAATATGTCAGTATTATTGAAGGTAAAGGGGGAATGACTGAAGTTAAGGAAACATGTTGGAGCAATTGTAAAGGCAATATGTGTCACATTGTCTGCCACTTGTTGTTTAGATTGTGTAAGCTAAATCTAGTATAAATGGGGCTATTGTTTGAATGAAAAAAAATCCAAACTTGAGATGTAGAGAAATATATATGAATTTGAAACCCAGAAAGGACATTTAAGCTCTCTTAAGATGAGTTACTCCATTTTTTATAGTAGCTCACCTTTTTAAAGGTATTTTATCCTGCTGTCAAGTTTATTTTATTAAATTGGATACCAGGAAATTCTAATAGATTTTTTTATATCAAACAAATCGATGTTATTTATTTATTTTTGAGACAGGGTCTCACTCTTCCTCAGGCTGGAGTATGGTGGCACCATCGTGGTTCACTGTAGCCTTGACCCCCCAGGCTCAAGCAATCCTCCCACCTCAACCTCCTGAGTAGCTGGGACTGCAGGTGTGCGCAGCCACACCCAGCTGATTTTTTTTGTAGAGATGAGGCCTCTCTATGTCTTCTATACTGGTTTTAAACTCCTGGGCTCAAGCAATCCACCCACCTTGGCCTCCCCAAAATGTTGGAATTACAAGCGTGGACCATTGCGCCTGGCCAAAATCTGCATTTTGATGGATGTTTCCAGTAGATTCTCAAGTTGTTGATACATCTTCTGAGTTGAACATTATTATACAGTCATTCATTTATTCATCCTTAAACACAGTTGTTGAGTGGCTGCTGTGCGCCAGCTTTGTTACTAGGTGGCAAGGATACAGAAATGAGAAAGATCCCTCCTTTCCAAGTTCTTACAGTCTAGAGGGGAGGTAGTCATGGAAATAAACAATTGTAATGAAAGCGCTGGTTGAAAATATCTTAGAGTTACTGGCAGCCCTTGAGCATCATGCTAGTTTGCTAGAGGGGTATGTTAGAATTGAGACTGGAAGAATGAATGCCAGTCAGGTGGAGGTGTGAGAGAGCGTGCTTTTCTTAGGAAGCAGAAACTAGTTTGGCTGGGTTACTCTGCCAGCATGAGCAGGCAGCCTGAGGCAGGACAGACATGTGTTTTGGAGAGAAAGGGTGTGTAAAGCTGGAAACCATCATTCTCAGCAAACTGTCGCAAGGACAAAGGACACAGGACACAGGAAGGGGAACCTCACACACCGGGGGGCCTGTTGTGGGGTGGTGGGGGGGAGGGATAGCATTAGGAGATATACCTAATGTAAATGACAAGTTAATGGGTGCAGCACACCAACATGGCACATGTATACATATGTAACAAACCTGCACGTTGTGCACATGTACCCTAGAACTTAAAGTATAATAAAAATATACAAATAAATAAAAAATAAAAAGAGAATCAAGAGTGAAACGGTGGAGTGAGAAAGCGGCATTACACAGGGCCTGGATAAAGAGTTTCCTGTGACAGAGACTGAGCTGAGATGGCTGGTGATGGGGACCGTAGCCTAGTGACCCTTTGTGTACCCAGCACCTATCAAAGTAGCTCACACATAATAGGTGCTTAATAAATGCTTGGTAAATGAATGATTAAATAAGTGATGTTTAGAATAAAGAGAATAATGGGTATCTCCTATTTGTTTTTCTTAACAAACTGATTTGGGTTTTGTAAACATAGAAGGGTTGTTGTAAGGCTGGGCGTGGTGGCTCATGCCTGTAATCCCAGCACTATGGGAGGACGAGATGGGTGGATCACCTGAGGTCAGGAGTTCCAGACCAGCCTGGCCAACATGGTGAAACCCCACCTCTACTAAAGGTACAAAAATTAGTTGGGTGTGGTGTCAGCACCTGTAATCCCAGCTACTTGGGAGGCTGAGGCAGGAGAATGGCTTGAACCCGGGAGGTGGAGTTTGCAGTGATTCAAGATTGCACCACTGCACTGCAGTCTGGGCAACAGAGTACAACGCTGTCTCCAAAAAAAAAAAAAAAAAAGGAGGTTGTTGGAGTAGCTGGAAATCTATACATTAACATATATGGTAATCAATGTCTATTTACATTATATAGATTTACATTATACAGATCTTTTGGAAAGATCATATTGATTTCTTATCGTTTTTTCCCCATTATGTTTATTTCTTTAAAAAAAATTTTAATATCACTGTAAATTGATTGAAGCATCCTGACATTTCCATAGATATTCCTTTACAGCAAATATTAATGGGATCTACATGGCTAAGTTACTGTTTAAAGATTGATATTGATGATAACTAGGCACTAGCCTCCCCTCTGGCGCTTGAAACCTTTTCTGTTGTGGTGTTCATAGGAAATCTCTTTTTTTCTTTATATTTTGTCTTCCTCGTTTTCCTCATTCCTCTTTTCGAGAGTAGAAGATAAATATAAAGTTGACTACTTTGTCATTCTGTTTCATTATGTTTATTAGACAGTAGTTTCACTTAACTATTTAGATAATCTAGAATTAGAAAATAAATTGTGGGCCTGGCAGGGTGGCTCATGCATAAAATCCCAGCACTTTGGGAGGCTGAGGCGGGTGGATCACTTGAGGTCCGGAGTTCAAGGTCAGCCTGGCCAACATGGTGAAACCTCATCTCTACTAAAAATACAAAAAATTGGCTGGGCATGGTGGCACGTGCCTGTAATCCCAGCTTCTCAGGAGGCTGAGGCAGGAGAATTGTTCGAACCTGGGAGGCAGAGGTTGCAGTGAGTCGAGATCTCCCCACTGCACTCCAGTCTGGGCGACAGAACAAATCAATTCTGGTAGTAGAGATGGTAGTGACTAAATGGAAGAAATAAATCTCATATGTTGTAGGAAAATGTTTGCCTCTGGGAAACCATTTAAAGAGGAAGTGTTATTAGTATTAAAAAATCTGTCATTTTGAAATTTCTTTTTAAAAATTACATTAATTTCTTCCCTGGTGGTAATGCCATTGTATTTTCAGTAGGTTTTTTTTTTAGTCCTGATACTTTTTGTATATCTAGCTAGCAATTTTAATGGATGTGCTTAACTCATGAAAATCCAGATTTTAAAACATGATAAGTTAATAGGTGATAGTTATTTTATAAGAACATTTGCCATGAGTTTATTTAAAGAATGAGAGCTTCTTTGTGCATTTTCATCGAGTGCATTCTCCTCAGGAATATATCTCCTTGAAAAGAAAAAATGGGGTGTATTTGCAGTAGGTTTATTGATAGTTGAATAGGAAGAAACAGCATTTGAGAAATGTGGAGGAAAGATCTTCCTGATTACTACAGAGACCTCCTAAAGTGGGGCCAGACTGCTTGAACAGAAAGTTTGGAAGCAATTGTGTGAGGTGTGCTGCATTTGTTTTACTAATTCGACTTGATTTTTGTAAATACACCTGTTCATTTGGGTTTGAGGATTTAATTGCATAAAGACTCTTTATTTAGCTAAAGCATCTTGTCCTCATGGCTTTTCCCAGAAGTTTGTGTTATAAATGTTAATATATTAAAAGTGCTTTTAAATGATTTATTATTAGCATCTTTAAAAAATCCTACACTAAATATTAAAGTAGTCTTTATTATTTCAGGTGAAGGCAAAGGGAAACAGTACGAGTTGCAAGGTAGGGGGTAAATGGAAAGGAAGAAAAAGGAAAGACAGGAGATGAAGGGAAAGATTGAGTCCCATCATGTTCCAGACACATTGTTCATGGCTTCAATAACCCTGGCACAGCCCTCTGAAGAAAGTGTAGTTATCCTCTTCTTTCTGCAAGGAGGCAGAGATGCTGTGAACCTCTCTTGAAGTTACAGGATCACTTAGGTAGTAAGTGGCAAAGCTCACTAGAGCCCTAACCCTATTTGATACTGGTGAGTTCACCTGCTATCATTAAGGTGTAACCTGACAGCAATGTAAAAGACAAAAATCCCCCTTCACTGAACTCCAAATACAGTTACTGTCTGTCCTCAGGATCTCTTTATTTTTTTCTTCTCCTTTTCATGGTGCAAGGAGAGATCCCTTTTAATCTCTTCCCTTCCAGCAAAGCTTCCTTTCACTTTCTACCTGAAGTCAAAAACTTGAGGCCAGCTTAGTTCAGAGCTCCTCTGGGCTTGCTTATCTCCCAGCCTTTGTGGACTCCTTCTTGTCCATTTGTCTTTGTAATGACTTCTTCTTGTCAAACCTCCCTGCTGAAGGGAGACTTCTTACTAATTTCTCTTATTTTCCCTGCTTGCTTGCTTTGAGATTATTCTCTTATCTCTTGTTTTCAGGCCAGGAATTTCTTCCTCCTCCCAGCTTTTCTGTGAATCCTTTTTAACCTTTGGCCCAAGTCTTGATCCCTAAAGCAGTAAAAGCCTATGGAGGCCTGGTATGGTTTTTCTGTACAGTTTTTCCTCCCTCCCTTCTTTTTCTACCCTTCTTTCTGAAAAAACAACAGAAACAAAAAAAACCCAAAAACCCTCTGATACTTGATTTTGTATCAATAATCAATATACATTAATATAAAATTTATTAATATAAATTGACTTAATATACACAATACTGAATTTTTTCCAGGCTTTTGTGGAAGCTCCCCACTGCAGTCCAGAATGCTCCGTGACAAGGTCCTAGGATTCTTTCCCTTGGTGCCATTGTGACTGCTCCCTTATTTTATACCTTCAGCTCTGTCCAGTTCTCTTCTTGGCCTGGCTGAGCTGGGCTCTGCACCTCATGGGAGTGGACATGAATCCTGAACACACCATGTGGGTGTACTGGGTTGTCCCCAACCTTAATGTGAAGGCAAGTTTAGAGAAGAATGCATGATGAGTGGGCTTGCATGCCTCCCTGATGGCCATATGGGAGCATGACCACACCACAGGGTTAGTCCTTACCTGGTGGGAGCCACTGGGAGCAGAGGAGTGCTAGGTATCGCATGGCATATTTAAGATAGTTTGTGTCCAGCCATGACATTTCAAGTGCTCATTAACTGCATGTGGTTAGTGGCTACTGTATAAGGCAATGTAGTTTTATAGACAGTAGCACAGCTGTATGCAAGAGATGGGCCTAGAAAGACAGGTAACGCTTAACTAGACAGATTTGGGGGAAAATACATTCCTCAATGAAAGCAAAGTTTAAACAAGGTTGAAATAATTTATTAAAAAAAAAAAAAAAGGTGGCTGGGTGCAGTGGCTCACGCCTGTAATCCCAGTACTTTGGGAGGCTGAGGAAGGTGGATCGCTTGAGCTCAGGAGTTTGAGACCAGCCTGGGCATCATGGTAAATCCCTGTCTTTACTAAACATACAAAAATTAGCTGCACATGATGGCAAGCAGCTGTAGTCCCAGCTAATTGGGAGGCTGAGGCAGGAGAATCACTTGAACCCGGGTGGCTGAGGTGGCAGTGAGCCGAGATCATGCCACTGCACTCCTCCCTGGGCGACAGAGCGAGACAAGCAACAGCAACAAAACAAAAATAAAAACAGCTAATGAAGTTCTTATTATGTACCTGGTACATTCTGCCATTACTGAAATTAACTGATGTCATCTTCACAACAATCCTTTGAGGTGATTACAATTATTATTTAATATGTCCATAATAAATGACAGGTTTAGGAATGTACATTTGAATTGTGGTTCTGACTGAAACATTGGGCAGTTGAGGAAGTACTTGATAAAGTGATTAGTGCCCTTTTTAAGTGTGAGCAATTTCTAGTTGCTAAGTCAGGGTATCATTTATGTATGAATTACCTTATAGGTTAGTATACTTTACATTCTTTTATGTAACTCCTAACTGTCAACCCCCAGATATCACAAAGTTTACTTGTGGGTGATTAAATTGCTTAAGACAAGAGATTGCCCACCCATACAGAATTTCTATTGCTTCTGCCTTCCAGAGAACAGTGGGAGCAGCCTGGCCTGCAGGTTGATTGTCAGATTCTGCCTCCCTCCCACCTACTTATTCCCCACAGAGAGACACATAGCTTAGCCTCCTGTCACACTCTGTCATTTTCCTGGGGCTGCAGAGCAAAGGGCTTCCTCAGGTTAATTCTGAAGTCCTGTGTATGCTGAAGTCTGCTTGAAGAAGGAGAGAAGCTTCCATCTTTCATATTTCCTAATACTTTATCTTTCCTTCTGTAACAACAGTGCACAGATTTTACTTCAGGGATGTGTGTTTTATTCACTCCTGCTGTTATCCTGTATACTAAAGTAGTCCTTTGTCAATGTGCTGATGTGCTCTAGAAACATATAAAGAGGTTTTTTTTTTAATTGGTTTGTTGACTGGACGTAAACACTAGTATAACACTAAATCTAAGTGCAGAGAGTGGGCAGCCTGATTTTGTTCATAATCTCAGGGGAATCTTTTATAATGGACCAGGAAGCATGTGTCTGTGGTTTCTGCACAGGGCGTGTTCTGTGGTGCCCAGCCAGCTGTAGTATGTCCTGCGAGATTTGGCCTGCAGGCCACAATGGTGGGCTTCTGGGAGGAAGAATCTTCCTTAGAAGTCCTGCCCTTTGACACTCCTTCTGCTGAAGTGTCCTGATCTCAGTGGGGCTCCCTGATTTTCTGTTCCGGGGTCTATCAGCACTGGGTCTGTCAGTGCTACCCACGCCGCCGTGACTGTGGGTCACTGAGGGTGACCTGCGTGGGTCCCATTGGCTCAGCCTGGCCTTCCCAGGTCCTACAAGGTCCTCCTTACTGTCCTTCCCTGCTCGGTCACCAAAGAATGACTTTTTTGAAAGTACAATTCCAGAGTTAAATACTGGCTAAGTGTAGAAAACAATGCTGGAATTCAGTCGTCACCTCCACCAGTCCTCATGGTGAGATGAAGTGTTTATGGGTTTTTTTGTTGTAACCTCAAAAGTGGAATGCTTTTCCTGGTTGGTGCTGCTTGCCCTCCAGGTGCTTAGTGAGTGAAGCTTCATCTTCCAGATTTCTCTTTGTGGCTTAGGGTATCTGTATGATTTTCCTGCTTTTGTTTTCAGAGGCGCTAGGCCGTGCTGATCTCTCTGGAGTGATTATGGTGCTTTTTGCCTGGTAAGCCCATCCTTATGTGTAAAAATCAGGATTTAGATGTGAGGCAAATAAGGTGGTGGTGATTTTGTTTTACAGAGAGATTTTCACTTGCAAACTTTTAGACCTTTTCAAATTCTAATTTGATTTGATACATTTAAGTAACAAGTTATGTAAAAACATTGAAATGACCCATTTTACAGAAGTTTGGTTTACAAACCCATTGTTTGTGTAAGGTAACATACCTGAGGCCAGGAGCATGATACCTTTCCTCTAGTCTTGTCCCTTGTCCCTCTCTTTGGGCTCCAGCTACATCAGAGTAATTGCCATGCTCTCAACACTGTACAGTGAGAGCACAGAATAATGGTCTGGGTACAGTCTGGGGCCAGACAGCCTGTGTTTGGACTCTATTTTTCTTACTACCTGTGAATCTTAACCTCTCCATGGCTCAGTTTCCCCATTCAAAAACAAGTATATGTTGATAGAACGTTTTATAGAGTAGCAAGCATTAAATGAGTTAATACAGTGCCTGAAACATAGTGCTCATTAAATATTACCTCCTGTTATTCATTCAGCATTTATTTCTCTACCATTCTTAAGCTATTCTCACATGGTGCAATGCATTTTTGTCACATCTGTCTTTTTAGATATTCTGTATACTAACAGTCTTATTGCTTTCATGAAGCTGCCCTACAATTTCCAGTTGAGGTTCTAATCTTAGCTGTACATTGGGATTACATGTGGATTTTAAAAAATGCCGATGCCTGAGTTTTTGGCCTGTGCTAGAGCCGCTTGTAGCTGCTTGTAAGAATTGACTGTTATAGTTCCAGGACTTTGTACCAGACGGTGAAAGCATTGGTAACTTGAAATCAACTATGTTGGGAATATTTGCACTCGTAATTGGCAAATACTACCACAGCTCTCTCTTCAATCTGTTTGATGTTCTAGTGATTTGTTTATAAGCCTGTCTCTCTCAATAGGTGTTGACCATTTTGGTGGAATGTATTAGTTTGCCAGGGCTGCTGTAACAAAGTGCCACCAACTGAGGGCTTAAGCAACAGAAATTCATTATTTCATAGTTCTGGAGGATACAAGTAAAAATATCAAAGTATGAACAGTATTGGTTCCTTCTTGAGGACTGTGAAGGAAGGATCTGTTCCAGGCCTCTCCTTGACTTGTAGACGGCCACCTCCTTCTTACGTCTCTTCATATGGTCTTTCCTCCATGCATGTCTCTGTGTCCATGTTTTCCCTTTTTACGTGGACACCAGTCATATTGGATTAGGGCCCACCCTGATGGCCTCACTTTAACTCTCTGCAAAGACCCTATCTTCAAATAAAGTCACATTATATACTGAGGGTGTGGATTTCCACATTTGAATGTTACAGGGACATAATTCAACTCATAACATAGGGCGAGGACATTCTTTTCCACTTCCCTCCTCAGTCCGTTTGTGCCTGTGGTAGTTGCACAGTAAAGATTTGTAGATTTGAAAAGGAAATACCTTTTGGCTGATGTTATTCGTATATAATTTTTTATTCATTGAGCTATGAACTCCAGAGTTAGTATGGTTTAAAAAAACTTTTTTTGTTGTTTTGTTTTGGAAACAGCTCCTTCTTGGGAAAATAAGAGTTAGTATTTCTAGAGAAAAATGTTAGTTTAGAAAGAGTAGTTATTTTAGGTTAAGGCAGACCTGAGCTTGTTAATGAACTTGTGGACTCAAAAGGCGTATGATTGAGTGAAGTGGTCTGGATTTTGTGTCAGTGGCTGACAAAAAGCTTTTAATCATGCATGAAAAAAATGTTTGTGATGAATTTCCACTGATTTGAAAATGTCTTAATGTTGCTAGTCCTCTTCAGGATTATGTAAGACTGTAGAGTTCTTAGAAGAGTATGGCCTTTCTTGCTTTTTCTCAAAGGCAAATATAATGTCAGGTAATTTTGCTGTTATGCTATTGAAAAAATACCTCCTGAGTCACAGGAAGCATAAATTATTTTTTAAAGATTTACCATGTGTTAGGATGATTGTGTCATATATTAAATATATAATGGATGACATTTAGACTATTGTCATCTCGAAGCATGTAAATATAGAATATACTTTTTGAAGTTAGTTTTCTTCAAAACGAGAGATATTTCTCACCATTGCTTTTTGCTGAGTAAATACCAGAATTAGAATCTTATGCCAAAAATATATTTGGAGTACACATTTGCACAGGAATTTGTTTTTTTCCAGACTTTTTAATAGAAAATCTTTAGGTATAAATTACATACGGCAAATATAAAAAGTTTTATTTTTAATCAATTTTAATCAGGTGTAATTTATATGCAATAAAATTTATACATTTTAAGTGTATGAGTCAATCAATTTTGACAGATACACACATCAATATAACTACCACCCAAATTAAGATCTAGAACATTTCATCTTCCCAAAACGTTCTCCGTGCCTTTTTGCAGTCGTTTTCTCCCCACCTCCACCTCCCACTCCAAGCAACTACTGTTCTGATTTCTGTCACTATAGGATAGTTTAGACTGTTTTAGAATTTCACATAAGTGGAGTCAGTACAGTGCATACTTTTTTGTGTCCAGCTCGTTTTACTCAGCATAATGCCTATGCAATTCACCCATGTTGTTGAGTGTATCAGTAGTTCATTCCTTTTTCTCACTCAGTTGTATTGCATCATATGCATATACCAACATTTGTTTATTTACTTGCTGAACATTTGGGTTTCCAGCTTTTGGCTATTTTCATTAAAGTTACTAACATTTGTGTACTAGTCTTCTCACAGATCTATATTTTCATTTTCTTCAAATAATTAGGAGTGGAATTGCTGGATTATGTGGGTAAGTATATGTTCACTGTATAAGAAACAGCCAGGCCAGGCACAGTGGTTCACACCTATAATCCCAGCACTTTGGGAGGCCAAGGTGGGAGGACTGCTTGAGCCCAGAAGCTTGAGACCAGCCTGGGCAACATAGTGAGACCCTGGCTCTAAAAAAAAAACAAAAAAACCCCAAAAAGCCAGATGTGGTGGCACAAGCCTGTAGGCCTAGCTACTCAGAAGGCTGAGGTGAAAGGATGGCTTGAGCCCCCGAGGTTGAGGCTTCAGTGAGCCATAATTGTGCCCCTGCACTCCAGCCTGGGTGACAGAACAAGACCCTGTCTCAAAAAAACAAAACAAAAAAGTAACAGCTGAAGTGGGTTTTGGAGTAGTAGTTAATTTACCCTCCTCTCAGCAGTGTGTGAGAGCTGTAGTTGCTCCACATTCTTGCTGACTCTTGTCAGTCTTTTAAACTTTAGCTATTATAGTTAGTGTATGGTGTCATGTTTTATTTTTAACTTGCTTTTTCTTGATGACTAGTGATGTTTTCATGTGCCTATTGGTTATTCATTTGTGTATCTCTTTTGCCCATTTTGAGACTTGGATTACTTGTATTTTTTAGTTATAAGAATTCTTTATACATTCTGAATAAAAATCCTTTGTCAGTTATAGGTATTGTGAATATTTACTCCCAGTGTATGGCCTGCCTTTTAATTTTCCTGATTATGACCTTGGAACAACAGAAGGTTTTAATTTGGTGAAGTCAGATGCATCAGTGTCTTCTTTTATGGTTGCTAGTGCTTTTTGTATCTTAAGAAATCTTTGCCTACTCCAACATCATGAACATTTTCTCATATTTTATTTTAGTTCTATAGTTTTAGCTTTTAATTTTAATATATTAAATAGTTGGATTTAACTTTGGGGCATCATGATATGAGGCAGGGATTGAGGTTCCTTTTTCTTTGTACGTTTACCAGTTGTTTCCACACTGTTTATAGAAAAGACTTTTATATGCATTGAATTATGTTGATGCCAAAGGCTTCATTTTGTCTTTGTTTTTAATTAATATTTATTTATTTATTTTTTTTAGAGACAGGGTCTCGCTTTTTCGCCCAGGCTGGAGTGCATTGGCACGATCATAGCTCTCTGCATCCTTGAACTCCTGGGCCCAAGTGATCCTCTCAGCCCTGCAAGTAGTTGGGGTACAGATTTTCTTGTGGAGATGGAGTCTCACTTACGTTGCCCAAGCTGGTCTCAAACTCCTGGACTTGATCAAAGGTTTTGTTTTGAATTTGACTTTGAAAAATGACCTAGATTTTTATGTTCTTATATTAGATATTTTAGACTTTGACTTTCTAGGATGTCATTTAAAAAATGTTTTTAGGTCTCTCTTTTTCTTTTTTCTTTTTTTTGAGACACAGTCTCTGTCACCCAGGCTGGAGTGTGGTGGCAGGATCTTGATTCACTTCAACCTCCGCCTCCTGAGTTCTAGCGATTTTCCTGCCTCACCCTCTCGAATAGCTGGGATTACAGGCGCCCACTACCATGTCTGGCTAATTTTTGTATTTTCAGTAGAGACAGGGTTTCACCATGTTGGCCAGGCTGGTCTCAAAGTCCTGACTTCAACTGATCTACCCTCCTTGGCCTCCCAAAGTGCTGGGATTACAGGTGTGAGCCATGGCACTGGGCCCTCTTTTTCTTTTTTTTCAGAAGTTATTGTATTTATCACATAATAGAAATAAAGGGTGGGATGGGAGCTCTAGAAATCTACCATTTCAGCTTCTTCCTTAGTAGACCCACATTAGCGATGAATATAAAATAGATGTGTGTGTGTGTGTGTGTGTGTGTGTGTGTGTGTGTGTGTGTACCCTGAGCTAATGGAATTTGTGGAACATTTGGTAAAGCTCATAAATATTGCACAACTGGTACAATCTTAAGTAATCAATTCTAAGAGTTTTTAGGGCCGGGTGCGGTGGTGGCTCACGCCTGTAATCCCAGCACTTTGGGAGGCCAAGATGGGCGGATCACGAGGTCAGGAGATCGAGACCATCCTGGCTAACATGGTGAAACTCCGTCTCTACTAAAAATACAAAAAATTAGCCTAGCGCAGTGGCGGGTGCCTGTAGTCCCAGCTACTCCGGAGGCTGAGGCAGGAGAATGGCGTGAACCCGGGAGGCGGAGCTTGCAGTGAGCTGAGATCACGTGAGATCGCGCCACTGCACTCCAGCCTGGGCGACAGAGTGAAACTCCGTCTCAAAAAAAGAAAAAAAGAGTTTTTAACAACTTTTGTTAATTTTTCTTATGTTTAATAATAATTATAGATAAGCTTTTCTTTACCTTTGGTTTTCTCATATTTGAGGACTGCAATTTAAATGATCTTCAGGAACTTCTTTTCTTCTTGTATCTTGTGAAATGAAATGCTTTTAAAGGCATTTCAGGCATCAGAGGTAGATGAGGTGGTATTTTGGGCAGTGGCAGTTGTTTCTGAAATCACACATTAGTAGCTTTTCCTATCCTTTATCTTCTGTTCCCCTGGAGTGAAAAAGGTGCTATTGGAGGCAAAATTTGTGGCTACTGAAAATATTCCTTAATGCTGGTAGCTTCTTGACTTCGTGCCTTTCTTACCCAATTACATCTATTCTAAAGCTGTCGTACTTCTTTTCCTTTGAGCACATGACTACTGCTATCTATCTCCTATTCTTAACCAGCGTTAATAATATAACACTGTGTATTAGATACTGTTTTAAAGGCTTTATGTTTGTTGACCGACTTAATCCTCATAAACACCCTTGTGAGGTTGCTGCTGTTATTTTATTACGGGTTTTATAGATGAGGAGACTGAGGCTCAGAGATGTTAAGTAGCTTGTCTAGGTTATACAATTACTAAGTGGCAAAACTGGAAGTTGATACAGACTTCCTGGCTCTAAAGCACACTATGTCATACAGCCTCTCAGGAAAAACACAGAAGGGAGCAGCTATTCCCTTCCTTCACCTTTACTTTTGACTGCAAAAGGGGTAATATTTTATAGCACAATTAAAATTATTTTGGTTAATATTTTATGAAATTTCTTTCCCTTATAATGCATATTACAGTCTGAATTTCTCTCTGGTGGTAAAGTTTCTGACAAAGCATCTGTGCTTAAAACAAAGCAGCTTTATTTATGAAGGTATTTCTGTACAAACCACAGCCCTGGTATCCAGCAGAAAGCATGGGTTGTCTTCACATGTGGTTATTCTTCTGGGAAAGCATCTTAGAGGAGGTGAGCCTTGACCTGCTTGTTAACTGAGAATATGTGCACAGGTCTGGGGTATAGTATGTGTAGATTCGTGGTAAAAAGACTTGGGATTGTGAGGGGCTGAAAGATTAAGAAAGGATGGGGGTTTTAAAATATTGTTACTAAGGAGTTCTGTCCTTAGAAAAGATTTCTAGGATCAAGAACCAAGAGCTGGACGATGATGACAACAGGCAGAAATAAGTGGCTTCTCTCAGCCCTTGACTTCTCTGCCATTCCCTCCCCCTTCGAGTGTTCCCCTTTCCTTTGGTTTCCCAGTTGCACGCTGATCCTCTTAGTGTTTTTAACCTCATTGCAGACAGAAGTACTTTCCCATCAGGTTTGCCAAGACAGACTAGAATTTTTTTGATAGAATTTTACCTTTAAAAACAAAACCAAAACCAACCGTTACAAAAGAAGCAAAGGTATAATCAAAAGTGTAGAAAAAACTAGAAAAAAAGTTTTAGAACAACACGAGTTTACCTAGTATAGACTTCCTGCCTTATGATAATACCTCCTGTCTCTCTTAGCCTTTTGAACAGCCCAGCTCCCATTGTGCTAGCCTTGAGTCTGAGGCCCCATGGAGTTCCCATAGTGGGGAAATTCTCAATCCTCCCTTGCTCCCAAACAGGCCTCTCCTTTGCGGATAGGTCCTGGTGTGTTTCTTCACCTCAGGCCTCTTTAAGCCTGAAGAAGCGTGGGCCCTACATCTGCTTTTAGTTTTCAGTCCCTTGTGGTAAGTTGGCTAAGGCCCTTTCGCCTCTGTTGGTAAGGAGGGGTTTTTCGGGCCTCCAGAACCTCCCACAGGTGCTGTGTCTTCCTGTTGGCTCATTCTGAGGAGGACTCACCAGCTGACTGTCAAACTGGGTCTTCCTCACCTTGGTTCACTGTTGGCCATGTGGACTTCAGTAGGGGCTGCCATCCTTCTAAGAAGCTATGCGATTGTGTCTATTTCCTTCTCTGGACAGCAGGAGACCCCTTTTTGAAGACAGCACATTTTCTTTTTTTCTTCTTTTTTTTTTTTTTTTGACATGGTGTCTCATTCTGTTGCCCAGGCTGGAGTACAATGGTGTCATCTCGGCTCACTGCAACCTCCGCCTCCTGGGTTCAAGCGATTCTCCTGCCTTAGCCTCCTGAGTGGCTGGGACTACAGGCCTGCACTACCATACCCAGCTATTTTTGTATTTTTAGTAGAGACAGGGTTTCACCATGTTGGCCAGGCTGGTGTTGAACTCCTGACCTCAAGTGATCCACCTGTCTCGGCCTCCCACAGTGCTGGGATTACAGGTGTGAGCCACCACGCCCGGCCAGCACTACACTTTCTAATGAGTTTTTATTGAAAAAAATTTTAGTTGAAAATGAAGCTGTTGGCTCGTAAGTGAAAAGCTTGAAGGCAGGCTGGAATCGGGCATGGCTGGAATTGGGCATGGCTGGTTGTAGGGGCTCTGCTCTTTCCTCTCCTCCTGTGATGGCTGCCTCCTGGTGTTCCACAAGGTGGCAGGATGCTCCAGTGCTCTGTCCTGACTCCCAGCCTCCAGGGTTCTAGTCCAGGGAAGAGGACCAGCATCTCCTTCTGGGAGCTCCTGTATAAATCCTGTAATCCATTTTTTTTCTCTTCTTTCTCTTTTCTAATATGCCATTTTATTTTTTAATAAGTTGTATATTTTAGTTCAAAAAATGGAAAGTATTTTGAAAAAATTATGGGGTAAAGAGTTTCTTCCATCCTGTCCCTTTTACTATTATAAAAACACCCTTCATTGTCCTGTTTTAATGGTTTTTATTCTGAATTTTATTTTTCCTGGTAATAAGATTTGATCTCATACTTTCTTTTTATTTGTATTCACCTAATATATACCTCTAGGCAGTTGTTGTTTTTCAGCCATCTTTTTAATTTGTAACCTTTCTGAATTACTTTGTTTTGGATTGCACTCCTGTTTGTAGCATAGAATTTTGGGGTTTTTTTCCCCTCTGTGATCCAATCTGAATTTAATTTTCTTTTAATAGGTGAATTTAGCCCTTTAATGTGTCAGATATATTTGATATTAGTTTATACTATTTTGTGTTATATTTTCTATTTTTATATCTTTTAAATAATCTTTCACGATGTGATCTGTTTTCTTTGCATCTTTTTTTTTGTTGTTGGTTTTGTTCTGGTGGTTGGTTTTAGAATTATAATTTCAAATAATGCCCTTAGTCTTCTAAGAAAGTGGTGGTTGTTCCCTACTGTGAGCACTGATAAAAATAATGAGTTTCATAGTAATTCTAATATGGAGATATTAAAGCCAGGTTACCTTGTCTGTCCTACTCAGTCAAGAACCCGGTTTCATTCTGTCTTCAGAGGAGAGAATGAATTACTCAGCTTGGAACTCATCAGTGTTATTATTACCAATGAGTTCACTGTCAGAGGAGGCCTTGTAAGTTTTCCCAGAGGATACTGTCCACCTTTAACAAGGCTCTTTTTGTCTATGAGTTTCTAAAGTCGGTATAGATCATGCAGTTGGTGAGCTGACATTTGTTTGTTCACAGTTGAACATTAGTTCAGAATCTCTGTTGGTGGTCTTATTTGATGCCAGAGAGTCACCAGTTTTATTTCCAAGCAGACATTAAAAGATATTATTGGTTCTGAAGTTCCCTTGTTTTAATGTGGGCTCAACACTTGCTGAGAGAGCATTTAATTTTTCAAAAGCAATATGGTAGGCAACAGAGAGGCATGTTACATGTGAAAAGGATTTTCTTTTTTTTTAAATTGGAAGCTTTAATTTAACAGTCTAGCTTGGCATGCCTTGTGTAAGTAATGACTGAGAGACCGAGATGACTGTCTTGTTGTGAGTCCCACCAACAAGGACAGAAGGGAGGTTGCCACCTTGGGAGGAGCACATCTTCTGTTCATGCTCCTCTCCATTCAGGAGGCTTCAGCCCCACAGCACAAATAGCCTCTGTAGCGAGTGGTCAAGGGAATGTGGTTTTATAATTTTTTAGATCTGGGTCAATTATATAATCATAGATAACTTAATTTTTTTGATGCAGTGGTATTTACTGTCCACCTCTAATAAAGCAGCTGAATCATAGACTACCATTGGATACATGTCTTTGGAGCAGATTTCTATCCATTTTTACTCCAGTCCTATGGTGGCTACCGGTATTGTTCTTGTCGCCTGCTGTTCTTAGTCTGCAGTTTGCCTGTGACTCACCCCAGGAAACCTGTTGAAAATGCTCGCTCTCCTCTAACTTCCTGCTGAATTCAGATTTAGCACCTTTGGGGTGGGAATCTGTACTTCCAGTGTGCTTTGCAGGTGACTCTGATGCCGGTGTCCCACAGACTACAGTTTGAGGAAATCAAGACTGACAGTTCTGCAAGGTTTATTACCCTTTAATTTTTCAAAAAAATACCTTCAGCAACAGAGAGGCATGTTACATATGAAAAGGTTAAAGTAGAAATTTTCCTAAAATCTATGTGACAGAATTCTGGTAGGATGCTAGGCATGTGTGCAGAATTTCAAATAGACTTTTTTTTTTTTTTTTTTTTTTGAGATGGAGTCTCACTCTGTCACCCAGGCTAGAGTGTGGTGGTGCAATCTTGGCTCACTGTAACCTCCGCCTCCCGGGTTCAAGCGATTCTTCTGCCTCAGCCTCCCGAGTAGCTAGGATTATAGGTGCCCACCATCACACTCGGCTCATTTTTGTATTTTTAGTAGAGACAGGGTTTCACCATGTTGGCCAGGTAGGTCTGGAACTCCTGACCTCAGGTGATCCGCCCTCCTGAGCCTCCCAAAGTGCTGAGATTACAGGTATGAGCCACCACGTCTGGCCCAAATAGACTTTTGTTTCAGAGATACAGTGATTTGAATTTATCATAACGTTCTTTAATTAAGAAATCCAGGAAAATAGAGATAGGAGATTTTATAACTTTAACCAGTTTGAAAAAATATTTGTGTGAAGATGGTTTAATATACAGATTGCAGAACGATGAATTTAACATTCTTGTAAAGCTTCCAGGAAAGCCTCAAGGATAAGTGACAAGTCCATTTTTATCAAACTTAATGGGTTTCTAAATCCTTATCTGCTTATCAAACAAAATTTTAATTAGAACTGTAATTGAGTAACCAGCTGCCTCTTGTGTTCACTCTAGGAACTTGTCTAAAAACATTGTGGAGCTCATGTAAGGTCATTCGTTTTTGAGTTGCTAAATAAACTTTATTGCAGACTTCTAAAAATCCAGGTATTGAGGAAGTCTACAGGAAGATAAAAATTGATAAGAACTTTGCAGTAGTTAGTCCGATACTCTCTCTCTCTAGTGGATTAAGGTAGAAAAATCCTTCTTCAGCACCACAGATGGGAGAATATCCTCCCTCTTAGGTTTCTTCCTGAATCAGCTTATGCCTGCCTAGGCTTGTAGTAGAACAGATAAAGCCTTTGGACCTAGCTACTCTTGGTTTGAATATCTGTTAATCTGTTATCTCTTCATTACTTTGGACATTGTACTTAATGTCTCAAGTTCAATTTACTCATTTTAAAAATGGGAATAATGCCGCCCACAGCAAGGAGAGCCGTACTTCTGGATCTTGTACTCATTCATTCCTTTATTCAGCACTACTCTATAGGTTGAGTACCTGTTTTATACTAGGCACTGTTCCAGGCATTGAATACAGCAGAAATAACACTGACAAAAGTTCCCATCCTCATGGATCCTAGTGAGCAGAGCCATTTCACACAAGGTGATCGGGGAAGGTTTCACTGAGATGATGACTTGAATGGAGACCTGAGGAAGGTGAGGGAGTCAGATCACCATAAAAAATTACTTTTTAACATTATTATTATTTTTCTTTACTATTTTCTGCTTAATCCTACTAGAAAGTAAGCTCTATGACAGTGGTGGGTCGGGGGTGGTATTTGTTTTGTTAGAGAATTTTAGATGTGCTCTGTTGTATTAGTTTGTTCTTGCACTGCTAGAAAGAACTACCTGAGACTGGGTAATTTATAAAGAAAAGAGGTTTAATTGGTTCAGGGTTCCATAGGCTGCACAAGAAGCATGGCTGGGGAGGCCTCAGGAAACTTAACAATCGTGGCAGAAGGTGAAGGGGAAGCAGGCAAGTCCTACATGGCTGGAGCAGGAGGAAGAGAGAGGGGGAGGTGCCACACACTTTCAAACAACCAGATCTCATGAGAACTCACTCACTATCACAAGAACAGCAAGGGGGAAGTCCACTCCCATGATCCAGTCACCTCCCACCAGGTCCCTGCTCCAGCACTGGGGATTACAATTTGATACGAGATTTGGGCAGGGACACAAATTCCAACCATATCATATATGGAAGCACTTTTCCTGATCACAGAAATGGGGAGCTATTGAAGGAGTCAGAGGGCAAGTGCAATGTCTTCATCTTTAGTGCTCTCTCTGACAGCAGTGTGGTACAAGGGCTTGAGGGGTAACGTGCAGTGGGCACTCCATAAATGTCTGCTAAGCATTTTTAAAAGTGATCATTCTGCCATTCACTATGAGCCATAAGAGTAGCTGGTAGAAATGCCTGTGAATGTTTAAAAGCATTATATAGACTCTATTTCAGAATTGCATTGACTAATGAAAAATGCTAGTTTTCCCTACCCCACACCTATCTTTCAACTGCTTTATATTTATTTCTTTATTAGATAGAAAATTCCTCGGTAAACTTTTATTTAGAGTAATTCCTCTTTATGATTTTTTTGTTCTAAAGGTCGATTCTTAACTTAAAAGAAAACTTGTTGAAGTGCTCTAAATGGAAGTCTTTTTTTTATTTCTCTCCTGTGTCTTTTATGATAGTATCTGACAACTATCTTTTTTTTGTTTTTGCAGAGTTTGGGTTTTGCTCTGTTGCCAGGCTTGTCTCAAACTCCTGGCCTCAAGCGATCCTCCTGCCACAGCCTCCTGAGTAGCTGTGATTACGGGTGTGAGCCACTGTGCCTAACACCTTTTTTGAGAAACTTATATTTTTTTACATATTTATTCTTGATTCATAATATTTATACATATTTATGGGGTACATGTGATATTTTCATATGTGTATACAATGTATAATTATAAAATCAGGTGTTTAGGATACCTGTCACCTCAGATACAACATTTCTTTATGTCAGACATTTAATATCTTCTAGCTATTTTGAAATATATGATAAACTATTGATAACTATAGTCCTACCCTACTGTGCTATCAAACACTAGAACTTATTCCTTCTATCTAACTGTATGCTTGTACCCATTAACCAGCTTCTCATTACCTCCCTCCCCAAAGCTCTGGTAACCATTATTCTACCTCTATGAGATCAACTTTTTTAGCTCCCACATTTGAGTGAGAACATGTGATATTCGTCTTTTGGTACCTGGCTTATTTTACCTAACATAATGACCTCAGTTCCATCCATGTTACTGCAAAGGACAGGGTTTCATTTTTTGGGGGGGCTGAATAGTATTCCATTGTGTGTATATTCCACATTTTCATTATCTATTCATCCATTGATGGACACTTAGGCTGAGTCCATAACTTGGCTGTTGAGAATAGTGCTGCAGTAAATGTAAGAATGCAGGTATCTTTTTGACACACTGAGTTTGTTTCCTTTGAATGTATACCCAGTAGTGAGATTGCTGGATCATGTAATAGTTCTATTTTTATTATAAAAAATTCTTTTAAGAGAGGGTGTCTTGCCCTGTCACCCAGGCTGGAATGCGATGGCATAACCATAGCTCGCTGCAGCCTGGAACTGCTTTGTTCAAGAGATCCTTCCCACCTCAGCCGCCTGAGTAGCTGGGACTACAAGTGCACTCCACCATGCCCAGCTAATTTATATTATTTTTTTTAGAGACAGGCTATGTTGCCTAGGCTGGTCTCAAACTCCTGGCCTCAAGCTTTAGCTTCCCAAGTAGTTGGGTCTATAGGTGTGAGCCATCCTGCCCAGCTAGTAGGTCTATTTTAAGTTTTTTAAGGAACCTCCATACTATTTTCCATAAGGGCTGTCTCAGTTTACATTCCCACCAACAGTATGTAAGAGTTCGTGCCTCTCTGTGTCCTGACCAACACTTTTTGTCTTTGTGACAATAGCCATTCTAACATGAATGAAGTAAATATGTCATTGTGGTTTTGATTCGTATTTTCCTGATGATTAATGAGAGCATTTTTTTTTTCATATATTGGCCATTCATTCAGGGCCTTTGCCCATTTTTAAATTTGGTTATTTGTGTTTTTGGTATTGGGTTGTTTGAGTTTCCTATATCAAAATACTTCTAAATTCAGTGTGATGTTGGAACATTGGCAGTTGCTTATGAGATAAAACAGACTCTTGGATTAAAGTAAAAAGTAAAAGTTTCAGAAGTAATTTAATTTTCAGAGAAGGCAGTAAAATTGGAATCATTTGTGTTTTATTTGAAAAAATTAAAATATGGTACAAATATAAGAATATAATACAGATATAGAAGAAGGCTGCTGAAACCACCATCTAGTCCAGGATATAGAGTTTTGGCAGTCACTCTAGAAGCTCTCTCTGCCTCCTCACTGTCATAGCCCTCAGAGGAATCATGATCCTGACTTTGTCATTGTTATCACCTTCTTAATTTCCTTTGCAGTTTTGTCACCCAAGTATGTATCCTTATGGTTTAATTTTGCCAGTTTATTTTTTAAATGTCTTCAAAATTTTTAAAATTTATATTTTTAGAGACAAAGGTCTTGCTATGTTGCGCAGGTGAGTTGGGAACTCCTGGGCTCAAGTGATCCCCCTTCTCAGCTCCCTGAGTAGCTGGGACTACAGGTGCATACCACTGTGCCTGACTTTTTATAAAAATACGTTTTAAACCTCTTTATCTACAGGTTCCCTCTCCATCTCTTTTTATTCCTATCCTCACCTTTGGTTTTTTTTTTTTTTTTTTTTGAAGAAACTCAGTTGTTTTTCTTGTGGAGTTTTCCATAGTCTGGATTTTGCTGATTACATATCCATAGAGTTTAAGATATTCCTCTGTATTTTCTGTAAATTGGTAGTTGAATTGAGAGGCTTAATAAAATTCAGATTTTTTTTTTTCATGGAAGAGGAAGAGAACTTCGTAGATTCTATTTTTTCATTGGGAGGCATATAATTATCTCTCTTTTTGTGAATTGAGTAGCCATTGATACTCAGTAGTGATGAACAAGTCTTGCTTTTTAAAGTATCATTATGAACCCAAGGGTCTAAAGTGTTTTGGCTTCATTGCAGTTGTTATTCTTCCCAGTGCTCAAAATGGCCCATTATTGAGCAAAGAGAGTCTCTCCAAGTTGACCTCTGTGCCATTTTGCCATGATGCTAGTAATCTTTAGTAGCTTTTTTGTGTAACAAGATAGTCTAGGATCATCTTAAACATTTTCAGTCCCAGACCTGGAATTAGTCATTTCTCCAGTAATCCTTCCCTAGTTTCTTTTAGTAGGAAATGGTATTTCTTTTTTTTTTTTTTTTTTTTTTTTTTTTGACACGGAGTCTTACTCTGTCGCCAGGCTGGAGTACAGTGGCGCGATCTCGGCTCAGTGCAACCCCCGCCTCCCAGGTTCAAGCGATTCTCCTGCCTCAGCCGCCCGAATAGCTGGGACTACAGGCGCGTGCCACCACACCCAGCTAATTTTTATATTTTTAATAGAGATGGGGTTTCATCGTGTTGGCCAGGAAGGTCTCGATCTCTTGACCTCGTGATCCACCCACCTCGGCCTCCCGAAGTGCTGGGATTACAGGCATGAGCCACTGTACCCGGCCAGGAAATGGTATTTCTAAACCACATTGTGTGCAACTAGGGAGGCTATTTATTGGATAGGTCAAACTATATTAAGAACTCATTAAAAAATACTTCTGATTCAAATTCAGGGCTAAAGAGTTTTTATTTAACTTTTTCAGTCTGACATCTATATCTCCTTTTCCCCACCATGTCGACAATCCTGGTTCTTATGTAAGTACTCTGATTTTATCATTCAAATATCAGGTATTTAATTTGCTTTATCCCACATTACTGAATCTATATTATTAAAATTATATATTATAAAATGCCATTGCATTTAAAGGTCTTACATTTCTTCCCCATTTATTTCACAGTTGTAATATATGCATCATCAGAGCATATAGCCATTAGGTACTATACCTTCTTTCTTATAGCCTCCATTGAGAGTCTTAGTTCTCCAAACAAATATGTATTACATGCTCACCACCAATTCTTATTTCCATGTCTTCCTAGTCATTTTGGTTGTCTGAAATTTATTCTATAGTATGGTTGTTCTTACACGTTAGCGTGCATCAGAATTACCTGGCAGGCTTGTTAAAGCGCCAAGTACTGGGCCTCACCGGCAGGTTCTCTGGCTCAGTACATGTGGGATGGGGCCTGAGAATCTGTGTTTCTAACAAGTCCCCAGGTGGTGGTGATGCTACTGGTCTGGTGACCATACTTTGGGTATAGCTCTCTGTGGCCTTTATACATGGAAGATTGGCTAAGCTTAAAATTCCTGGCTTACAGTTTATTTCTTTGAGTATCTTAAATACGTTACTCTATTGTCTGTAGGGTAAAACATTGCCGTTAAAGTTTGGCAACTCTGTTTTTCTTTCTTTTATAAACAACTTGTCATTTTGGCTGGAAATAATTTTACTAGATTACTTACTGTGATGGTCATTATGGGTTGATTTCCCCAGGTATGTGATGTGTTTTTTAAATATACAGTGTCAAGTGATTTTTCTGTTTCTTTGCTTTGCCCTCTTTGCCAACTTTGTACCTTGGGAGTGCCTTTTATACACGTTTTAGATCTTCTTTGCCAACCTTTTGTATTTGTTACTTTCTTCCAATCTTTCAAATCTCCTCTTTCATTTCTTTTTGACTTTGAAAAAAATTTCCCCCTTTCATTTCCTGCTTCTTATCTTTATTATCTGTAGTATTTATTCAGTTGTGTGCCTTCTAGACTGTCGTTCATTCTGAGAAGTTTTCCTTTTGTCTCTAATTCCTGAGTTCTGCCCGTTGATTTCTGAGTTTTTCTAAATCCAATTTGTTTTCTTAATAATTTTTTTAACTTGTTAGGGTTTTCATGTTTTATGGAGATACCTAACATGATTCTGTTGTCTGTAGAGATGTTATTATGTTTTTTCTTTTTTTTTCTTATCATAACTTTGGACAGGATTTGAGTTGGGTCCTTTTCTATTACTCATTTTTATGCAAATTCATTTTCCCAAACTTTTAGAAGAGGCATGGGTTCAAAATAGCTTTTCTGACTTCACAGTTCTGGTAGTGTTTTTTAACTCCAAGTATTATTTATAAACAGTTCATTCATTTTTAAGTGTACAGTTTACACAACTGTAAGTGGTAGTTTTACACAATTTTGTAACCACTATCACAGTCGAGATATGGAAGAATACTTTTACCCTAAAACTTTCATGTGCTTTTGCAGTTGGTCCCCTACCTTCACATCTGGCCCTAGGCAATTATTAATTTTCCACCAGTATATTTTGCCTTTTACAGAATTTCAAATACAGGATATCTTACAATATATATTAAAATTTTTTGGCTTGATTTCTTTCACAAAATATGATTTTTTGAGATTCATTTTGCTGCATATTGTCAAAATATTTGAAAATGTGACAGCTCATTTTCTCCTGGCTCTGTTCTGTAGTACTTTTGTCTTTTTAACAATTACCCTGTTACCCTTTTCTCCCCATTTTAGATTCTGTTCATAGGAGTTTTTCCTCAGGGTAAGATTTGTCCTAAAAAAGTGCTTTGCATCACTGGTTTTGTGAATTCATAGGGCCTAGAGTTCTCAAGCCCCTTCAGGCTTTACTGTGGACTCCCTGTAGTCACTATTATCAAATGTACAAACTGCACTCCCAATTTCAGCTCCTCAAAATATCCTACTATGCTTTCCAGCAAGTACCTGGTTGCTGTTTTGTGTTGTTTCTGTTTTCTGATTGTTAGAGTTCTGTTGCTTTTGTCTGCTTCTTCTCACATGGTTGCTGATAGCATTTGTATCTTATTGTTCATCCCACCTGCTTGCATTTTGGGGTTCTTAATATCTTGAGATGCAGTTATAGTGTAGTACATGTTATCTGTGGGTTTTAGTTTGGTTATTAAAGTCTCTGTTTTTATGGCAGGATTTAGGGAGACTGAAAAACTATGCTTGAATCTAACAAAAAACAACAATTATTTCAATAAAATATTATATCAAGGAAAATAGCAAAAAATTACAAATGTGTGTTACATTGATAAAATGATACATTTATTTCTACTTTTCATAATATTGAGGGAGGGAGTGTTCTGCTTTTGTGACGAGGTATAGCCATTTGTGTTTCTGTGTTTTCTGTATCTTTTACATATGTCTACCACATTACTGTCTGTTGTCTTAGATTGTAAACTAAGAAAGAGTGATTGTTGTGTGGCATATGCCCATGAGAATTTGTTTAACTGTTTTTGTGAAGAAAAAAAATATATAAACTATAGATTTTCTGTCATAAATCCTTCTTTCTGAATTTTAACCTAATTGTAAAGCAAAATAGGTAATAAAGTTTCACTATTGTTTATTTATTACAAGGCATTGTAATTGAACTTTTAAATCAACTCATACGATCTCCTTGCTCAGGAAGGAAAATCATAAAAATAGAAAAAAGCTTGCTTTATTTTGGTGCTGGGGATGGTTTCAAGTCTTTTTTCAGTTTTATGTAGAGACCAAGAAAGTGTTCTGCATAGGGAGCCAAAGAAAAAAATATTGAGAAACTTTCTAAATTATCTTAACTCAGTTGTTTATAGTATAGCTTTACTTTACAGATAACTTTTGATGTTCTTAGATCATTAGATATACCTACATTAATATACATAAGATAAGCTTCCAAAGGAAATACTCTTTGCTTTGGGAATACTCTTTCCTATCATCTACTAATTTTCATTATAGCAGCAGTCTTTTATTTGTATAGGTCAGTGGTTCTTTAACTTTAATGTGCAGTAGAGTCCCCTGATGCTGGGCCGGGCCCCACCCAACACCTGTTCCTGTTTCAGATAAAGACAAGAGAGAGGTATGTGTACGTATCTAAGAGTGAGCACAACCAAAGCTGTATAAAACTTTCATGGAGGAAATTACAGAACATTACTGTTGGATATAATAGACATGAATAGAAGAATATACCAGCTTTGATAATGTGATATCTCTATTTAAGATGTTATTTCTCTCTAAATTAATTCATTACATATCAAATTAAAATACCAATAAGGGCTGGGCGCAATGGCTCATGCCCATAATCCCAGCACTTTGGGAGGCCGAGGTGGGCAGATCGCTTGAGTCCAGGAGTTTGACACCAGCCTGGGCAACATGGCGAAACCCTGTATCTACTAAAAATACAAAAAAATTAGCTGGGCGTGGTAATGCCTATCTGTAGTCCTAGCTACTTGGGGCTGATGAAGGAGGATTGCTTCAGCCTAGGAGGTCGATGATGCTGCAATGAGCCCTGGTCCAGCCTAGGCGACGGAGTGAAACTCTGTCTAAAAATTAAATAAATAAATAAATAAATAAATAAAGTAATCCCAGTAAGTTTCTTGTGAAGACCGAAGGTAAGTGAACCTAAAATTCACAAAGAAAATCAAAGGGCCAGGAGTAGCCAAGACAATCTTGAAGAGCAAGGTAGGGACCTTGCCACTTTAGATATAGATGCCAAGCCCTAGAAATTAAGAGACTGTGGTCGTGATACAGAGATAGACAAAAAGACCAGTGGAACAGCATGGAGAATCCAAAAACATATATAGAAATGCAATATGCAGTGAAAGTAACATTATAAATCATCAGGGACGTATGGAATGCTAATTGCTGCTTTGATCATTAATTATATGGAAAATTAAATTGTATTTATAACTTCACACTATCCACAAAGATAAATTCTGGTGAATAAATTCAGAAAGCAGATCTTAAATTTATTAGAAAATATAAGAAATAATAAAATACTTAGCTGCTGTTAAAATGTAAAAAGCACATGTATCTTCATGTATAAATCTTAGAAATAGTGTAACATTGAGGATAAAGTCAATTTGTATGGTTATGATAAAGTACCACTCATACAAAATGAAAAGCATGAAATGATACAGTTTTTTATAAAACATGAAAACATGCATGGTAATATACATCACATTCAAGATAATGTTTGCTTCTTTTATTAATTTTTTTTTAATTTGAGACAATGTTTCACTCTTGCTCAGGCTGGAGTGCAGTGGTGTGATCACAGCTCATTGCAGCCTTGACTCCCTGGGCTCAAGTGATCCTCCCACCTCAGCCTTCCAAGTAGCTGGGACTACAGGCATGTGCTACCGTGCCTGGCTAATTTTTGTATTTTTTGTAGAGAGAGCCATGTTGCCCAGGCTGGTCTTAAACTCCTGAGCTCAGGCAGTCCTCCTGCCTCAGCCTCCCAAAGTGCTGGGATTACAGGCGTTAAGCCACCGTGCCCGGCCAGCATTTCCTTCTGGAAATCGTAGAGGGATGTGATTAGTGAGGGATATGTGCAGGCTACAACTGTAACTAAAGTTTTATATTTTTAAATAAAAATGTTTTAAAGCAACATGTGACAAAACATTAACACCAAATGAATATCAAACAACAAAGAAATAGTTGAAGAAATTGTGGCATCTATATACTATGAAATATTTTTCAGCCATTAAAAAGAAGGAGTTGTAGCTAGGTCATTTTTATGGAGGGACTTTCAAGAATTATTAAGTGAAGAGAACAAGACACAGAAATATGTTTATAAAATCATCTCAGTTTTATAATGTAGTAATATAATATATAATGAGCATATATTATATATGCTTGTGTATGACCAAAATATGAACATGAAAAAATATGGAAAGATTCATCCTAGGCTGTTAACATGAGAGATAACAGTCATGGGAGTGAGATGATAAAGAAAGAAGAGAAGGAGGACAGAATAGGGAGTCAAAAAACATGGAAAAAGAAAATGCACTACCCAGCATGCATGCTATGATTTTGTTTATGTACTTAGGCAAATTTTTATACATATTTTTAGGAGGACTGTAGAATCACTTTAAAGAGTAAGAGTTAACCTAATTTACTATATTTGACTGGAGACTGTGATAGAAACAGATTTAGCAGAAAGTCCCTCAAAGAAAGAGTTACTCAGTGCTGTATTCTGTTGCTAGATTATTTAAACAAATAACGTAATCAAATCAAAATGATGCTTTTCAGTTTTTCTCTCTTCATATTTAGTAACATAATGGACCCTAATTTCAATGAGTTTTTCTTTTTAAATAATGATAGATATAAAGTACTCACAATGTGCTAGGTGATATAAAAATAGCAGTTAATAAAAAGTACTTGGCCAGGCGCAGTGGCTCACGCCTGTAATCCCAGCACTTTGGGAGGCCGAGGTGGGCGGATCACAATGTCAGGAGATCGAGACCATCCTGGCTAACACGGTGAAACCCCCTCTCTACTAAAAATACAAAAAATTAGCTGGGCGTGGTTGCGGGCACCTGTAGCTTCAGCTACTCGGGAGGCTGAGGCAGGAGAATGATGTGAACCCAGGAGGTGGAGCTTGCAGTGAGCTGAGATTGCAGCCACTGCACTCCAGCCTGGGCAACAGAGCGAGACTCCGTCTCAAAAAAAAAAAAAAAAAAAAAAAAAAGATAAAAAAAATAAAAAGTACTCATTTTAATATTTTATGAAATAGAGCATTTTGGCAGAGAAACTTTAGCTCTTTCTTTCTCTCTCTTTCTTCAGCTTGGGAAAGAATAAGGAATAAATCTTTATCTTTTTTTTTTCTTCTTCTGGCCAAGACCTAAATACCAGCATTTCATGATAATGGATAAGTTATCTTTGAAATTTTCCTTTTTTCTTTCAGTGTGCAGGATGACAGAATTCGAGTCGAAAGGATGGATAACATTTATTTTGAATACAGCCATGCTTTCCAGGCAGTTACAGAGTTTTATGCAAAAGATACAGTTGACATCAAAGGTAAATATTTTCCCTGTATGTCCTCAAGTTGAACTGATTTGAAATTTGGATAAAGGTATTAGTATGATTCTCAATTTAATGATGACTAGGTAGTTATTATAAATATGTGGGAGAAGAAGAGCTCACTGTCGTTGTGCTCATCAGAAACACTATTGTACTGCAGTCCCAGCTACTGGTTAGACTGAGGCAGGGGAGGATCGCCTGAGCCCAGGAGTTCGAGGCAGCAATGAGCTATTATCATGCCATTGCAGTCCAGCCCGGGCAACAAAGCGAGATCCTGTCTCTTAAAAAACAAAAAGAACCATTGCAGCCTCTTTTGAAATTATGACCAGCTAGTAAGTTGATGGCTTTGACGTATTCATCAGAGTGGAAGGAGTTTTGACCATCTTTCCTCTTTGCTTATCTTTAAAGATGGCTCATTAGTATCTTTGTATTTTATAGACTGTTTGGATGATAAATATTCTGATGAAGACTAGCATTTTGAAAGGTTGGTTGCCAAAATTAAAACACCAGAATGTTAGTGACAGGTCGAAATATTTTAGGTAATCATTATTTGTCTAATTCACATGTCCACAATCAGGCATTAATGTTTACTTTCATTTGTACCTCACATTCCTGCCAGTCCAGCTTATGTTAGGGTCCATTTTGTGGATGGTGAGGTGAATAGACATTTTCCCTCTTGGCATAAACTTGGCTTCACTCTAATCTTCATCCTACTCCATATGGAGGAAATTTATCTCTGTCACATGCTAGAGAGTGTTCATCATCAGCTCCCCATCACTGCTCCATTTAAGCATCAGTGTCTGGTTAGCATTTCCTTGCATCTAGGCATCAGTGTCTTGTTAGCATGTCTCTTTTAATTTCATGATGCCTTGGTCAAATAAAGTGTCTGAGCCTGTATCCCACTTCTTTTTATTTTTTTCTATAAGGTCTCACTCTGTCACCCAGGCCGGAGTACAGTGGCGCAATCTTAGCCCACTGCAACCTCTGTCTCTTGGACTCAAGCAGTCCTCCCACCTCAGCCTCCCAAGTAGCTGAGACTACAGGCGTGTGCCACCACACCCAGCTAATTTTTGTATTTTTTTTGTAGAGGTGGGGTTTTGCCATGTTGCCTAGGCTGGCCTTGAACTCCTGGGCTCAAACGATCCTCCCACCTCAGTCTGCCAAAGTTGCTGGGATTACAGGCATGAGCCACTGCACCCAGCCAAGTGTATCCCACTTCTAACACCAGTGTTCAGTATTACCGAGAGGTCATCTTATGTTCAACTAAAGACCTGATAAATCCCAAGACTACCATGACCTATCCGTGGTACCAGATTTACTTAAAAGATATGGGCCAGAAAACACACCTTGCAAGCAGAGCATGTGTTGCTCTTGGTGGGATAGTCCTCACAGCAGACTTTGTGGCAGTGCCCGGGAGAGTGTATGAAGGAAGGAGACTCACATCAAGTGAGCGTAAGCGCCACCCTGGCTTAGAAGCTCCAGGCCCTTGAGGAGCCTGTATTTCTTGCTGCAGTCTCTACAAAAGACACGCCAGTTTACAAAAGTCAACGCACTAAGGGAAGGCCAAAACTCTGTAGTCAGGTATTTATAATTCTTCTCAGTCCAGATGTAATTTACTGATATTTGGTCATTTTTACCACAGGCAGTGCTACTTCTAACACATTGATACACCATCTTTGTCATGTTTTCTGGGGAAGAAAGCTAGAAAGTTAAAAGAAAATCAATTTCTCAGTGGAACGGAAAGGTGTTGTTAGCACTTCATTTACACTCTGGTTTTATAAACACCTATAGTTAAAATTAATAAGATATTTTACTGATTTGTAGAGAACATCTTGTAATATATGTTTTTTTACTTCTAAAAGTAATTAATGCTTATTGCAAGAAAGTCAAACAGTGTAGTCGTATATAAAGAAAAAAGTAAAGTGCCTGCCCTCAAACTTGTCCTCTGCCCTTGCAGCTTATATGTCGGAGGGGTTATCCTTAACAATTTGGCATATATCCTTGTGTAAAACTCCACACATACACACATAAACATACACATATAGTTCTCTGTATTTGTTTAACATAACTGGGATTTATTCGTTCAGCTAATTTTTTGAATGCCTATTATATGCCAGGCATTGGGCATACAATAAGGAATAAAACAGACAAAAATTCCTGCTCTTTTGGAGTTTACATTCTAATGGTGAGAGATGTACAATAAAGTAAACTAGTGTGTTAGAAGGTGATAAGTGCTAATGAAAAAAATAAGGCAGGGGAGTGGGTTGAACTTTTAAATAGGATGGTAAAGGAAGGCCTCACCGAGAAACAGCACTTGAACGAAGATTTGAATAGAGACTGAAGGAGTTAAGGAAAAGAGCCATATAGACATATGAAGGAACAGTATTTCAAGCAGAGACAACAGTAAGTACAAAATATCTTAAGTGGGAGAGTGCTTGGCATGTTTAAGGAATAGCAAGTAGTCTGTGTGCTGGAACAGAGTAACTGATGGGGAGAACATTAGGTGAGCTCAGAAATAAAGAGGAGATGGCAGGCAGTATAGGGTCACTGTAAGGACTTTGGCCTCTACTTTTAATGAGTTGGGGGATGTTGGAGGACTTTTGAGCAAAATAGTCTAATGATCTGATATACATTTTAAAAAGAATTCCTCTGGCTGCTCTGTTAAGAATACCCTGTAGGGTGCAAGGATGAAGCAGTGAGACCAGATGGAAAGCTGTTGCAGTGTTTGTGGTGAGACATGAAATTGATCAGACAACTTTTTTTCCCTCACTTAGCAACATGTTATAGATGGCCTTCCATATCAGTGCAGATAATTGGAAGTCATTCCATTTAGTTGGTACATAATAACCAGGATTTACCCAACTTTATTTAAGTACTATGCTGTTAATGTTTATTTAGGTGGTCTCTAGTTTTTTTTTAATACTCCAAAAGATGTTTCAAGTCACCTTCTGGTACACACATCCTTGATATGCAGTTTGGAGTATTTCTAGACAAAGGGGATGGGCATTTTACATTTTGAAAAAATACCCTGTTCTTCAAAAAAGGTTCATTCCACCATCAGAAAAATGCCCTTTTTTCCCATGCCCTGGGTATTAGTAATGATTTACATTTTTCCAAAGGTCAATTTTAGGAGATACTGTCCAAATTATTATTTTGGTAACCATTAAGTTTTACTTAAAATTTGTGTTTAATAATGCTAACAAGTTAATGGTTCTGTTTATTACATTTTTAAATTTGATTAATTTAAAAGAATTTTTATAACAAGTTAATATATTCTGTTTTCTAGGTTCTCAAATTATTTCTGGCATTGTTAACTTAGAGAAGCCTGTGATTTGCTCTTTGGCTGCCATCATAAAATACCTCAAAGAATTCAACTTGGAAAAGATGCTCTCCAAACCTGAGTAAGTGATTCCTCCAAAATTAAAAAAAGGGGGAGCTTATATTATGAACATTTCTTAAATTGAATTTGGTAGTACTATACTTAGAGAAGCTTGCCTGCTATTGATAGAATACTAGGGTGCAAGGATGAGCTGTTTGGTATTGTTGCTGAAGAATATTAAAAATATATTGGCTGGGCACGGTGGCTCATGCCTGTAATCCCAGCACTTTGGGAGGCCGAGGCGGGCGGATCATGAGGTCAGGAGATCGAGACCATCCTGGCTAACATGGTGAAACCCCGTCTCTACTAAAAATACAAAAAATTAGCCGGGCGTGGTGATGGGCGCCTGTCGTCCCAGCTACTAGGGAGGCTGAGACAGGAGAATGGTGTGAACCCAGGGAGGTGGAGCCTGCAGTCAGCCCAGATCCCACCACTGCACTCCAGCCTGGGCGACAGCGAGACTCCGTCCCAAAAAAAAAAAAAAAAAAAAAAAGTGTATGTGTGTGTGTATATATATATATATATATAAAGAATTCTGTCAAATAAATTGTATTCATGATAGCTATTTGATATATTATAGTTTTGACTACAAAACTGTGCTTTATACTAACTGGACCCAGAAATAGTATTAAAAAGCATTCATAAAAATTTACCACCTTTCTTATTCTTGGTTTCAGTTCTTATTTCATAGACCATGAAGTTAGAGATAAAAGGGCCAGCTGCTAACACAGCTTTTTACAAGAGTGATTAACTGTGGATTTTGGAAATTTAAAAGCTCACAATTGACATTCTAGGAAAATACTAGTTTGATAACCATTGGAATAGAAAAAAGTAGTAGGGTACTTTCCTTGTCTTTTTATATTCCGCCTTCACCAGCCCCTTGTCTTCGGGTCTGTCAAGAATCACCCTCCATTATATTGATCCAGGGTGCATCAGCTCTGTCCCATTCTGCACAAGTGGGAGGGGAGATAGGTGCTATCTCAGCAAAATGACAGAATAGAAATTAACTAGGAAACAAGGAGGTGGTGCTGGTTCAAGGTTGCTGGAGAGAGTCAAAGAAAGGCAGGTTCCTTGGGGTTCTTTTTGTAATGTCTTTGATGTGCGTTCTCCCGTGTGGTACTAGAACAGAGTATCATTTCTCTGGAAGCAACTTTATCCTATTTAAAAGCAATCTAAATGCCCATCAGGGATCCTTGTGCTATATTCATGCAATGTAATGTTATATAGCAGTGAAAATGAATGAACTAGAGCTATTAATATATGACCAATGCTTAAAATTTCATGAACAGTATATTAAGCCAAAAATAAAGTTGCTGAAGGCCACGTAGTACATACCATTATATGAAGTTAGAAACATGTGAAATCGTACTCTGTACTGCTTAAGAATATATATGTAGTTAGAGAATAAGTGAAGACATGCAGGGGAGTGATAGAAAATTCAGAAGCAGGGTTTCTTCCAGGGGGAAGAAGGGAAAGTAGTAAAGGTTGGGCATGGACGTGGCATAGTGGAGTTCTAACTGATGTTTCATTTCTGAATGTGGGTATTGTATTAATCTATACATTTTTTAGTGTGGCCAAAATGTTTTATTTTAAAAAGTGTCAGCCCGGCATTATACCCTCATTGGATTCTACTTTAAGCTCCAAAAATAAACTTATTAAAGAGATCAATCTATATGGTTGGTTGTGTTGGGGCTTTGTAAAAAAAGGGGTGACAAGATACCTACCAGTTTGACTTGTTCATGTTAGGGACCCTGTAAGTGAGGTATAATTAGTGATAAATAGCTTGCCCATTAAGACTTGTGTTTGTGTTCCTGTATCACCAAGCAAAGAAGTATTAATGTTGGGATAAGGAAACTAACTTAGAAATCAGGCCCTGATGTGTTTAGAAGCAAATGAATTTGGACCTGGAAAGATGTGTCCTCCTCATATATATATATATTTTTTTTTTTCTTTTTTTTTTTTTAGATGGAGTCTTGTTCTGTTGCCCAGGCTGGAGTATAGTGGTGCGATCTCAGCTCACTGCAACTTCCGCCTCCTGGGTTCAAGCAATTCTCCTGCCTCCACCTCCCAAGTAGCTGGGATTACAGGTGCACGCCACCACGCCCAGCTAATTTTTTGTATTTTTAGTAGAGACAGGGTTTCACCATGTTGGCCAGGCTGGTCTTAAACTCCTGGCCTCAAGTGATCTGCCCGCCTTGGCCTCCCAAAGTGCTGGGATTACAGGTGTGAGCCACCGTGTCCGGCCTGTCTTCCTCATATTTAATTCGAAATAAGAATAATACCAAACAATAAAACAAGATGTCTATATATACTGAAATTAAAATAGATTCTTTTCAAATTACCTGAAGTAACCTCTTGATAAACTGAAGCTGAACTTTTTGCATCTCATAATTGATGGTGGAGGATGGTCAGGAAACTGGCTCTGCTAGTGACTTAGCGTATCATCTAATCTACCTGTTGGGTACTTCCATGGAGCCAAAGCCAAAAGACATAAAGTGCTCTGCTTTGTATATATTCCCAGCATCCAGCATAAGCCCAGCACCTAGTAGGCTTTTATTATATATTATTATATATAGTATTAATATAGGATTAATGAAAGAAGGAAGGAATTCTTCATTCTGTGAGGGTATATTTCATTGGAAATTGCCAAAAGTTCATTGGAAACCAAGATTAATAAAGATAGTGATCAAACTGGTACTCTAGTTTTGCTTAAAAACGAAATGTGGTGTTCATGAGTGGCATGTAATTTGAAGATCATTCTAAAAGAGTAATTCTGTAGTGCTTATATTTTGCAAAAATAATGTTGCTTCTTAAGGTGATTACTTTGGAAAAATGAATATTCTCCTTGTAGATGAAAAATTCAGTTGCATTATTTTATAAACATACTTTATGCTGCTGAAGTTTTGGACTTTTATTTACAAAGCTATGTTATCAAGGGGAAAATAAATTTAACTTGAGTTGACTTGTTTAGTAAATGCTTTCACAAACATTGCTGCATATTTCATAAAAATCATGATATACGTTTATTTAAAGGTCCTTGTGCCATTAGAATAGAATTTTAGATAGTTTGAGAAAATATACCATTTCAGAAATTGTTCTTAAGGATGATTTAAGTGAAGTTTTGTTAAGACACACTTGAGGTTCTAAAGTTATTTTGAGAGTTTAAGTTTGTTTCAAAGAAAAATAGTGTAACAAAATAAATAGAATGTGAGGGATATTATTTATTATAACAGAATTAACCTGATGCCTAAATTTATGAAATTCAGAGGAATCCACTTTTTGTTGTTAGAAATGAATGCTTTTGTCATTTTGGATGGTTTTTATTAAGATTGGAGTGGTCACAACTTCAAAAAGATATTGGAAATTTTAGGAAAGAGTGAGAAAATCCACCCAAGATAAACTGTAAAACCTTTTTTTTAAAAGAAAACTTCTTATGATAACAGAATGATAACATGTGGTGATTACCTTTACTTACTAGTGAAAGAAATAGCTTAATATATAAGCTACTCTAATGACATCTAATGGCTAGCAGCCAGGGATGCTGCTAAACATCCTAAAATGCACAGGATATTTCCCTAAAAAACACATTATTTGGCTCCAAATTTCAACACTCCAAAACCAAACAAATAAATTACAGGAAAAGAAACTACAGACCAGTATCTTTTGATTATAGGCACAAAAATCCTCAATGAAATATAAGTACATGGAATCAGGAATATAAAAACGATTGTACTCCATGACTATTGGATTTATTTCAGGTATACTGGCTTGGTTTAAAAATCTGGAAACCAATCAATGTAATCTACCTTATCAAAAACTACATGATAGTCTCAATAGACAGGAAAAACTCTGCATAAGATTCAACACCCCTTCATGATAAAAACGCTCAAAAAACTACAACTAATGTGGAACTTTCTTGACCTGACAAAGGACATTTATGAAAACCTCACAGACATTAAACCTGTCTGTTGTTGTTAAGATGCAGTATTGCTCAGATCAGTCTCTAAGTTCAGTGCAATTTGTATCAAATCCCAGCTGGCTTCCTTGGAGAAATTGACAAGCTGATCCTAAAATTCATAGGATTCATATCTCTGTTTCAAAACTTACTACAAAGTGAGTAATCAAGACAGTGTGGAGAGTGGGATTAAAAAAAGACAGTGTGGAATTGGCATAAGCACAGACATGTGATCAATGTGATAGAATTCAGAGTCTGGAAATAAACTTATGGTCATTTGATTACTGACAGGGGTGTTAAGACAATTCAGTGGAGAAAGAATAGATTTTTTTCAAACAAATGGTGCCAAGATAACTGTCTGTGCAAGAGAATGAAGTTGGACCCTTACTTCATGTCATATTTGAGTTTGGAAGATAAAATGGACCAAAGACCTGATATGAGTTAACACTGTTATACTCTTAGAAGAAAACATAGGTGTAAATCTTTGTAACCTTGAATGAGGCAATGATTTCTTAACTATGACATCAAAAGCACAAGTGAGAAAAGCAAAAATAGATACATTGGACTTCATCAAAATAAAAGCTTTTATTCTTCAAAGAACACCATCAAGAAAGTGAAAAGACAATCCACTGAATAGAAGAATTTTTGTAAATCATATATCCAGTAAGGGACTTGTATCTAGAATATATATATATATATAAACTCTTACAAGTCAATGGTAAAAAGATAACTCAGAAAATGGACAAATGATCCATACAGGTTTTTCTCCAAAGGATATATGCAAACAACCAAGAAGCACGTGAAAATATGCTCAACATCATTAAGCATCAGGTAAATTCAAATCAATGCCACAGTTAGATAGCACTTCATACTCACTAGGATGGCTATAACTAGGAAAAAAAAAAGGTGTTGGCTGGGATGCAGACAACTTGAAATCCTCATACATTGCCAATAGGACTATAAAATGGTACAGCCATTTTGGAAAACAGTCTGGTAGTACCTCATGACATTCACTGTGTGATCCAGCAATTCCACTAGATGTTACTTAAGACAAGGAAAATATGATGTCCACATAAAAACTTATACAAATGTTCATAAGAGCATTAGTCTTAATAGCCAAAAAGTAGAAACAACTCTAATGTCCATCAACTGAAGAATGGATACCTAAAATGTGTTATATGCATACAATAGAAGATTTTTCAACCATAAAAAGGAATGAAGTACAGATACATGTTGCAACATGATGAACCTTGAAAATATTATGGTAATTGAAAGACATCAGTCACAAAAAGTCTCATTTTGTCTGATTCCATTTATATGAAATGTCCAGAATAGGCAAATCCATAGAGAGAAAGTAGATTAGTGGTTGCCTAGGGCTCTTGGGTTGTTGGGGGGAATGGAGAGTGATTGCTAATGAGTATAGAGTTTCTTTTTAGAGTGATAATATCTAGAATTACATGGTGGTGATGGTTGGCCAATTTTAATATACTAAATACCACTTAATTGCACACTCCAAGTGGGTGAATTGCATAGTTTTTGAATTATATCAATAAAGTTGATAGACACATACACACTTATCTTTTAAATGTCAGTAGTGCTGAGATTGAAAAATCTTTGTCTCTGTCTATTTTAATTCTGTTCTTAAGGCAATATCCTTCTGAGGCTTATACCCAATGCCTCATGTATTTTGAGGTATTTCTACTCTGGTTGGAGAGTGTTCCAAGCCCTTTGTGAACTCTGGTCACTGTTCACTACTATTTTCTGGTAGTTATTTCCATGGTCCCACAGAGGTCCCTAAACGCCTTTGAGGACTGGTACTTGGCCAAGAGTTGAGGTGACCCTTCAGCAGATCTCTGGAGCTGTATGTGCAGCTCTGTTATCTGGCATTCTGTCTCACAAATTCTAGTTTCCCTGCGCCCACCAAAGAGGCAGTCATGTTGTTTACCTCATTTGTTTTTCCTCTCTCAGGGTCACGGTTCTGCGCCAAGTGTTGTCCAATACCTGAGAAGTTTTCCCCCTCATGTGTTTTGTCCAGTTTTCTTATTGTTTATGATTGGAGGACATTTCTCATGCAGTTACTTTTTTATGAATGAAAGCAGAGGTCAGGTGGCACAATTGAACACTGCACAGAAAGAAGAGAAGAGGGAGGCTGGAGAAAAACATTCTATGAAGTTTAAAACATGATTACCGGCCAGGTGTGGTGGCTTATGCCTGTAATCTCAGCACTTTGGGAGGGTGAGGTGGGCAGATCACCTGAGGTCAGGAATTCGAGACCAGCCTTGCCAACATGGCGAAACCCCGTCTCTACTAAAAATACAAAAATTAGCCGGGCATGGTGGCAGGTGCCTGTAATCCTAGCTACTTGGGAGGCTGAGGCAGGAGAATGGCATGAGCCTAGGAGGCGGAGGTTCCAGTGAGCCAAGATCATGCCACTGCACTCCAGCCTCGGTGACAGTGAGACTTCATCTCAAAAAAAAAAAAAAAAAAGTTGAGCACAGTGGCTCAACGCCTGTAATCCCAGATCTTTGGGAGGTCAAGGCCTTCGGATTGCCTGAGATCAGGAGTCCGAGACCAGCCTGGGTAACACGATGAAACCCCATCTCTACTAAAATACAAAAAAAGCAGCCACACTGGTGGCGGGCACCTGTAGTCCCAGCCACTCACTCTGGAGGCTGAGGCAGGAGAATTGCTTGAACCCAGGAGGTGGAGGTTGCAGTGAGCCGACATCATACCACTGCACTCAAGCCTGGGCGACAGAGCGAGACTCCATCTCCAAAAAACAAAACCAAAAAAGAACAGAAGAGCGAGATGTATGAAGTTAGAAAAACTATCCTAAACATTGCCCATGTTCTAAAACTTCAGGAAAATTAATCTTCACTTAAAAATTAGCAATGGGAAAAGAACCAAATTCAAATTTCTTACAAAATTATTATGAGAAAAAAGAGAATAAGGAGTAGGATGTCATTACAGATAATGTATACATGCCAGAAAATCATGGTCACAGATTAAATAAAAATGACGATCTGGCTGGGCGCAGTGGCTCACACCTGTAATCCCAGCACTTGTGGGAGGCTGAGGCGGGCAGATCACCTGAGGTCAGGAGTTCAAGACCAGCCTGGCCAACATGGTGAAATTCCATCTCTCCAAAAATACAAAAAATTAGCTGGGCATGATGGCGGGTGCCTGTAATCCCAGCTACTCAGGAGGCTGAGGCGGGAGAATTGCTTGAAACCGGGAGGCGGAGGTTGCAGTGAGCCGAGATCACGCCATTGCACTCCAGCCTGGGTGACTGAGCGAGACTCCATCCCTCACCCACCCACCCCCCTAAAAAAGAAAAACTACTGTTTTAAAATGAGCTAAAAGACACTAAGAAAATGATACTAGATGTGAAAGAACATAACTAAGAAGTATGAAAGATTGGAAATGAGGTGATAGGATTTAAGAAAGAAGTATAAAGAAAAAGATCAATTTAGGACTGAAGCGTAAACTTGAAAGAACATAATAGCGAATAAATGTAATACATATAGTTTTAGAGTAGAATTTAAAAAGAGGGATGTGCAAAAAATTAACATAGCAGGCCTAATCACAAAGCTTTCCTTAGAAAGGCCTTCCTGCAAGCTTGGCCCTTGACTGGAGTCTGGGACCTTGAATTTCGGGAGAGTTTTCACCATTTCGTGATTAGAGTGGCTCACTGTGCCTTAACTGTTTGTGCACACAGTGTGGTTTATGCTGATCACCTACCTTCTCGGAGCTGGAATTTTGCTACATGGTAGGGAGATGGTGCCTATGGGACCAGTCCGGCATAGAAACCATGGGTGCTGAGTCTCTAATGAGTTCCCTGGTGGACAGCATTTCACACGTGTTGTTACAATTCATTGCTGGGGAAATTTAAGTGCATCCTGTGTGACTCCGCCTGGAGAGGATTCTTGGATGCCCGGTTCCCCCTGGACTTTGCCTCAGGCACCTTTTCCTTTGCCTGATTTTGCTTTGCATTCTTTCACTGTAGTAAGTCATAGCTGTTAGTATTACTCTATGTCGAGTCCTGTGTATATACCATGAGTCATTGAACCTGGCAGTGGTCTTGTAGACTCAACATACACCTTTCTCATTATTTGCCTTTCTAATGGGCTTATTGGCAGGATTTAGGAATGCAAAGTTAGTCATGTTGTTTAATTACAGATCAATTATAAGTGAATCTACAACCCTGAAGTTTTGTAATATAGTACAATTTATATTTTATAAATCAAATTAACTGCCAAAAAGTTAGACAAGTCATGAATTTATGAACTCTGAAAGCTGTACACACAGAAATGTTTTCAGCAATAGATTTCATGTGTTATATGGTAGTTTTTGTCATTGTTTCCATTTTAAAATGATATTTAAATAAGTTCTGTACCCTTGTTGCCTTTGTCTAAGTCTTTTTTTTAAGCAGGGTTAGAGTAATATGGAGTTGATTTCTCTGTCCAGCTTTTGACAAAGATGTTTCCCTCCCACTATTGAGGGAAAAAAAGCATCTATTGTATTTTTGGTGTCTGAAATATTGATAAAACTATTTTCCCATGTTATATATAAGATTTCTATGCAGGTTCACAAAGCATGAATTCTAGCCAGATGTTGTTGGTGAGTTTCATTTCAAAGCACATAGAATTTGTCTTCTTCTACAAGGGTAAATAATTTAGAATTGCTTGAGTGTTTCAGGTCAGTAATCAGATACTATTGGATACCTTAGGATGCTGGTAGATATAACCCTTAGTTCAAAAATATATATAATTCTAATGGAAATAGGAGCTAACAGAAGGAAATTTCATTTCTATTGGGAAGGAAGACTCCAACTCCAGAATACGTACAAATTTATACTTATAAATACTTACGAAATATATGGGAACTCCAGAAGCATGGTTAGTCCTTGTAGTTGCTTGATAATTATTCTAGATGGGAATCAATCTGATTTAAGATTGCCCAGTGGTTGATCTTTTATTAAAATCAATGTAGATATCAGTTTAAAAAAACTCTTAGTGCATCTGATTTGAACTTTAGATTACTTGTTCAGTAAGGACCAAAAGAAAAAACAAAAACACACACAGCAAAAAGAAAAGACAAAAACACCCATAACCAACCAAATAAAAAACCACACACACAACACATTAATACTTACGTTAATACCATTGATTAAAATAACCTATACCTTTGCTCTCTAAAGGTCTGGGGTTGTGAGCTAACTTAAAAACCAGCTTGGTTGTTCACAGTTACTGGTTTCTTTTTGATATTGCAGATATTTGGTAATTATATGTAGATGAAGGCTGTAAGCCTTCTACCCCACCCCCTGTATACCAGGTAGTGGGTTAATTCAAACTGAATTCTGCCACTCATTTAGATACTTTTTAGCAAGCAGGCACAAAAACAGTCATGTAAACTCTTCTCTAGCTCTATGAAATTCCAATTCTGTCTTTTTGGTATTCCGACAGTACCTTGTTTCAGTGGTTCACTTGAGGCTTATAATAGGGACAGTTCACTTTTAGTTGGAGTCAGGGAACAAACCCTGAGATAATTGGTAGAACAGGGGATGCTTTCAGAATCCGAAGCCTAAAACATCATCCCTTAGGGTATGGACTGTTGGATTTATAGGATTATTATACCCTGTTCATATGAGGGAGGAGGCAACTGGGCAGTATTTCTGGACAGCCCACAAACTTCCATACCACCGTGAAAAATTATGTCTTACACATCTGTTGTTGACAGAAGATAAAGGCAGTGAGCTGAGATGCTTTTAGGAAAGGCTGCTAGATTGTGGTTTCTTGATTAGTCTCATGCCAACTGTTATGGCCTGGATGTTTGTGCCCTTCAAAATTCACATGTTGAAACCTAATCACTACTGTGGATATATTAAGAAGGGGCCTTTTACTAAGTGATTAGGTTATGAGGGCAGATCGTTTGTAAATGGGATTAATGCCCTTATATTAATGGAAAAGACTTAAAGGAACTGTTTGTCCCTCCTCCATGTGAAGACACACAGAAGGTGCCATCTATGGGCACTGAGCCCTCACTAGACACCAAATCTGCTGGCACCTTGATTTTGGACTTGACAGCCTCCAGAACTCTGAGCAATAAACTTCCGTTTACAAACTGCCCATTCTAAGGTATTCTGTTATAACCCAAATAAACAAAGATGGCAGCTAAGCACCGTTCTAGAGTCGACGTCTGATTAGGGCACTAACATGTTAACTAGTCACCCCTAGGATGGACTTAGTTAAACCTAATTGTCAGAACAGCGGAAGTAAGGACTCATATCTAAACACATGGGTAACTGGTTAGATACCAACTCAGAGCCCAGGCTATCAGCCAAACTTCCAACTTAGATCTTTGACCATGAATTCATGTGAACTCTTGTCAGCTACATAGCCAATCACTGCCTAATTGTTTCTTCCTGTAAATAATGTTTTACATTTTATAACTGTCTGGCTATTTCACAGACATTTCTGGAGCTTTGTGATTCAAAGGGAAAAATATAAACCCAACCTGGTTTTCCCATAGGAAGATGGCAGATATTTGTAGACCCTCTACTGTCCGCTAAGCTCTACAGGTGGTACAAAATGATTGCCTTCAGGGAGCTTAGATCTATTAAGGAGGGTAGAGGCACAACATAAATTGCTGTAATTCAAGACAAATTAAGTTAACTGCTACCAGAGGGAGAGAAAGGGCTGAACACTTGCTATCCTTTCAGTTTTGGAGTTGCTTCCCGCTGAAAATCATTAACAGATTATCGTTCTTTGGAAGCTAGATCAAACCTGTCACAGATACATTACACTACCAAAGGACAGCATTGAGTTACTAGGCAACGTTCCTAATTTGAGGTAAAGTATTTCTCTTTTCCAGGGCTTTGGGGCCTTAGTCAAAGGAGTCATCTAGAAGTGAAGGAATCTCTTTTTGGGTACTGGTTTTTCAGGCTCTGATATTAGGTTCTCTAAAGTTCTGGGTGAGGGCTTGTTTTCTTAACTCGGGAAACTGGATGTTACCTAAATTTCATTATAGCTATGAGAAGGGCGGTTAGGTTTATAGCACAAACACTTATGCCTTTCTTTTGTTAAATAATTTAGTGACCTGCTGTTATTTTCCTTGCCTTTAAAAATAAGCTCTCAAGCCTGTAAGGGCTGTTGACAGAAACATCTAAGGACTGGCTGATAAAGGATATTGAATTACTGCATTAGTACTGCATTGATTAGTACTTCTTAACACGAATTGAAATTGTACATACATTTATTAGTCATGCTGTAGCTCATTCTCAAATCTTTTTGAAATTTATTGAACTTCTAATTTTGTTTTGGATAGATACTGAGACAATAAGGAGAGTGTGAATGCTTTAACTCAGTTTAAGGAAATAACAGTGTTTTATACCCACTAAATCTGGCCATGGTAATGTGTGTTTTTTTTCTTTTCTCTTTTTTTTTTTTTGGAGACGGAGTCACACTCTGTCACCCGGGCTGGAGTGCAGTGGCACAATCTTGGCTCACTGCAACCTCCGCCTCCCAGGTTCAAGCGATTCTCCTGCCTAAGCCTCCTGAGTTGCTGGGACTACAGGCGTGCGCCACTACGCCCATCTAATTTTTGTATTTTTAGTAGAGACGGGGTTTCATCATGTTGGTTGGCCAGGATGGTCTCCATCTCTTGACCTCGTGATCCACCCACCTTGGCCTCCCAAAGTGGTGGGATTACAGGCGTGAGCCACTGTGCCTGGCCGCATGTGTGTTGTTAATTACAGAGTAAATAACACTTGTTGCATATGTTAGAATCTTTTTTTTTTTTTTTTTTTTTTTTTGCCGAGGCATAGTCTCACTCTGTTGCCCAGGTTGGAGTGCAGTGGCGTGATCTCAGCTCACTGCAATCTCCGCCTCCCTGGTTCAAGTGATTCTTGTGCCTCAGCCTCCCGAGTACCTGGGACTACAGGTTTGTGCCACCATGCCTGGCTAATTTTTATGTTTTTTAGTAGAGACGAGGTTTTGCCGTGTTGGCCAGGCTGGTTTCGAACTCCTCACCTCAGGTGATCCGCCTGCCTCAGCCTCCCAAAGTGCTGGGATTACAGCTGTGAGCCACTGCACCTGGCCTAGAATCTTGATTAAAAGTATTTATCAAGATGATCTCATGCTAAAGAATAAGGAGGACAGTTTTAAGTATCTTGACATATTTTTCTAGCTGATTACACAGCTTTTCATGAAGATGTGGCCACTGTGCTTGGCTAATGATAAAAGACCATGTTTGGTTCTATTCCTAGAGCAAAACCAAAACAAAATGTTGTTACCATTACTTCCCTTTCCTGTTCTTGTTTTTTTTTTGTTAGAGTAACTATCCTTGTCTTGCATCAATCTACTTAACAGCACCAGCGTTAATGGACTACAACAGCCTGATGAATTTTCATTTTGCTCCTTTTGTTTGATTTTCTATCAGAATGCTAATTTTTGCCATAATGTAGCTGGCATGTTTCTAGTTCCTGAATTAGTTTTTTATTTCTTTATGCACTTACATCTAGGCTAATTATATTTGATTCTTTTACAGGAATTTTAAACAGCTATCAAGTAAAATGGAATTTATGACAATTAATGGAACAACATTAAGGAATCTGGAAATCCTACAGAATCAGGTCAGGCAAATATAAGGGCTAGTTGATTATAAATGGTTTTGGGAAAAACTTCTGAGTAAGGCAGCAGTCTGTTTTTAGAGGTACAGGTGAAAATATAGTGTCTTTAGCTGACTGCAGTATTAATTGATAACTGTAGCTCTTTTTGGAGAATGAACTGTACATAATATTTCTCTGGGTTTTTTGGGGGGAATGATGGAGCTGCCCTTTTTAATGACTGAGGGGCATGCTTATCCTGACAATTCCTGTAACATCATTTCTATATCATGTAGTTTTTTGGAAAGGCATCATCACTGAAAATATGAAGCGGATTTTTTTTGTCTACTTGGTTATATTTTTCTATACACCTTTAGCTTTTTCTTGAAATGTTTGCAGTCTTATTTAATTATTCAGGTTATAAAACAGGTTTCTGGGATATTCAGTTTGACTGTAAGATGCATAACATTTCAGTTTGCAAACTTTCTTTTTTTTTTTTTTCTTCTTTGAGACAGAGTCTCGCTCTGTTGCCCAGGCTGGGTTGAGTGAAGTGATGCGATATTGGCTCACTGCAACCTCTGCCTCCCAGGTTCAAGCAATTCTCCTGCCTCAGCCTCCCAAGTAGCTGGGATTACAGGCACCCGCCACCAAGCCTGGCTAATTTTTGTATTTTTAGTAGAGACAGGGTTTCGCCATGTTGGCCAGGCTGGTCTCGAACTGTTGACCTCAGGTGATCCACCTGCCTTGGCCTCCCAAAATCCTAGGATTACAGGCGTGAGCAAACGCACCTGGCCTCAGTTCACAAACTTTCATTGTTTATTTGTCCTTTGTTGATGAATTAGGAAGATAACAGGGAGATTAAACTTATTGCTTTCATTTATTAAATTATCACTTGGGAAGATGAGACATTATATTATAAAATTAATGTTATCCTAACAAAGTAATAGAGATAAAAAGCAACCCCACGTCATTTGATTAAGTAGTGGAGAATCATCTGAACCATCTGAGTCAAAGGAGTTAAAACTCTTCAGAAATATTTATTACTATTGCAAATTAAAGTAAACACTGAATTTATTCTCCTGACTCCTGAATCTGCATATTATTAACTAGTTTCTCTCAGTTTCTTCCTGTTCCAGTCTGTTCTAGTGTGCTGAATTCAGATTTATTTTTGTTCAGTAACATTTTTATCTTGTCATCATCCAAAAGCTGAGAATCTGTCCTGCCAGTCTCTCTCGTCAACTCTGTAGCCATCTCCATGATAGGAAATAAGTAGTAGGAATAAAGAGACATTTCTCGGCTGAAGGAGTGCTGATAGCCTGCAGCCAGCCCTGGCATTGTAAGCGTTCCCTGCTTCTGCCGCATCTTCCCTGTTCAAATCCTACTACAACAGAGTCAGTTCTGAAATCAAATTCCTAAGGCAGAAATCATCTGGAATCAAAATACCCTTCAAAATTCCTTCCTTTATTGGACCTTGCACCATTTTAGAAGCCGAAGCTGAGATTAACATCTTCTGCTTGTCTTTGTACTTCAACTTCACCCCCACCGCCCCCCGCCCACCTTTCCAAGGAGCAATGGAAAGAGGTGCAGGGTAGGAGTTGGGTGTCAGCAAGAACAAAGATATAATAGGACACGTATCTGTCCCTCCTCTCTTGTCTGAGCCTGCTTCTCCAGGGGTGTCAGAGAATTGGCCTCTCACGGGACCCTTTACCCCAGTCAGGCCAGTCAAGCTCTGGTCTGCAGCAGTGCTGCTGCTGATCTGAACTGCCCTCCTTAGCCTGTCCAGCCATCCTCAGAGGAACCTTTGTGACCTTGTACCTTCTCTGTGCTCTCTCCATTGAACTCCTGAGGCCTGAGAGCTTATGTCACACCTTTTCTAGTTGATTCCTGGCAGGTGGCATTGTATCCTAATTATGAGTCTTTTTCCAACTTGGCTATAAGCACCCTGAGGGTGGGACCATGTCCTTGCTATGTTCAGCACATAGGAGGTACTCTGGAAGTAGCTACTTACAGAGGAGAAGGAAAAAAGAAAGGATTAAAAAAACCCAACTCAAGTGGAAACAGCCATTTTAGGTCTCAAGATTTAAATGTCTCAGTGGGCTTTGTACTACTGTGAAACCTTGGTTAAAATTAATTATGTCTAGTTAATTGTGATTTTTTTTTAAGGACCCAAATTTTAAGTGGCAAAAGCAAACTTTTCTAAGGATTTAGTAAAACAAACTAAAATAAAATCCTTCCTGGGTAAATACCTAGAGTGCAGTGCAAGTTCATGTCTATCTCCAGCACCTTGTTCAGTGTTGTCATGAGAGCATTGGTTTATAAAATGGTAACTGTGAAATACCAAAGGAAAATTAAGTCATCTTCACTATGTTGTATTTCCCAAGGCAGGAAAGTATGCAATTATATTTTAAAGATGCTTAGATAAGCGTACATTTCAAAAGAATTTCTGAATAATTTATTCTTAGGTAACCAAAAACTATAAACGATCCCTTTTCTGTGTAAAATGTCAGTACTTCGTTCTGTATGTATGTATTCATCTGTCAAACATTAAATGAACACCTGTTATGAGCCACATTGTGCTAGGTATATATGACATTTAGAATTGGGGTATATGAAATAACAATTTGGCACAAATAATTGTCTAGTTAATAAAACTTGTTTTTTGGTCTTTCTTAGACTGATATGAAAACCAAAGGAAGTTTGCTGTGGGTTTTAGACCACACTAAAACTTCATTTGGGAGACGGAAGTTAAAGAAGTGGGTGACCCAGCCACTCCTTAAATTAAGGTAAAAGGAATTCTTTTTGGGGTGTTTAATCTGAAATTATAAAATTTTGAAATTAAAGGCATTTTAAAACCAAGGTTACCATTGTTTTTAAGAACACAGTTTTAAATTGGAGAACATTTTATTTTAGAACTGAGCAATAGACTGGCTCTCTAGTATTACAAGGATTTTTTTCCTCATTCTCGTGAATGAGCCTGCCTGCAGATTGGCAGACATAGGGCGTTGTCCCAGGATAGTGAGGAGAGATGCCTTTTGTGGAGGGCTTTGAAGGCTAGACTGAGGAGTTGATAGCCAGAGGGAGTTCATTCAGTGATTCTGAGCATGGGGCTGATGTCATCAGAGCTGGGCTTGTGTGTAGGAGGGGACTAAGTGGTAGTAGTGGTGGGATCAAGTTAGCAAGTTCATGGAGAGGTGCCGAGGACCTGAGCTACAGCAGTAATAGCAAGGAGTCCAAAAGAGGGGTTAGGTGTGAAATGCTTAGAAGAGTAGAGTGAGTAAAGTTGGAGCTCCCTAAGGGAAGATACTTGAATCCAGTGCCTAACATACAGTGATTTCCAAGGTTGTCTGCACATCGGAATCACCTGGGATGCTTCACAAAATACTCATGCCTGTGTCCAGCCCCCATAGATTGTGATTTAATTGGTCTCCAGCATGACCAGGGAGTTGAGATTTAAATTTTACCCAGATGATTCTGATATGCAGATAAATTTGGAGATTCTGACCTAGAACAGTGCCTGGCACTTAGTAGAAGCCCAGTTAATGTTTATTGAATGAAAATTGTTATTTATTGCACACTTTCTATTTACTGGTGTTTAATACTCAAAATCACCTTCTGAGATAGGTTCTTGAAATGAGGAAACAGATTCAGAGAGCTTCACTAACTTGCTCAGTGTTTCATAGCTGGTAGAGATAAATATAAGATTTAAAACCAGCATTGACTCCAGAGACCTTAGCAGGAACAAGCCATTATCCTGAATAGTTATACCTCTGGCTAGACCAGAGTGAATATGGTGTGATGGTGAAGAGAACCGCTATGTGTTGGCTCTGTCAGCTGAGTGAGTCACTCCCACTAATCCTCAGTGTTCTCACCTTTGACATGGTGGAACACCTCATCACAGCGTTGCTGTAAGGAATAAAATTTTGAGCTCTTTATCTCACACCACACAGTATGCTAGGAGCTTTATGAGCATTGTCTCTTTTAAACTGCACAGCAGCCTCACTAAGCAGATGCTGTTATTAGCCCTATGTTACTCTGTGATTAATAAAGTCACTATTTTCAATAATGGATTGCAGATGTTAATGTTGGTCATAGGCTTGAAGACACTGTTATGGGTTTTGCTGTTGTTTTCTTCTTTTTCTTTTGCAAGTTTTTTTTTTTTACAATGCCAACTTTAAAAGGTCACTAAAGTTAACTGGACAATAATCTAGGCAGACATCACTTTACAAAAAAGAGGGAAAGCCCAAAATGCCACCTTCTATAGAGAACGCACAGTACAGTTTTATTCAGAGCAAAGAAAAAAGAAACTTGATCATACTATGAGAAACTCAGCCATAGGTTTGGAATCTGTATTCACACCACACATTCACTGAGGACAATATTCTGCTGATACGATTGATTTGCTGCTGCATTTCGCTGCTGTTTGTCTGATATTAACAATTTTAAACAGAGCAGGGCAGCTAGTATTTAGAACAATCCTTACAGTGTGACGGCGTCAAGGACGTTTCACTTCTGTTCACACCGCTGGTTCTCTTGGCATACCTGGGTTTCCTCTTCTTCAGTAAAGTCATTTTTGATATTGGAAGTCTTGCGAATCTTCTCAGGACTTTTCTCCTTGATTGTATTGGCAACAGTCTTGTGTGTAACATCAAGCAAACCTTTGATGTCTAAGTAGTTTGCAGGCAGAAGTAGTACAAAAAGTATTCCTTGATCGACTTTCAGGAATTGTTGGTCCTAAGGAGGGGTCTCCTCTGTTCGTTTTCTTTGTTCGCATCATCCTCGGGAGGAGGACGGCCATTTTTGTGGTGGGTACACCACCAAATGACCTTTTAAAAATATTGCTGCATTAACTTTGGTAGAGGAGCTGGGTCATTATCTCCATCATCCATTCTCATATCTTCCAACATGGTCTTGATAGTCACAGATTGTTTGGCAATTTCCACATCAAATACCTCCGCATCAAAACTCAGCACCTTAATTGACGGCATGGTGTTTGAGCTTAAGGAGACCGCTGGCCAGAGGCTCATGAGAGCAGGGCGACGTCAGCAAAGAAGAGGAAGGCAGAGGACAAGGACACTCAAGACATGGTTTGGATGATGATAATTACCAAATCTTTTCAGATTTAGTGGGTCACTCCGATTTCTTTTCTTAGCCATAAAGACCTTAAGACATGGGAAACTGATGAGGTAAAGAAGAAATCCTGAAAATGGAAATATCTTCTTTAGTTCAGCATTCTAATGAAATAAGCAGACCTTGTAGAGCAGACGCAGACAAGATGGCTTTCTGTGGACAACAGTGTAAGGGATGCAGCATTGTGGCTGCTGGAAACGCTGCCTAAACATCTACTACAATTCTTACTGTGTTTTTGCTTACTTGTTACAGCAGAAACAGACTCACTAGCAGACTTTTCCATGTAAATTAAAATTTTTCATTTCCAATGTTAAATTTCCTTTTTTTTTGTGTACCCAGGATTAATTTGAGATAAATCTAGTAGACCATGTTGTCTGTTGTTAGGCGCCGAATCATGTATCTCTGGGGATCCTACTTTCCCAGAAAGGCAGAGAGAAAATATGCCAGGCATTCAACACTGATGTTTTCAAGTATGAACTTTTCACTGACCTAACACTGATGTTAGCCAAAAACAAACACACGAACCTTTTCTTTGCCCTTTTATTTTAGGTCATGGTTTTTAAACTTTTATACTCCTAATCTATTAAAATCTATTTCAAAAGAATTCCAGTTTAATTTTAATGGCACTTGCAACGTATTCCAAACAAATACCTGGAGAGAATCTGCTGATTAGTCAGTGGCTCAGCTATATAATTAGTCATGTACCACATGACAACATTTTGGTCCTTTTGGATTGCATATACAGAGGTGTTTTCTATGTTTAGAAATGTTTAGACACACAAATACTTACCATTGTGTTACAGTAGCCTACAGTATTTAGTAGAGTAACATGCTGTCCGGGTTTTAGCCTAGGAGCAGTATACTGTACCATATAGCCTAGGTGTGCAGTGGGCTGTACTATCTAATTTTATGTAACTGTATGCTCTGTAATGTCCATAGAATGACAAAATTGCCTAACGATGCATTTTCCAGAATGTATCCCCATCATTAAGTGAGGCATGATGGTGGTGTTGTTTATACTGACATAAGTGCCTTACTGATCACATCAGTGGCTCATCCAGACAAATATTCTGTCTCTGACATTGACTGCCAAAGGTTAGTTTAGGGTCTGGTTTTCTTCTACAGTGAGATCGTAGAACAAATAATGGATGACGAGGGGATTTAGCAAAATAATGCAGATCTCCCCAGGTTCTGCAAGATCCCATTGTTTGTCAGTCATCCATGAATTCTCCTAAATCCCTTAAGCTCCTCTTTGTATTTTTATCTTGTTCTAGCTGTTAAGGGCAAACACACGTTCATAAGTCTAGGACCAGGCATTCAAGTTTCAGAAGACTTTCCACTCCCGTCACCTTTTAGTCTATAAAATGGTCTCTTTGGTGCAAAATTTTAATAGTGACTTTTAGAAAGTAAAAATGGTTTTTACTTTACTTATTGATTGATTCAAAGAGTTCACTTAGATTATTGAGGCTGGATCTTACTGTACTGATATCACATTAGCTTTTATAAATAGATTATTTTTTCTTATGTGTTCTCACCTATAGTTTTTATCAGTTCTGCTAATTTTAGGCAAGAAGATTCTTCAGTGTAGTTGTTTTTTAAATAAATGCATGTCACATTGGCATGCCATTATTCTTAAGGCCTTTTAAAATTAGATTATATCGAATTAATTTTTTTTGAGGTTCTGTCTTTGGACTTCTTTCAGTTGATATAGTCTTGTCAATTTTTTATTTACACACACACACACACACACACACACACACACACCCATATGTATGTCATTGGTTTTGTCAAAAAGCCTGAAAATGCAAATTCTGCTTGTAAATATTGGTAGAGGAGAAAAAAAGAAAACCGTGAGATGAGTCTGTGTTCCAGACTCATCGGTGGGTTATGTGGGATGAGTCTCTAAAATGGTGAGTTAAGCAAAATAATTAATTTCCAAGGCAGATTTGTTTATCTTAGAGGTATTCCACTTTCAGTAGCATACTATGTACTTGAAAAATTAAAAGAAATTTAGTTTCTTTCATGAGTACCTCTTTCTTCTACCTGTACTTTGCATTTTTTAATTTAAAAAATTTGTAAAGTTTTATCTTTAATTGACAAATAATTGTATATATTTGTATTAGTCAGGGTTCTGTAGAGGGAGAGAACTAATAGGATAGATGTATATAAGGAGTATTGACTTACATGATCACAAGGTGAAGTCCCACTGTAGGCTGTCTGCACGCTGAGGGGCAAGGAAGCCAGTCTGAATCCCAAAACCTCAAAAGTAGAGAAGCCAACAGTGCAGCCTTCAGTTTGTCGCCAAAGGGCAGAGAGCCCCTGGCAAACCACTGGTGAAGGTCCAAGAGTCCAAAAGTTGAAGAACTGAGAGTCTGATGTTCAAGGGCAGGAAGCATCCAGCACAGGAGAAAGATGGAGGCCTCAAGACTCAGCCAGTCTAGTCCTTCCATGTTTCTCTGCCTGCTTTTATCATAGCCACACTGGCAGCTGATTAGATGGTGCCCACCAGATTGAGTGTGAGTCTGCCTCTCCTAGCCCACTGACTAAATGTTAATCTCCTTTGGCAATACCCTCACAGATACACCCAGGAACAATACTTTGCATCCTTCCACCCAATCAAGTTGACATTCAGTATTAACCATCACAATATTTATGGGGTACAATGTGATATTTCATTACATATATACATTATAGAATGATCAAATCAAGCTAATTAATATATCTATCACCTCAAACATTTATCATTTTTTTGTTGAGAACATTTAAAACCCTCTTTTAGCTATTTTGACACATATACAATGCATTAACTATAGTCACCATACTATGCAATAGATCACCAGAACTTGTTCTTGTCTAACCAAAACTTTGCACCAGTTGACCAGCATCTCTCTTTTCCCCATCTACCCTCTCCCCTAGCCTCTGATGACCACCAATCTGATCTCTACTTCTATGAGTTTGACTTTATTTGATTTTACATATAAGTGAGATCATGTGGTATTTCTCTGTCTGTGCCTGGCTTATTTCACTTTGCATTATGTCCTCTAGGTTCATCCATATTGTCAAATGATAGAATTTACTGCTTTTTTTTTTTAAGGCTGAATAGTATTCCAGAGTGTGTGTGTGTGTGTGTGTGTGTGTGTGTGTGTGTGTGTGTGTGTATCACATTTAAAAAATCTATTCATCTATTGGTGGACACTTTGGTTGTTTCCATATCTTGATAATTGTGAATAATGTGGCAGTGAACATAGGGAGTACAGATATTTCTTCAACATACTGATTTCAATTCCTTTGGATATATACCCAGAAATGGAATTGCTGGATCATATGGTAATTCTATTTTTAGTTTTTTGAGGAACTTCCATACTGTTTTACAAAGTGACTGTACTGATTTGTAATACCACCAACAGTGGACAAGGGTTCCCTTTTCTCCACATCTTTACTTGTTATCTTTCATCTTTTTTAATAATAACTAATCTGAAAGGACTGAGGTGACCTATTGTGGTTTTAATTTGCATTTCTCTGATTAGAGATGTTGAGCATTGTTTCATTTATCTATTGGCCATTTGTATATCTTTTGGAAATTGTCTATTCAGATCTTTTGCCCATTTTTAAATAGGGTTATTTGTTTTCTTGTTTTTGAGTAGTTTGAGTTCCCTGTATATTTGGTATATTAGCCCCTTATCCAGTGTTTGATTTGCAGATATTTTCTCCTAGTCCCTGGGTTGTCTGTTTACTCTGTTCATTGTTTCCTTTGCTGTGCAGGAGATTTTTAGTTTGATGCAATCCCATTCGTCTGTTTTTGCTTTTGTTGTCTATAGTTTGGTTCCTGAGCATCCCAAGGCTTTTTCTCAAGTCTTTGCACTTGTTAGTCTTTGTACTTCGTGGTCTCTCTACGTAGAATATTCTTCTGTTTCTCTTTAATCTTTACAGGGTTAACTGCTTGTACTTGAGGTCTCAACTTAAAACGTTGTGTTAATATCTTCGGAGAGGTTTTATTTGACCTCCTAATCTAAATTATGTTCCTTGTATCACTCATTGATAGCATATAGGGTTTAATCATGATTGTTACCTATGTTTATTTAATATGCATGGGGCTCTTACATTATCTGTACAAGGGGTCTTCAGAAAGTTCATGGAAAATGCATATTATGAAAAAACTTTGCATAGATTTCAAAAAATTTTGGCACCAAAATAAACTCATACTAACTTGTTAGAGCATGTCTCAATAGGATGTAGTTTGAGGCATTAACAGGGATAAGATATCAGTTTGAAAAGAGCTTCTATCAGAACAACATGAATTCTGCTAAAAATTAAAGCGAGAACAAACATCATATTTATGGTGAAGCTTGGGTGGAAGAGTGGTGACATCATTAATGCTTTATGAAAAGTTTCATGAGACCTCGGAATAAACACCACACATCTACAACTATCTGATTTTTGACAAACCTGATACAAACAAGCAATGGGGAAAGGATTCTCTATGTGATAAATTTTGCTGGGAAAACTAGCTAGCTGGAGACTAAAAGTCCAAGATCAAGGAATCCTTCTGAGGCCTATCAGGGAGAATCTGTTCTGGTCCTCTCTCCTACCTGCTGGTGGTGTGCTGGCACCCTTTGGCGTTCCTTGGCTTGTAGATGTAGCTCCTTGATCTCTGCCTTCATGGTTACATGGTATGCTTGCTGTATGTATGTCCCTTCACACAATGTTTTTTAATAAGGACATGGTCATATTGGATTAGGGGTCTACCCTTACTGCAGAATGACCTCATCTTAATAATTCCATCTACAATAACCTTATTTCCAAATAAGATAACATTTTGAGGTAGAGGGATAAGGACTTCAGCATATCTTTTTGGGGGTACACAATTCAACCCAAAACAAATAGGCCCATTATTTCCAGATTTTCTTCCTTTTGGCACACGTAGACTGATTATACCCATCTCTTTACTAGAAACAAGTGTTTTGATTATTATTTAAATGTTTTGCGCATTTATTCAACATCTGATGTGAGGTTGTAAATAACCATTGAATTTTGTAAAATTGCCAATCTTGTGCAATTTTGTGTTTGTAGTACAGTTCTCTGAAAAGTTATTCTCTTATCTTTGACAAATATCCTGGACAGTATCTGTCCAGGTGAAGGTATGTATGCAAAGTGTTACATTAATTTTAGAGATGAAAAAGAAACATTTATATATATATTTAAAAATAAAGGAAAATGCCTAGGAAGAAAGGAGCAGAGGTCTGAATCTGAGATTCGAAGAAAGAAAAGTAACCAAGGTGGAATGGGAGAAGAGCTGAGGTCTAAGAGGTAAGGTGTGTTACTCTGGGAACATGTCTTTGTATAGGACAAGCAGAGGACTTAAAGCTCTGAGGGATCAAGGGAGTAGAAAGAAAATGTCAGTCTAGTGAACTAATCTCTAACTGTGCTTTATTTTTTATCTGTATTTTTTTCAGCTATCTTTAGAGATAGTTATTCTGTTTTAGAGATAAGAATAACTAAGTCTCAGTTTTTCCAAGGTCATCCAGCCAAGCACATAGGGGACCTTTTGAAAGCATAGTTTTGGAGTTAATGATACTTCAGCTTGAGTTCTGATTCCCTTTTGTCACTTTGGAGAAGTTATGAATTTGTATATACCTCAGTTTCTTCACCTGTAAAATGGGAATTAACTACCTACCTCATTGTGGTGTTGTGAGGACCAAATGAGACAGTATATGTAAAAGGATTAGTGTGGTTCCTCATAGCAATTTTTTGGTCAAGAAGGTAGCCATGGTCTTTAGAATACCAAAAAATTGGAAGCAGTGTAATTATTAGTAGGGAAAGGGAAAATAAATTGTCTGGTTATATATTGGAATATTATACAGCAGTTAAAATGAATGACTTAAGTCTACGTGTATCAACATGGATAAATCTCAGAAAAGCAATGTTATAAAAGAACACATAAATGATATCACTAATTTAAATTTTGTCACACACAATATCCTGTTTAGGGGTTCAAACAGAAGTGGTGTTTTCTTGTCACATAGGCAGTCACGACAATAATAACTTCTGGGAAATGAGAAAAGGGTTAGAGATACAGGTAGGCTGGTGTTTTACATGTATTTGCAATATTTAATTTTTAAAAAATTATACAGAAAATACACACACATGAATTTTTTATAATGTACTGCTGTTTGACCTTCACTACCATCATAATCAGGTGAAAATGAGACCCATGCACATCTGTCTAGAAAGCCCGTGTTGAACTTGAGAGCATCTGTTTTCCAGCACATCTTGCATTAGAAAGACAGAAGACAGCCATCAGATGACCAAGGCTTCCAGGGATGGCAGGGGGAAGGCTGGGTGCTTGCACTGTCAGTTTCTAGTATCTGCGCAGGTCATTTCTTTTCCTGAATCTGGTACTTGCCTGTGTTTTCTTTTGCCTATAGCTACCGTCAGGAATGTAGGGAGACTTTAGGAGGATTACTGGTGAGTAGGTAGAGTCTTTTATGGGGGCCTACTCTCAAAATAATATAACCATGAACAATTGAGGAATGTTTTTTTGTGGTCCCTTTTATTTATGCTCTAAACTTGACTAGTTCTGGGAATTGAGGAATCTCAACCTCACGTTCTGATTGACTAAGTAAATGCTAATGTGTTCGTTAACACAAAAGGCAATGCATTGGTTAGGGAAGCTAGCTGTTAACACAAAGACCCCAAAAAGTCTAATGGCTCTAATGGTGTGAAAGTTAATTTCTTCTTTTTTTTTCATTGCATAAACAATCCATGGCCTTTCCACATTGGGGGGTGGGGTGAGACTCTCATCACATAGGCAGTTAGGAACCCCAGAGGCTCTTCAGTTTTAAACGTGTAGCTTCCAACGTCATCTTGAGAACTGATATTCAGCCAGTGGAAGGAGAAAGAACAGGGAGGATATACGTTTATGGCTTTTATGTGAGGCAGGCCTTGCATTGGCACATTACCCTTCTGCCTAAATCTGATTATAAGCAGAAGAATGCATTCCGATGGTCACAGCTTACTGCACGGGGGCTAGCAAATGTCTGCTTGTTTTTCAAGGAATAGGAAGAAATGTTTAGTGAATACCTAGCAGTCTGTTGCCAGAGATGGTTTTTGTTGTTTCAATTCCATTGTACATTCTTCTTAGCATTTAAAAAATTATTTGAACTTTTGAACAGGCAATATCTTCACATACTTTAAAAGTTTGAAAATGTGAAAAGTTACACAGTAAAATGTTTGCTTATCATTCCTGCCCCACATCTGCTCAGATCCCACTAGGTAATCATGGTTATTACTTTATCATGTATACTTCCAGAAACCTTTTGTTTAAAAAAGCAAATATGAATTTTATATATATATATATATATATATATATATATATATATATGAAATCTCTTCCTCCCTTATTACATAGATGGAGCCATAATATACCCAGTACTTTGTACTTGGCTGTTTTCCCTTAGTAGTATAAGATAGTTATTTTAAATTTTGTATTATTCAGTCTCAATGACAAGGTGGTGTTCCCAGCGTCAGGGAATTTCTAATCTAATCTGGTCAAGGTATAATCTACTAGTAAGGAGGAAGAGATACAAGTAGTGGAAGCTTTTGTACTAAAATCAGATACTTACCTGTTACTCACTCTATAACTCAATACCACATTTAGAGCAAATGAGTAATACCTTTATAAGTCAAATTCGATTTTTAGAAAACTGCTTTAGGAAATTAGGCATGCTAAGATAATTCTTGGCATTTAAATCACATAATTAAGGGAATAGAAAATGGTTTGTGTTAGGAAATAGATCTTTGACTACATTTTTGCATGACTTTCTGATGTACTAAGTACATTTTAGTGGTCAATGTTCTCTACATTAAATGGCTTTTGTTTTGGTAAACCCATATGTTTGGAGTATTAATGGTTGTATTTCTAATTTGTTACCCTGGCCCAAATGATGAAGTAATAGAATGTTGCATATTTCCTTCCACTTAACATTTAATTTGTGTTAATGAAACCAAATGTCACTTTTAACTCTGGAACTTCTAAAATGAACTACACTGGGAAGCCCTCTGTATTCTTTGTGGTTTCCCATGTTCCATGAGCCACCAACCGGGTGTTCACTTGCAGTGACTCTGGTTTACTCAGCCCCTGGGGATGCATTACTGCTCGGAAATGGGAAGGGAGAGTAGCAGGTGGTGCGTAATTGAGAGCTGTGTTTGATTGGGACTGACCTGGTGCCCCTTTCCTCTGCTGGGTTGAATGAGAGTTTAAAGGAGGAACTGCTGCTGCTAAGAACAAAATGAACCCGAGTGCCTCTTACTGTTTGTCCCGACTGTCAGTGCATAGGGATTAACTAACATCCAGGAACTTTTAGCTGGCCTCTGCTTTGTTCTTCAACATTTGGACCTTCAGTGAGCTCTAGACCTGCACAAACGACCTGCAGCAAATGGCAGCTTTCATTTGGGCTGAGGAAGAGGAATATTGGAGAGAATGAGGAGAAGGAAATAAATATCTTTCCTTTTTGGCCCTTCCTGCTTTATCTTTCTCCATCTTTATGCCTTTATTAATGAGGATTTTCCAAATATCGCTCTTCAAAAATGCCATAAGAAGACTTCATTTTCTGTGGTTTTAATGTCATAAAATATCTCCTTATGTGAAATAACTAGATATGCTGGATCAAGCATAACAAACATCCCTTTAGGACATTGCTGAATCTGTATTTAAAACATAAGGGAAAAACTGAGGGAACAGATGGAAAAAGGAACTGGAAATGGAAGTGAATTGACTGCTGCAGCTGCCCTCTGGGCTCCTGCAGATATTGGTAATCAAAAGGATTGGGGTTCAATTGCCTTGTGGGAGACAGGAGACAGGGTCTTGGGTCCATTTAAGTTAGAGATACCATAGTAACGTGAGACACTCAAAGGACTGTGGTCTCAGTAGAGAGGTGACAAATACGTCTTGACCTATTCTTGCCTGAGGAAAACGTTTCTAAGAATTCTTAACCACAGGCCCTCCCTCATAGATTTTCAGTTTCAATTTATACTCTGTGTGGTCTGGCAATTTCCAAGCTGTGAAACTTATTTAAAACAGTCTGATGGTACTCACATAAATCACCAAGTTAAAAAAATACAAAATAGAATAAAAAATATGAGCATGGAAAATAAATACTATCAAAAGGGCTCAGATTGATTTAAAAAGGAACCACAGACAATTCTTTAAGACTGAATGGACTAAAGAACTCATTCGTGTAACCAAAAACCATTTCTGCCACAAAAACTATTGAAATTAAAAACAGAATGACTTAAATAAGAATGGATCTTATACTCCAAAAAGAAAGAAAGAAAAGAAAACAACAACAACAAAGCAGGATATGGGTTAAACAAGAATAGAGGAAATAACTGAAATGCAAGATAATACCTGAAGAAATTACCTAGAATGCAGCACAGGGTGGCAATGTCAGGCCTTCAGTGTTTCTTCTCTGGATTTTTGAAACAGCTTTCTAACTGGTATTCCTGACACTGTTCTTATGTGCATCCAAACTATTAGCCTTGGATCCCAGCTCCTGTGATCACATTTTCAAACCTTCACCCTCCATTTTCCACTAATCTTTTATAGACAATAGCTAATCTTTTACTCAATAGCTACTCCCAGGAAATCCTCCCTGATCCTGAAACTGCATTTGTTCGTTAGATGCTCCTGGCCTGTGTTCCCATTGTACCTAGATCATAACCCAGTTATAATCTTATTACATTGTTATCATTAATGCTTTTTAAAAAGTTTTACTATTCATCACTAGAGTGTAAATTGTTTGTAGACTAGCAAAGCTCTGTTAACAATTATAGCCCTAATGTCTACCACTTTGTACAATTAGTACTTTGTAAGCACTCAGTAATTGTTCATTGAATGTAAGAATGAATGGTGTATGTGAAAGGTGAAGCTATATAGGTCTAATGATGCTTAGATCCTAAGAAAGGGCCTATGGTTCATGTTTCTGACAGGAGATTATTTAGGTAGTTCATTTAGCCATTTCACATGACCAATGTGTTAATGTCTGAATTTAATCTACTCGTTCTGTGTTGTCTTAAAAGTCAAACTTTTCAGTAAAACGAAACCAAACAAAAAATACACCCCTAGCAGTTTGTATTTCAGCTCCCCACCCCCACCAGACAACTTTTTTAAAACATTTTATGTTGGTAGATACATAGTAGGTCTATATATTAAGGGTATATGAGATATTTGTTGCAGGCATACAATGTATAATAATCATATCAGGGTAAATGGGGTATCCATCACCCCAAGCATTTATCATTTCTTTGTGTTACAGATATTCCCATTATACTCTTCTAGTTATTTTTAAATGTACAATAAATTGTTGGCTGTAGTCACCCTGTTGCACTCTCAAATACTAGATCTTATTCAATATATCTAACTATACAAAATTATCTTAAGTTTGAATTATAGAGGCATTTTCACAGTAGCAACCACTAGGTACTGACTCCATCACTGACAATAGCTATAGGTCACACTCTGTGTTTCTGAGTGACAGCCACACATGGTAGATACTCATGTCACTACCTAGTTTATCTTCAAATGTGAAGGACTCCAGTGACACTCACATTTAGTCCTTTCATCTTTGGTAGTAAAGATGAATCTTTGTCATCCCCAGGACCTCTTCTTTTTGTTTGTTTGGTATATGGAATGAAATGACTCAGGTGCCTTCTTTCAGTTAATTTAAGTTGTATAGTAAGATCAACCGTAGAATACTATCAGGCATCTTGGAATAATATCTTTATCATCATCCAATTGATGATGCTTCTTCCAGTTTTGTTTCCTGTTGCTATCACTCCATCTGTCATTAATTGCACTAAGATAATAATTCTCTATTGTGTGGCCTGACATACTGTTTTATTACAATTATTTGGAAGGTCTTGTTACTACTGCACATTAAAGAACAATTCTAAGGTATGTGAATGTTTAATATTTAAAAATGTAGTCATTCTTGCTTATTTCCATTCTGATCTTCGTACAGGAGTTGAAGATGGAATTATAGCTAACCGCAGTGATGAGAAATTTGTGGTGAACAGTGTCACATACCCTTTCACTCTCTCCCTGCCCATTTAGACCTCCATAATTATTAATAGTTATATTGTGCTTTCTCAATGCAACCTACTGTCCAGTCTCAGCACAGCGAGTACTTCAGATCATTACTACTTGTCAGGTTTAGCACTCAAGATCCCAGGACTAGCTTTTCTTGTATAATTCCCACTTGTTGTTCACTTTGCACAAAATACCTGTTTACATATCTATGCCCTAAGGTTTGTCCACACATAGTTATTTCTGAGCTCATATTTTGGATGCTATTTATCCCTCTTCCATGCTGTTCTTTGTAGTGTCTACTACACAAAATTTGTAATGATGTGGTAACAGTAAACATTTATGAGTGGTTGTCATGATGTAGCAGGTACTGTGTTAAGTACCTGACATTTATTATTTCATTGAATTCTTGTACTAACACCAAGAGTTAGGGCTCATTGCTCTTCTCATTTTATAGGTGGAGAAACTAGGACAAGGCTAAATAATTGGTAAATGGCAGAGCCTGGGTTTGAATCAAGGCCACCTGACTTCTGAGCCCAAGTTGGTAACCTCTGAGGTAGTCCTTAAAGAAGATTGGGTTAAAACCAAACTGATTGATAGTGAACATACTCCTTTTGCCTGTGTTGGCACTAGACTAAAATAAAAACCTTTTCCTTTATGTTTTCCCAGATTCCAAACCAACTTGGCCTAACCTTTCAAGTCTCTAAGAAATTTATAGTTTTATATCTATTAAAAAAATCTTCTGGTAGACTTCATAAATATGACTTAGATTTTTATTAAACTTTTTTGCTCGTATCTTTCTATATCTCAGAAAACCTTTAATTTTTGAGACAGTAGCTATTTGTGTAGGCTGTCTTATACGTTCACAGATGGCATTATTTTATCAGTCCTCAAACCATCTGTAGCATCAACTTAGTCTATTCCAATTGGTGTCATCTTTCATTTATGCAGGAGTGAGTTATTAAAGTAAAACTTTATATTTGTATAACATTTTGGGTAAATGTTAGAGTAAAACATTGGTTTATTTTATCACAACAATCCTTTGCAAAGAAAATTTATTTTTTCCAGCTCATCTTGATTTACTTTATATGTAGTCTTCAGAATGAAATTGAATCGAATAACTGTTTATTGAGCACAAATTGTTATCCTGAAATGTAGGGATAAGAAATGACCCCTGTGTTCACTGAATTTATAGTCTTGTAGGAAAGACAGTGAAGTAGTAAATTCCCATTGAAGAAGAAATACAATTATGATTACCATTATGAGAAGAGAAAAGACGGTAGTATGGGAAATGATAGTAAAGGGATTAAGTCTGGTCTAGTGAATCTAGAAAGGCCTTTCAGAGGAAGAGAGGGTAGGAGTTCGCCAGACGAAGTGTAGCTGATGGGTGGTAGGGAAGAGGAAAATAACCTTCTAGGCAAAGTAAGCAGCAAATGAGAAAGCCTCCATGTCAGAGAGCTTGGAGTAACTAAGTCATTGAAAGATATGCAGTCTGACTGGAACTTAGAGTAGGAGGAAGAGAGTGACACATGATCTCAGGGGAGACCCAAGAGCTAAACAGGCATCAGTTGTTTTTTAGGACAATTAAAGATTCTGGATTTGAACCTAAGATTAATAGCAAGTCACAGATGAGTTTAAAGCAGAGGTGTGACATGAACAGATTTGGGCTTTAGGAAAACCACTCAGGCTGCAGTGTGGAGAATGAGTTGGAAAAAGGAATGGAAGTGGGGAGGAAAGTTAGGAGGCTGTTTCAATATAATTTGGACTTAGACTATAGTAGTGGCTGTAGAGATGGAGAGTGGTGGATGGATTACAGAGTCCACCCTGCTGAGAATGGAAGAGCCAGCCCGTGTGTGTACAAAGCTCTGTCTTGCTCTCCTGCATCGTACTAACAAATGGTCCTTCTGCATGCAAGAGTATGAGCCAGAGAAAAATGGAACAAAAATGAGGCCTGAAGTTAGTATAGAAGCTCTGTATTATGAAAAGGCATGATCTCACAGGTAGTTAAGGATAATAAAGACAAAAGCACTCACTAAATCGAAAGTCCTCAGTCTGATTGTAATCTAGCCAGGATCCTGATCTAAGATTTGCTTTTCGTATCGGTGTGTATGATGTCAACAGAATTTTGAGAGACACCAAGTTTATTCAGTGGCTGATGCCTCCTTTCCCCCAAAACATCAGTTCATTCTTTCATCCACTTGTTTATTTATTCATTCATTCATTTACAAACACTTTAAATCCTTACTGAGGACTTACTACTCACCAGACATGTTTACTTATCTTAGTTTTTAATACTACAGATGGTCATTATACCTAGTGTGGGCCTTTGATGTTTATAGGTACTTCATGGACCACATCTCATTGATGATACATTTAGTCCATCAGATTTCCGTTTTAAGTTGAGTCATCACTTAAGGTGTAGCCGTTGGTAAAATCCCGCAGCACTGATCTCCTATGTATCTGAATGTCATATACTCTGCACTTTCTATTGCTACTCCCCAATCTTTGGTCAGGGTCAATATGTTTAATTTAATTCATTCAAACAGTTGGTCAGTTCAGCCATCACCATCACCACTAGGTCGTCTTGTTGGTCATTGTTTAACTATTATATTAGCCAAGGTAATGCAAGCTATCAGCAAACAAATTCTCCGTCTAAGTGGCTTAAATACATTAGAAGTTTATTTCTTGCTAATATAAGTTCAATTGGTAACAGATCCGGGAATGGTGGATTTTCTGCTCCACTGTGGGCTCAGGCTGATGGAGTTACCATGAGGCTCAGAAGCTTGCCTAGCTGGCAAAGGGGATTAGGAGAATGTGAAAGCTTATTCAGGAAGCTTTTATGGGCCAGGGCTAGAGGTGGCTTACATCATTCCCACCCATGCTTCAGAACTGAGGTACATGGCCATACCTAACTACAGGGGAGACTGGGAAATGTAGTCTTTGTGTTTGCTTGGTGAGCCTGTCTTTGTCAAACCCAGCTAGTGAATTTCCTTGTATGATACCTGCTCTTTGATTCAGATAATAATAAGAGGCATGGAAGGACCAGATATATTGTTGTAGGACTTTTTCCTTAGTTCAACTAAAGACAGCGAGGTTGGGGGAGGGTGGTCCTCATCACACAGCCATGTAAAATTAGGCCTGCAGACAATTTGAAGGAGGAGAAAAATAGAATTTATTGGGCAAAGAGCAATAAAAAGGGAAACAAGGACTCTCCACCAAGACAGAACGAGAATCTTGCTAGTATGCTTCCCGCCTCGCAGACTGTAATCCCAGGTTCCACCCAGGAGGAGGAGGGGCCAGGCTCCTCCCTGCTGCCAAAGGCATGAACTTCTGTGTCTCCACCCCAGTGCACCCTCCTCTCAATGCATATGCCCATTGGAGTTTTGTCAGGGAGTCCTTCCCACCTGACTGTCTCAGTATGAAGGAGGAGTTTCCTTTGTGCCTAGTAAGTGGCTGTGTCACATTCCTGGGCATTAGAGTGGGAAATGTCTATATTCTGAATTCCTAACATATCTGATTATTGCTATTACTCTTTTCTCACAGGGAAATAAATGCCCGGCTTGATGCTGTATCGGAAGTTCTCCATTCAGAATCTAGTGTGTTTGGTCAGATAGAAAATCATCTACGTAAATTGCCCGACATAGAGAGGGGACTCTGTAGCATTTATCACAAAAAAGTAAGTGTGATAGAAATCTATTAAAGCTGACAGTGTTCTTCAGCTTGAGGACACTATATATTAAAAGAAAACTTTTGAGAGCTCTATTATTATTTTATTTTGTAAAATCTTACAAATAGCATGCGAGAGTAGCTGAATCCTCAGAAATTTTAATAGTACAAATTAGAGTTATTCCAATTTTTCCATTGTAGAAAATAAAGTTTTCTCATGTGCCTTAACTACAGCAACATAGAGGCCCTTCTGTTATAATATAGGGTATTCTCCTGTTTCATCCTGAAAGTACAGACTATTATCAAAATAGGAAATTTATGTAGACTTGTTATTTTAGAAAAAAAAAAAACCTTATTTCTTTTGATCTTAGAACAACTTATTATTTCTTAAAACTATGGAAAAATCTGCTAGTATAACATCTGTGGTGGTAGTTAGTATGCAAACAAGCTTGGATATTGAAGGTGAGTAAAGGATTATTTTGATTTTTATCACTTAAGCTTTACAGTTTGAGTCATAGCAAAAATGAGTCGTTTTCCATGGTTAGGGAAATAATTTAGGTTATCTTCAAAATATGCCTAAAATTAAAAAAATTATTAATATTTTTAAATGATAAAACACTATAAACTATGGTGTTTTACTTTTTGCAGAAGTCATTCACATACCTTATACTCTTTGTTCCTTATCAAAACTTTATGACATTGAGAAGTTACTATTTTTATTACCTTCTTACTAATAAGAAATTGTATCTAATGCTATATATGTGTGTGTGTGTATATATATGTATATATATAAAATGCTGCAACCACTTGAATTACCTTGGCTAATATGATGATGCTCAGAGGTTTAGTAACTTGCTAGTAACAGAATCTGTATTTAGACCCAAGATTCTTGACTGTGTTTTCATTGGCTGTGTCTTTTGGACGCTATCATGTTTGATGTAGTTATCTTGACTGCCATTTTTTTTTTCTGGTTGCCATTTTTCATAAGCAAATTTTATTTTTCCTCCAAATGTAACTCCTTGCCAATTTAATAATTTTACTGTGTAACCATTTTTATGTGCCTAAATTTTTATTTTGTTTTGTGTTATGTTATGTTATGTTATGTTATGTTATGTTATGTTATGTTATTTTTGAGACAGAGTTTTACTCTCGTCACCCAGGCTGGAGTGCAATGGCGTGATCTCGGCTCACTGCAACCTCTACTTCCCAGGTTTAATTGATTCTTCTGTCTCAGCCTCCTGCTGAGTAGCTGGGGTTACAGGCACCCGCCACTATGCCTGGCTAATTTTTGTATTTTTAGCAGAGATGGGGTTTCACCACATTGGCCAGGCTGGTATCGAACTCCTGACCTCAGGTGATCCACCCGCCTCGGCCTCCCAAAGTGCTGGGATTACAGGCATGAGCCACCGCGCCCAGCCAATATGCCTAAATTTTAGTTGTGACCAATTTTTCGTTAGTGTTTCTATATTTTTCATCCCCTTTTACCCCCACAGAGTTTTACTAGAATGATAAGTACTGCTTCTAAGAATACTTGAGGTGCCCAAGAGGACTTACGTAACTGTTTTACGTGCCTCAGCTAAATTTGAAAACAATGCACAAGCCAGAACTGGAAATACTGATCCTGGGGAGAAAGATATATGAGTTGGTTATGGGGCCAGGGGAGTCTATTGCATCATTATTGGGTACACCATGTTATTGTTTTGCTGGCAATAGCAGAAGCTGTGCTGATAGTCGCAAGTTTTATGGTAGACCTTTTTGAAGTTGCAATGTGGGTGCCAAACCATTTGTTGTTTTTATCCTTGGCTCAGAGCCTGAAAATTGATGCATATTAACCTTCTTTAAACAACAGATCTCCAGGCACCTTGCCTTAACTACTTCAAAGGATTCACTGACAGATGTCAGAGATTTGAAAACAGAGGCAAAGCTGAAAATCTTTCAGTGGCTACTCAAATGCACAAAGTCAAAGTGTCCATGGCATCAAGATGGCAGCATCAGTTCATGGGGCTGTGATTTCTATTCCACCTTCCTGCCTTTTTGTAAACTTTACTTTGATGTTTGTATTGCACAGGGTTTGTGTATTTATAAAAGTTTCAAAACTCTAGTAAAGTCAGAATCTAATTCATTTAAAAAGTGGCCGGTATGCAGTGCAAGAATGACTTATTTTGGAATTTCAAAATATAGTTTACTAATGGAACTTACAACTCACTTGGAAGCCATTCCTTGTTGCTGTTTTAGTGTTTGTTTACACAAGAATGTACCTAAAGATTAGTTTGAAGGGTGAAGAGTAGAAATGATCTGGTAACAAACCAACTTCAGGAAAGCTGAATGCTTTAAACCAATGTTTTATAGATTAGTTGGCTGGCTCTGTGAACACACCATCAAACATATGTCTGTTCTTTATTATTAGATTACTCTAAATAAGCTTCTACTGTGTACACCACATAGTGGGTGATGTCCTGGGTACAGATTGTGCCAATTATGTGAAATTCATAAAATGAGAAGGAACACTGGATGTTGTGGGAAGTGGTTAGCATAGGCTGTATGGTTTTGTGGAACGTGCCCTGGAATATGTACCAATAGGTGTTTTTATGGTGATAATGATAGAGGATCTCAAGTGAGCTGATTCTGGTATAAAATAGACATTTCTTCTTCTTCTTTTTTTTTTTGAAACAAGATCTCACTGTGTCACCCATGCTGGAATGCAGTGGTGCGACCACAGCTCACTACAGCTTCAGCCTCCAGCCTTCTGAGTAGTTGGGACAACAGGCACGTGCCACCATGCCCAGCTATTTTTTTTTTTTTTTTTTTTGCATTTTTTGTAGAGACAAGGTGTTGCCATGTTGCCCAGGCTGGTCTCCAGCTCCTGGGTTTAAGAGCTCCTCCCACCTTGGACTCCCAGTGTGTTGGGATTACGGGTGTGAGCCACTGTGCTTAGCCTAAAACAAACATTTCTTTTGATGGCAAAATGTTAAATTCAAATCCTGTAAATAGTGCTAGTCACAGGAACCCATACTAACTTTGCTCAAGAACTGTTTTGTAAGAAATTCTTAAGTAACTGCCGAGGTTGGTGAATACATTTAAAGGATAATCGCACTTAGCAAATGTTGAGGAGAGTGTTTTCAGAATTTCCTAGGTGAAAATCTTTTTTTAGCTAAGCAGGAATAAGCCCAAACCTGCATGTTCAGTGTGGCACTTAAGCTGGGGTCCTTCCCATCCTGGGTCCAGTGAGGCCCTGCCACCATACTTGTGGGTCTGTGCTCAAGCTCTCCCAGTGAGACAGCTGCTGCCAGAAGTAGGGCTGAACTCCTGGAGAGTGACTTCAGGAGCAGCCACTTACCCATCCTCAGCTTTCTTGTAGCTTCTTTTGAGTTCTTTTGCTTAAGAAACTTGAGAACAACCTGCTGCCTCTGGCTTTCAACATGATTGTAAAGCACTACTGGTTTTCACCTTGCTTCTGTTGCTGACTTAACTTTACATTGTGTCTCAGCTTGGAAAATTAATCATTTTCTTGGGATTACAATAATCATAAGAGGTTAATATTCAAAATTATATTGAAAATGTTTGTGTTTGTTTCTTTACTTTTGTTAAAAGGTATCATTAATTGACTAGTGGCCAAAAAGCTTCCAGGTTTCACGTTTATGTAAACAGTCCAGCTTCCTGTATGGGGTGGGGAGGGGGTCTTTCTGGAGAAAAGTTGCCTCATGATACACTTAGAATTCAACATTTGCTCAGTTGGACCTAACTTCTTATTTTTTTTGCATAATTCACCCTTTGTGGTTAGTAATTACCTTTTTGAATACGTTCTTAGCCTTAATCTATTTCATATATACTATCTATTATGTGCCTTATTACTTTACCCCTAAATTGTTTTCTCATCTAAAGACAGTTCTTTTCAGCCAACATTTTGTCAGTTTTATTTTCCTGAGCTGTCTTCTAGAGCCTTCTAACTTGATCCAGTCTGGACTGGTTGTCCCCGTATCTGTTGTATAGTACTATCTTAGATTCCCTTTACTTCCCTTGAGTTGAATCTTTTATTTTCTATATTCCATGTCTTCCTCTTGGTTTATTTCTTCATTTTGGTGGAGTATATCCTCTAGAACCTTCCTGAGAAAGCATGTTGGAAGTAAATCTTTTGAAACATTCATGTCTGAAAGTGGTTTTTTTGTTGTTGTTATTGTTGTTACTACCTTCACATTTGATTGGTAGTTTGGATTGGTATAAAATTCTAGGTTTTAGATGACTTCGTTATCTTTACTTCCTCTTCTGTTGAATTTTTCATTTCTACTATTATGCTTTAATTTCCAAGAATTTTTGTTTTCTTGTCCTCCAAATGTTTTTTCTTTTTAAAAGTAGCATCTTGTTTCATGGTTGTAGTATCTTCTGTTTCATGGAAGATATTATTAATATTTTTAGAAGTTCGCTAACAGGGCAGAATCCATATTGGTACACAAGTCTTTTTGGATTCTTGATGTAAATTGTGTCTCAGTTTTCCTTAAGGACAGTTTAAAATTCAGGTACCTTGAGTCTTTTAAGTCAATTACTGTTTATCTATTTACTTTATAGCTTCTAACATATTATTGCTGTTGTCTTCTTTTCTAGTGTGTTTTTTTCCTTTTTTTTTTTTTTTTTTTTTTTTTTTTGAGACGGAGTCTTGCTCTGTTGCCCAGGCAGGAGTGCAGTGGCACGATCTCGGCTCACTGCAGTCTCTGCCTTCCAGGCTCAAGCGATTCTCCTGCCTCGCCACCTGAGTCACTGGGATCACAGGCGAGCGCCACCACACCCAGCTAATTTTTGTATTTTTAGTAGAGATGGGGTTTCACCATGTTGGTAGGGCTGGTCTCGAACTCCTGACCTTGTGATCTGCCCGCCTCAGCCTCCCAAAGTGCTGGGATTACAGGCGTGAGTCACTGCGTCTGGCTGGTTTTATGCCGTTTTAAACAATCTCTTAACTGTCGTTTCAAGATGGAGAGAAATTAGATGCATGTGTTTAACCCACTGTTTACCAGAAGCTATGATATAAAAATTATTCATGATCATGTTAAAAAAAAAAACTACAGTAGTATGCAGGGGTATGCAGTAAAGGGTAAAAAGTCTCCCTCTGCCACCCCTCCATACCTACTACCCAGAGGTAACCAGAGTAAGTCACATGTGTTACCTCCTAAAATTTTTATTGATATTTAGATTTTTTATTTATATAGAATAATGTATATCATTTAAAGAATACAAAGAAAGTGTTACCATGTAAATACATAAAAATATATACATATATGGTATATGATATAAACATACTGTATATATTCAATGTATGTTGAAATTATGGAGTTCTATACTGATGCAAACAGATCTTAATTTTCTTTTAGCTGTTTCGTAGTACTACACTGCATGAGTTTTTCCCAATAAGATCCCAATTGATGGACATTTATTTCTTATTCATCTTTTTAAATTATAAGCAGCGCTACTATGAATATTCAGACACACATATTTTTCACTATTTGTTAGTCTGTTTTTAGATAAATTATTTAAAGTGGTGCTTATTCAAAGGGTTATGTGCACCTTTTTATTACAAAGACATGCCAAGTTGTTTTTCAAAAAGGTTAGTCCTCTGCTAAGAGTATATAAAAGTGTCTTTTTTTCTTTTACATCCTGTTACATGGTTATTGTGAAGCTTTTAAATCTTCGACGTTCTGATAAGTGAAAAATGCTATCCTATATTTCTATTTTGCTTGTCTTTAATTATATATGAAGATAATCGTATACATACTTGCTGTTCTCTTTCTATGAGCTGCATATTCAGTTTGTTTAGCCATTGTTCTTTGGATTATTCATCTTTTTCTTGTCAATTTGTAAGAGCCTATTATGTTTGGGAGAATTTTGCCTTGTGTCTGTTATGCCTTACAGATATTATCCTTCACATTTTTTAACTTGTTTAACCTATTTTTGCTATATGGTTTATGTTATTTTAAAAATGAAAAAATACTAAACAAGTATTGGCTTTGTTTTCCTTGGCTAAAATTATTTCCTTTATACCTTTAAAATATTACATAGTATTTAACCTCATTTAGAAAATATCAGTGATATTTTATTTCAACTAACTAGTTAATAGAAAATTTAAACTTTCCTCAATTCTGATTCTAACTTTTAAAAGTCACTAATTAAACTTCATTTTCATGTATCTTATGCTATTTCATAAAAAATATTTCTATTTTCAGTGTTCTACCCAAGAGTTCTTCTTGATTGTCAAAACTTTATATCACCTAAAGTCAGAATTTCAAGCAATAATACCTGCTGTTAATTCCCACATTCAGTCAGACTTGCTCCGGACCGTTATTTTAGAAATTCCTGAACTCCTCAGTCCAGTGGAGCATTACTTAAAGATACTCAATGAACAAGCTGCCAAGTAAGTACCAGACCCTGAATTCTTCCTTTTCACCAGTCAGTATAATTCAGTGCATTTGCCATTTATTTGTGGATTCTTAATCTTTACTAGAATAATAATAGAAGTTGCATGAGTACATATATAATTAGAAATGTGATTGGACCCTAAAAGTGTTACATTACAGCTGGAATACTTGCTATCTAAAATTTAGGCAGTTTACCATCTAGGACAGATATAGTACTCCCCCACATATCAGATGATGGAAAGGTAAAACACAGGCAAAGCCAAGCATTAGTAGTTTATTAACCCCAAAATGAGTGTCAGCTATCTTGTACTCATTTCCTATATTTCCAGAGATGTCTTTATATTTAGAATCTGTAAAAGCAAAGTTATCCTTTAAAAGGTAGTTATAACATATTGCACAAAACATTCTATGTAAATGAAATAGGATTTGACATTTACATTTGTCTTTGTTTTCTGCATAGGCAAACAACAAATAATTTATCTCTTGGTTTTACCATGGGAATCATGAACTTAAAAAGCAGAAATGATTTTAGGGTAATTTTGACCATCCTCAGAGAAGTTAAAAAACAAATCCATAAGTGCTTAGTGACAATTGGAACCACATTTTTCTGACTTCCAGTGCTTTCCTCTTTTATCACACTATGAAAAATAAGCGATAACTGCTGTAATTAATAAACTTCGAATATGTATTTGCATGTTTTGATTTTTTAGAGTTGGGGATAAAACTGAATTATTTAAAGACCTTTCTGACTTCCCTTTAATAAAAAAGAGGAAGGATGAAATTCAAGGTGTTATTGACGAGATCCGAATGCATTTGCAAGAAATACGAAAAATACTAAAAAATCCTTCTGCACAATATGTGACAGTATCAGGACAGGAGGTAATGTCAAACTTACTTTTATTTTCTATTAGTTTTACTCTAGTAGAAAAGCTATTTTAAAATGTAAATAGAAATCTGAGGATAGGATATGTATTATCTTTTCAAATTTTCTGTTTTATTCCTTGGAAATATGTTGTAATAACTTGTTTTGATAAGAGTTATTTTGATAGTGTTTTATTAGTCTCTTGTTAAAGTAATGCAACTTAATGTTATATGTATATTAGCGTTATCTGTTGAAATTATATTATAGAAAATCTCAATTACTATGAATAACAACTTATAGAATTCATTTGTTCTAAATCCAGGAAAGAGAAGTTAGTCTTTGATCCCTACCTTGCAGATGATGAAATGATACAAAGCCTGTGTTGATTGGCTCATACAGTGATTAAACGGCGGGGCTTCCTCCTAAAGTTAAGAGTATAGCTGCTAAAAAAAACATGTCTAGAGTGAAAAACTACAGTTAGTGAGTCTTCCATAAAATTATGGTACTGTTTAGAATATGTTTCTTGGGGGTGTGTACTTCTGTTTAAAGTTTGATAGTAATGTCTGAATGAGAACCAGAAAAGGAAGAAGTATGCCTTTTAAATATGGTTGTGCTTTTCAGTCCTATTCTGGGTCTTGAGACATGCTACTCCTATATCTTATGTTTAATAAAATATGAAGATTCAAACTGAGGGAGTTTGAGAAATTCTGTTTTATTAAAATACCAAATTAGGAAACTTATGGTTAACTTCTATAGAATGAGCATTTTATTCAGGATTTTAAAAAAACAGATATTTTTCCGGTGGGGAAGAACTTAATTTCAAATCAAATTTTTAAACATTTACATTGTTTTGTGTGTTTTGCCAAAAGATTGTTGAATGTATAGTTATTTGAAATAAGAAGCTCTACATTAATTGAGAACGTTCATTAAAATGTTTATTAGTCTTGTGTTATTTCATAGATTTACCCATTAAGTCAACCTGTCTTCTGAACTAAAATTATTAAGATATTATACTCAGCAGACATTCACAATGCCACATAGAACTCTATATAACAGAAAAATGATTTGACAATATTTATACTTATGTTTATTGTCTGAACAGACAAATACCAAATATTTAATTGTAACTTGTTTTTGCTATGCAGTCATGACCTTGCAAAGTGAAAACTGGCCTAAAGGCCACTATTCTGGCTATTGGTTTAAAATCAGATGATCAACACTGCTTTAGTTACTTTAATAAAAGATATGTAGTAGAAAAGTGGCTGCCTTTTCTACTACTTTTTTTTTTTTTTTTTTTTTTTTTACAGTGGAGAAAGTAAGTGTAAGTGCCAATTCTACCATTTACATGCTATACGACCATGGAAGAGTTACCTCTGTTGTAAGACTATTATGGAGACCAATTAAGTTAAAATACATGAAAGTGCTTTTTAATCATAAAGTGCTATGCTTATACTACTCATATAATAACAATAATAGTAATACAGTTACCATTTATCAAGTACTTGTTAAAGTCTGGAATGATGGTAGGTGCCTACATATATTATTTAATTCTTATAACAATGCCCAAAAGGGTCATTCCAGTTTGTTGGAAAGAAAACCAAGGTTTGGAGTAGTTAGATAAGTTACCCAAGGTCCGAAGCACAAATCCAGCCCACTTCTGCCAGACTCTAGTCTTTGTATTATATTAATATCAGTATTTCATTCCATTTATTAATTCCAAATATTAACACAAAGATTCTCAACACCATGGATTTTATCTGACAAAATCTAGATATTTTAGAGCTCATAGTATTCAAAATAAAATAAAGTTTAAGTCTTGGAAAGACGGTCCTGGATTCATTTGGCAGTTTTTGAGTAAAAATGAGAGAAAATTTTCAGGAATTCATAAGAGATAGTAGACTGGTTATTCATTATGAGTGTGGCATTGAGGTTTAAAAAGTACAGCATGGAGATCAACTAATTGCATTAAAAATTATTAGGAAGATCAGTTATCTTTTATCTTTACTAGGTTAAGTTGATGAATTTGAGGAACAAAGTTTCTTCATTATTGATAGTAGGATGGATTCTTGTTGGTTTTTAATAATCTTCTCTAGGATTTTAGTAGAATGTTAATACAAAATTGCTTTCATAAAACCTTTTGAAAAAATTAATAATTCTATTCATTGGAACACCAAAGGAATTCTAAATATTCAAAATTGTTTTAATCAAATTCTGTTTTAAAAAAGACTACAGTGGCTCACACCTGTAATCCCAACACTTTGGGAAGCCAAGGCAGGAGGATCGCTTGAGCTCCGGAGTTCAAGACCTGCTTGGGCAACATAGCGAGACACCATCCCTAAAATATAAAATTAGCCAGGCATAGTGGAATGTGTCTATGCTCCCTGCTACTCGGGAGACTAAGGTAGAGAATCACTTGAGCCTGACAGGCTGAAGTTGCTGTGACCTGTGATCATGCCACTGTACTGCAGCCTGGGCAACAGAGAGAAACCCTGTCTCAAAAAAAAAAAAAAAAGGACTAATGCTATTCTCAAATTATTTAGAGGTACTTAAGGGACTAGGAACAGACTCCATCAAATATGATTATCTCTGAGAAGTGAGGGAGGCAGGGTGAAAAACCCTTATTTTACATTTATTGGTGCTTTTTTATGCCTTTCTGTTCTGACATTTTATTTCTATACATATGGCTTTTGTAATAACCTTAAAAGACCCATTATAGCAGCCCCATGTGAGCCACATGATGGTATGTGGATCTTGTTATTTTTACTAAAATTAGATAAATGTGCCAGTCTGTAAATCCAGTGTTATTTTGACAACATTCATTTTTCACCTCTGTTCCCAGCTTTTATATACTCATTAGAATACTAAAGCCTTATTGTATGATGCCTTATTGTCTCTGACTATGTAAATATTGGCTTAGAAGAAATTAATGAAAGCAGAAACTTTATATTTTTATGTAATAATGTACATACATTATTATGTATTATGTAATGAACGTATGTATGAATGTATGTGTGTATGTATGAAAGTATGTATGTATGTAATGAAAGCAGAAGTTTACATAGTTTACTGCTTCTGTTACAGTCTCTATCATATTTTATGAATATATACCAATTATCTCTTAACCTTGAATGAAATATGGAATGGAAATGGGGCAATGTTTACATTGGGGGCAGTACTGATAAGTATTATTATTATTACTAAGGGAAAAAGAAAAATATTGGAAAAAATCTTTAGAAAGGGTTTTATTAATTGACAGCATGCAGCATATCCAAATACCTGTTTACTGTGTTTAAAATGTGGAAAATAATCTGTTACATCTGAGTACTTTTTACTTAGATTTAAAATATAGTAAAACATCCTTAAATTATTAAGAGAATGAAATTGGGGGATTGGAGGAATGGGTTAAGTGTGGTGCTGGAGAAAACAGCAGTTTCTGGAGTGAGTAAGAGTTTCGGCAAGCCTAGCAACGTTGCCAGCCCAGTGATACCACAGGCTATATAGATTGAATAACAATATCTGGGTCCCAGGAGAAGAATATGAGAGATTGCTTATAATGAATCAAGGCAGACTACTCACATCAACACCTAATAAACAAAGTCAGGAACTGTAGACCAGGAAAAGTTGCTGTGAGAGCTTTCTAAGATTACTGGAATGTATGCTATTTTTCTATGTTAGTTTTCTTTTCTTTAGTAATAAAATTCTTAAACCAAAGGCCTACCTGTTCATTCTTAGAATGTTTGAAAAAAAGAATAGCTAGAGAAAAAATGTTGTATCTTATCGTCAGTATAGAAGAGAAGAAAAGCTAGCAGAAGACAACTCTGAGGAGGAACCCAGGCTGAAACTCTGAGGATTGCTGAGTGAGGAAAAGGGACCCTCAGAATCAGTCCAAGGACCAGACCCTGTCTGAGGATGTGACCAGAGGGGTTTAACTTGTGCCTTCCTGACTCTCGCTGTTTTCCCCCCTGCAGTGGCACTGTATTGGCTCTGTGTATGGTAGCCCGCTGTAGTGATTGTGCTCCTAGAGTAGAACTTTTGATACTTACAGATTGAATAGTTGTGGTCCAAACTGTTCCCAAGGTGCTCCTTGTTCAAAATGTCCACCATCCCTTAGCCAGTAACTCCTGTGGAGCTCTGTGTTAGTCATTATGCATCTAGATGTGTCCTTCCCAAATATCAGTGATCCAATCAGTCTGTTCCTGAATTTTGCTGTTTGCCTTTAGCATAGCTCTTTCCAGAATTATTTTATAAAAAGGCCAACATTTCTTTTGGTAGAACACTCTAAAACAGCAGAATTATTTAGCACAGTTTAAAAGTGATTTTATCTTTCCCATTAGTGATATTTTTTGTGGTTTTTCAAAAGTTACTTTTTGTAGCCAAAGGAGGCTTGTTAGACTCTTCACTCTTAACTATTTAAGTGGGTGTGGCAGATTTGAAACTGTAGTAATTCTCTATAAATGAGGGCATCACTAGTTCAAAACAGTTTTCTAAGGATGAAATTTTTTAGATTAGCCACTGATTCTTAATATAATTAATGTAAAAGCTACAGTGTTTCTATTAATGGAAAAAATAAACTCAAGAACCATGTTGATACTGTTATTAATATGAACATTATAAATACCTGAAGTTATGTGCATATAATAAAACTGATAAATGTGAAAAAGTTCTCATAGCTCTCTCAAGATTACAACCACACACCTTCTGGGTTCCATTCTGCTCAAAATGGGTTTTTATAAATTTATTTAAATGAATCATTGAATTAGTTCTTTTGTTTTTGTTTTTGTTTTTTATTAAGACAGAGTCTTGCTCTGTCGTCCAGGCTGGAGTGCAGTGGCACAATCTCGGCTCACTGCAACCTCCACCTCCTGGATTCAAGTGATTCTCCTGCCTCAGCTTCCCGAGTAGCTGGGATTACAAGTGCCTGCCACCACACCTGGCTAATTTTTGTATTATTAGTAGAGATGGGGTTTCACCACGTTGGCCAGGCTGGTCTTAAACTCCTGACCTCAGGTAATCTGTCCGCCTCAGCCTCCCAAACTGCTGGGATTACAGGTGTGAGCCATCGCGCCCGGCCTGAATTTGGTTGTAATAATACAGAAATGCAAGCACACTGAGAAGAGATAATACATAACTAAGGCTAAAAATGAATGGTGTGATAGAACTTCACTTGCTTCCTGGCTGATTTCAGAGAACCTTATTTGCAGAGCACAGTTGGATCTATAAATAAATTATGAATGTAAATTAAAATGACAGGAGATATTATCTCACCTCAGTTAAAATGGCTTTTATCCAAAAGACAGGCAATAACAAATGTTGATGAGGATGTGGAGAAAAGGGAACTCTTGTACACTGTTGGTGGGAATGTAAATTAATACTACCACTACCACTGTGGAGAACAGTTTGGAGGTCCCTCAAAAAAAAAAAAAAAGAGCTACCATATGATCCAGCAATCCCACTGCTAGGTATATATCCCAAAGAAAGGTAATTAGTATATTAAGGAGATATCTGCACTGCAGTGTTTATTGCAGCACTATTCACAACAGCTAAGATTTGGAAACAAACTAAGTGTCCATCAACAGACAAATGGGTAAAGAAGCTGTAGTACGTATTCACAATGGAGTACTATTCAGCCATAAAAAAGAATGAGATCCTGTAATTTGCAACAACATGGATGGATTATGGAGGTCATTATGTTAAGGGAAATAAGCCAGGTACAGAAAGACGAACTTTGCATGTTGTCACTTACTTGTGGGAGCTAAAAATTAAAACAATTGAACTCACAGAGATACAGAATAGAATGATGGTTACCAGAAACTGGTAGTGGTAGTGGGGGTGGAGGGGATGAGGGGATGGTTAATGGATACAAAGAAACCAGAAAGAATGAATAAAACCTAGTACTGATAACATGGTAATTATAATCAATAATAATTTAATTGTACATTTTTAAATAAAAGAGTATAACTGGGTTATTTGTAGCACAAAAGAAAAATGCTTGAGGAGATGGATACCCCATTTACCCTGATGTGATTATTACGCATTGTATGTCTGTATCAAACTATCTCATGTAACCAATAAATATATACAACTACCATGTACCCACAAAAATAAAAAAAAGATACTATGGTTCATATAAGTGAAAACTTGAAGAAAACTCTCATATGGGAAGAAATACTTTCTTCTCTTTATAGTTAGGGAAGTCAGTGCTTTCCTGTGAAGAGACTTTTAGAGGATTTCGGTTCCTTGGATAAAAACTATCTAAAAATCCTCTCTGTTCAGAATAGGGGAGGATCATATCTCAGACCGGTGTAACATCTAGTAATTGAATATTTTAAAATTTTATATACTTAGAAATTCAATCTTTTATGAGTAGTAGAATTCTTAAGATAAGTGAGTATTAATAAATGAAAGAGGTGGTTAATGAAAAAGCCATCAGAGTATACATATAACAATATTAGAAACATGAAAGCCCAAGTATTACAAATGTTTTATGCAATACAAATTGTACTTTGTCCCAAGTAGTGAACCCTTAATTAATAATATTTGTCTGTATTGACATATATACAGTCTGAAAAACAATACTGGACTTATCTTGAGTGTTTAACAATATATAATAAATTGTTATACCACAATTTGGGGAAAGCTGTAAAATATATAATGGTTACTTATCTAAATCTCTGTTTATTTGTATTTGTTTTAGTTTATGATAGAAATAAAGAACTCTGCTGTATCTTGTATACCAACTGATTGGGTAAAGGTTGGAAGGTAGGTTTAAAATAAATTTTTTTCTTACAATGCATTATGATGACATCTGTATATCTATGTGCTACTGGGCTCATCGTAGCCACATTCTTGAAATTAAAAGCAATTCTTTTTACTTATTTTTTCTTATGGAACTTTTTTTTTTTTTGGAGGGGATGTAGTCTTGCTCTGTCACCCAGGCTGGAGTGTAGTGGTATGATCTCAGCTCACTGCAACCTCCGCCTCCCTGATTCAAGGGATTCTTGTGCCTCAGCCTCCCGAGTAGCTGGGACCACAGGAGTACACTACAACCCCCGGCTAATTTTTGTATTTTTAGTAGAGATGGGGTTTCACCCTGTTGGCCAGGCTGGTCTCAAACTCCTGACCTCAGGTGATTCACCCACTTCAGCCTCCTAAAGTGCTGGGATTACAGGCATGAGCCACTGTGCCCTGCCCTTTCTTATGGAACTTTTAACCAAGGAGATCATTACTTTTAACTCTTTATCATTGATTTTAAAACATTTTTCAAAAAGGTATCTTATTTTTACACATTTATTTTCTTGTTTTGTAAATTATTGCTTTATTTTTATAGCACAGGGTACACATGGAAGAAAAGTTGAGGAACCTTCAATTGTAAGATTAATTTAGTTGCTTTTACTTCATGATGAATGCTATGCCTGACATTTCTTTTAAGAAGCTGCAATTTCATTTTCTACCTCACTGAGCTCCACATTTCTTTATTCTTAATGCCTTCCTTGGCACATAATTATTATAATTCTTTACATCTTTTTTTTTGTAACCCAGATCATGAATTGATGAAAATAAATTAATCAAAAACAAATTTAGAGAACCACATTGGGACTCTGCCTTTTCTCCTTGGTTAGATACTAATCTCCGAGAGAGGACTCATTTAAAGACAAGGTATTAGGGAAGTATATACAGCTGTGAATAGTATCTTTCGTGGAATATTTATTAGTACTGTTATCAATAAGTTGCACAAACATGAGATGAAAATGGTACATTTGCCTCAGGTGGTAGAAGAGGGACCGTAGCTGGTAATAGTGTACAGACATTCTGTTTTAAGGATGAAGGGAAATTTTGACATAATGTGTGAATGATTGTTACTTTATTACATATATAATATATATAATACATATATACAAAAAATATATAATAATACAAACATATATATATATATTTTTTTCTTTTTTTTAAGACAGAGTCTCTTTTTGTCAGCCAGGCTGGAGTGTAGTGGCTCAATCCCGGTCTACTGCAACCTCCGCCTCCCGGGTTCAAATGATTCTCCTGCCTCAGCCTCCCAAGTAGCTGGGATTACAGGCACCTGCCACCACAGACGGCTAATTTTTTTTTGTATTTTAGTAGAGATGGCGTTTCACCATTTGGCCAGGCTGGTCTCGAACTCAAGTGATCCACCTGCCTTGGCCTCCCAGTAATTTATTATTTTAACTTAAGAAGAGAATGTTTATTATCCATTGCCACATCATCAGATGTTGAAGGCACAGGCATGGATTTCTTTCATTCTAATACCATCTTTTTTTTTTTAATGCTACCAGAAGCTGTACTTTAGATTTGAGTATTGTTGATTCTAGGGGATGTTTTCTCTTTTTGCAGGCATTCTTTCCTTTATCTGTTTTTGTCCTGTACCACAGGTAATGAGTGAAATATGCATTATGAAGAGAAATTACCAAAAACCATGTTAGTCTATCTACAACAATAACTGAAATATCTCCCTAAATGAGTTTTCCAGAAGATAAAGCTTTGATAAATATGTTGGCATAGAAGTCTAGATGATATAATTTTAAAGCAACAAGCAAGGCATAAATCAGTGACAACATCTTTCACATGTTCAGTAATGTAAATTGAATCAACAGATAAGATAGTTAGGGAAAGGTTCATTGCAGTTTATCTGTTTGGCTATAGGGTTTTGACAGAGATGAGTTAGAACATCAGGAGTCAGATTTTGAATGCAAAAGGCCCACCCCTAATCCAGCAACTTGGCAAATTAAAGTGCAACAGTGTATTACAAGAGTTGGGGAGCAAAAAAAGACCAGACACCTTGACATTTTCTTCTTGAAGATTTATCATCATAATGACAGCATTAACAGCAGTGGCAACCACCACCACCACCACCACCACCACAACCACAATACTTACAGGCGCTCTCCTACGTTTTATTTGTTTGATCCTGTCAACAGTACCTATGAGGTAGATATTATTATCCCCGTTTCATAGATGAGAAAAGTGATATTTAGAGAAGGTCTGTTTCATTTGCCCCAAATCACATAGCTAGTAAGTAAGTGGCAGGACTGGAGCCTCGACCTGGCTTCTCTGACTGGGGACCCATGGCATCCCCTGTTGTGCTCTAGCTACTGAACGGAGAGCAAAGATGATACTCAAGCCCAGATGGGGAGCATGTGATATTTCTTCCTATCCAGAGCCACTGTGAATCTGCACAGATCACAGTATCCTGAAGATCTTTCTTAATTGCCTCCTGACTTAATGCATTGCTTTCTTTGTAATGCTTTTTTATTTTTCTTTTTTCACTGAAATACTTCAATCATACAGAAAAGCCCATAAAACAAAGAATAATACAACCTTCACCAATGTATCTACCTCCCAGCTTTGTCTTATTTTCTTTTACCATATATGCTTCTGATCTTTTTTAAAGAGCATTTTCACTTAGTATAATTTAAAGAAAAAAGCTTTCTGCCTATGAAATAAAAGTTCTAAACTCTGACTTTGCTATATGGGTATAATTTGAAATGCATTTTAAAAGGCTTCCTGAGCAAAGTCATATTCTTTGGAATCAGTAGAGTTCAGGACCATAATTAAAGAATGTTCTTCTGTTTACAGCTGTTTACTTTCAAGGTTCATCAGAGAATAATAAATAACTAATTTTCTAAAGTGATGGCATTTCGGATTTTTTACTAACCTTGATTTCCTATTTGTGTTCTTTCCCCTCTTCTAGCACAAAAGCTGTGAGCCGCTTTCACTCTCCTTTTATTGTAGAAAATTACAGACATCTGAATCAGCTCCGGGAGCAGCTAGTCCTTGACTGCAGTGCTGAATGGCTTGATTTTCTAGAGTGAGTTTACAATGAAAAAATATAATCTGACTTTTTGCTATCAGAAACAGACTGGAAAAATCTTTCCATCAAAAAGAAAATAGAGATTACAGCTCATGACTCACCATAAAATAGTTGAGTACATGTGTTCTCTGATTTTATTTCTTTTTTTTTTTTTTTTTTACTTTTTTTTTTTGATACTGAGTCTTGCTTTGTCACCGAGGCTGGAGTGCAGTGGCACGATCTCGGCTCACTGCATCCTCCACCTCTCAGGTTCAAGCAATTCTTTGTGCCTCAGCCTCCTGAGTAGCTGGGATTACAGGCACCCACCACTACACCCAGCTAATTTTTGTATTTTTAGTAGAGACGGGATTTCGCCATGTTGGCCAGGCTGATGTTGTACTCCTGACCTCAAGTGATCCGCCTGCCTCAGCCTCCCAAAGTGCTGGGATTACAGGCTTGAACCACTGCACCCAGCCCGAAAGAAATTCTTAAAATCTACTGAAAGTTAAGATGACCCTCTATACACCCTTCACCTAGGTTCATCACGTTAGCATTTGCCACATTTGCTTTTTATCTCTCATGTATTTTTTTTCCTGAAACATTTGGAAGTAAGTTTTAGGCATTGTAACACTTTACCCCTAAATACTTAAGCCTACGTCTTTAAAAATAAGGACATTCTACTATATAATCTTAACACCATTTATTATTACATCTAAAAAAAATTAACATTAATTTTTTTTTTTTTTTTTTTGAGATGGAGTCTCACTCTGTCACCCAGGCTGGAGTGCAGTGGCGCAATCTTGGCTCACTGCAAGCTCTGCCTCCCGAGTTCTCCCACCTCAGCCATTCTCCCACCTCAGCCTCCTGAGTAGCTGGGACTACAGGCGCACACTGCCACGCCCTGCTAATTTTCTTTTTTGTATTTTTAATAGAGACGGGGTTTCACCGTGTCAGCCAGGATTATCTCAATCTCCTGACCTTGTGATCCGCCCTCCTCGGCCTCCCAAAGTGCTGGGATTACAGGCATGAGCCACTGCGTCGGCCAAAAAATTAACATTAATTTATGAATATATTTGAATTTCTTGAATTTTCCCAATGTCCCCCCCCCGCCGGCTTTAGATTTTAAAATGAAAGACCTAATCAACTTTTACATGTTGCATTTGGTAATTATGCTTCTTTAGTCTATTTGAACCTAGAATTATCTGCCACATTTTTTGTTATTTTACCATGGTATTTTTTGAAGAGTCCTTGCCATTGTCTCAAAGAATGCCTTATATTCTAGATTTATGGATAGTCATGTGTTCATATTGGCAGTTTTAAGTCATGGCGTGCTGGCCAATGTTTAACAGCCAGCTCTTTGGAAGGACAGTCATGTTTGTAGAGTTTGCTGATTTCTGTAGTGTAAACACTCCCACCAGGGCTGATGTCAAGCTACCACTGGACTGGAGTTGGGAAGAGATGTACACAGTTGATTTTCATGAGTCCATAGGAACCAGCTCTAGACCACCACTGGTCTGAGTACTTTATATATAAACTCAGTATTTTTCACGTGACCCCTGTAAGGCTAAGTATCATACCCAACTTACAAATGAATAAAGTGAGATGCAGAAATAAGAAGTTAATCTTACAAGGGTAAGGGTTGGAGCCCAGATTCAGCCCCAGCCATCCGGCAGCCAGATGTCTGGCCTTTGCCAGCCTGCCCATGGTGAGCCTGCAGGCATCAGTCTAAATACATCTGTTAGTCTCTCACTTTAAAACCATAAACAGGCCAGGCGCAGTGGCTCACACCTGTAATCCCAGCAGTTTGGGAGGCCGAGGTGGGCAGATCACTTGAGGCCAAGAATTCAAGACCAGCCTGGCCAAGATGGTGAAACCCTGTTTCTACTAAAAATACAAAAATTAGCCGGGTGTGGTGGCGTGTACCTGTAATCCCACGTAACTCAGTAAGCTAATGCACGAGAATCACTTGAACCGGGGAGGCGGAGGTTGCAGTGAGCCGAGATTGCGCCTCTGCACTCCAGCCTGGGCAACAGAGCGTGACTGTCTCAAATAAATAAATAAAACCTTAAACAGTAAAAATTCAGTGACGTCCTTCAGGGAGCTTTATTGTATTTCAAGTAATCAACCCGACAAATGAAAAAAACTAAAAACAAAAAAGATATGTGAGAATTTTTACAAGGTAGTAAGTTGGTATCAGTCTTTTTGCCCTGAGGAGTCTTGAATTGTAAGACCAGGAAGAGATTCCAATTTACTTAAATCTTTTGAGATTATCTTGACTCAGAGTCTTGAATGGAGGGATGGAAATTTTGTCTATTCAGTTTCTTTTCTATTTCACTTTCAATTTTCTATTTTAAGGGTTTTCAGGGCCTTTGAGTGTTTCAGTTCTCCTGGCTTTTTCCTTAGTATTACCACTGAGAATGTGAAAACTGAACTAAAATTACACCTTTCAGTCTTCAAGGACTCACATTCTAGAAGGGTCCTGGGATTTGGTGAGGTAATTTCATGTTCATTCTATTCAGACCTTACATGATTTCATAGATCTGGCTTCTATTCTCTTGTCATTATTCCAGACTAAAGAAAGTTGAGGTCTCCCAGGCTAATCATCCTGGTGTTATTCTTGATTCTTTCTTCCTTTTGGTCCCTTTATCTGTTACCAAGTTCTTTTTTTTTTTTTTTTCCTTGCTCTGCCACCCAGGCTGGAGTGCAGTGATACAATCATGACTCATTGCAATCTCTACCTCCCCAGCTCAAGCAATCCTTCCACCTCAGCCCCCTAGTAGCTGGGACCACAGGCATGCAGCGCCACACCTGGCTAATTTTTAAGTGTTTTTGTAGAGACAGGGTTTCTCTATGTTCCCCAGCATAATCTTGAACTCCTGGGCTATGTCCAACCTGTTATCAAATTTCTGATTGTCTTTTTCCCCCTTTGAGGTGTTTCTTTGATTTGTCCCTTCTTCTGTTGTCTTCTAACAGCCCATTATTACCTCAAACCATTCTTACTGTATTGGCCTTCTGACTGGGCCTTCTACTAGGTTGACCCAGGAGTTTTTATTATATTATCCCTAGGCTGTAATTGAGAGTTGCGAAGAGTGAGCTAACAGTAAATATAACATCACAGAAGCATATGATACTCTAATTACTAAGTGAAGAAAATCATGTAAAGTAAAAGTATGATACAGTTTTATATGTGTATATTTACATAATGCACAGCATGCAGACTTTTATATTTTTAAAGATTATATATGCTTATTATTGTATTACTAATATGCTTATTGGCTATGTGTATATCTTTGGAGAAATATCTATTCCTATATACATACGAACATACATATATATGTATATGTAGACTCAAAATGTTAACTGATTATTTCTGGATGGTGAGGTTACTGGTGATTTTAATTTCTTTACTTTGCAAATGCAGTTGGCTCTTGATATCTGTGGGTTCTGCATCCATGGATTTAACCAACTGCAGATTGAAAATATTCAAGGAATGAAAAGGATGGTAGCATCTATACTGAACACATACAGGCTTTTTTCCCCCTTGTTATTATTTCTGAAACAGTACAGTATAACTGCTATTTATTTATAGCATTTACATTGTATTATGTGTTATAAGTAATCTAGAGATATTTAAAGTCTATGGGAGGATGTACATAGGTTATATACAAGTACTTTACCATTTTATGTAAGGGATTTGAGCATATTGGATTTTAGCATCTGCAGGGGGTCCTAGAACCAATCCCCTATGGATACTGAGGGATGACTGAGCATGATTTCAGAAGTTCCTATAATGTACATATATTACTTTCAGAATAAGAAAAGTGTATGAAAGTTTTTATCCAGAAAAAGAATATTGGCTGAAATTTAGCTAGAGCATTTTGCAACTAGAGCCCCCACTTGAGAGCAGCATTGATTGTTATGTACACTATTTATTGAGGTACCAGATGGTGTGACTATGATATCATTAAAAAAATGATTAACCTCAATGAACCTGACATCAGAGGATTGAATACCAGCATTACAAATGTATTTGTCACTTACTGAGGTACTAACTGTTGTGCATTAGTCACATTACTTTTGATCAAAATGTTGTCAGAAATTAAGGCTGTAGACACTGCTGTGGATTAAATCCTCCCTTGAAACATGTCTCTCTTTTTTTTGTTCTAGAAGATGGACTGTGTATATTCAGTAATCTTCTCAATTGCAAATTATTTAAAAATTGAATTATAATATCATAATAAAAAATTATAGAAATTCATTTGCAAATATTTTCAATTTTTATTAACTTCAGATATCATTGAGCAACACTTCATGGTAAACTTCTCTAGTCATCATAACACTATAACAGCTTTAGAACCAAAGTGTCTTCATCTGCTTCCTATGGACCCAGCAATATCTCTTGGCCAGAGGTTAAATCATAGTGCCTTGACTTCATCCTTAAGTTGGTTGGTAGCATAGTGATAAAATTGCTTGTTGTTATGCTATAAACCCAGTCTACCAGATTGTTACCTGCATTGACCATTTTTCAGCTTACCATTTTTCTAAGTATGGATAATCTCTTTGAAGTTTGGCAAAGTGTATCAAATGGACAAAGACCAAGACGTCAAACAAGGCTTCTTTAAGAGTTATGATGTTATAGGTTTATGATAGTTTTTCATTTTATTCATGTCTTATTTATACCATTGACATCAGAAAGAGCATTGTTGTTCATATCAAAATAATTACTTATCCCTTGTTGCTTTTTTGTTGTTTTAACTGAAATGGGACCCACTAAGAGCTGTGTTAACTCATTTCCATCTTAAGAATTAGATCATCAGAGACAGCTACCCTCAAGTCAAGCTGCTGAGTAGTAGCAAATTAGAGTCTTGAGGACCTGGGCAGGACCTGAGAAGGAAGGAAAGAGTGAGAAAAAAATTGACCATTTGTTACTGCTAAAGCTTTGATACTCATGTCCAGAGAGGCAAGGGCAGAAATACCAAATATGGCTGCTTTCTGGCAAAAGAGAGGGTGCCTAGATAGGAGGACCGGATGGGTCAGTAATTAGAACAAAGACAGCATACGCCACAGTGCAAGAGGGCAACAAGTGGTCAGATCTAAAGTCAGAGCCATGGCTGACGCAGTGGCTCATGCCTGTAATCCCAGCACTTTCGGAGACTGAGACAGGTGGACTGCTTGAGGCCAGGAATTCGAGACTAGCCTGGCCAACATGGGGAAACCCCGTCTCTACTAAAAGTACAAAAATTTGCTGGGTGTGGTGGTGCATGCCTATAATCCCAGCTACTCTGGAGGCTGAGGCAGGAGAATCGCTGGAATCTGGGAGGCAGAGGTTGCAGTGAGCTGAGATCATGCCACTACACTCCAGCCTCGGCGAAAGAGTGAGACTACTACATCGCAAAAAAAAAAAATAAATAAATAATAAATAAATAAATAAAGTCGAAGCCAGAGCAGGAATAACAAGGCAAAGTCAGTGGGCACCCACTCGGGTTTAGGGTGACTCTTAACTCTAAACACCCAGGGCAGTTAGGTCAATGCAACATGTGGCATCTTCAAAACTAGAGAGCATTTTATTTTGTTTTATTTAATTAAATGTTTGTGGGTATATAGTAGGTGTATATATTTATGGGGTACGTGAGATATTTTGATACAGGCATGCAATGTGAAATAAGCATATCACGGAGAATGGGGTATCCATGCCCTCAAGCAGTTATCCTTAGAGTTACAAACAATCCAATTACACTCTTTAAGCCACTCCAAAATACACAATTAAGTTATGACTATAGTAATCCTATTGTGCTATCAAATAGTAGGTCTTATTCATTCTTTCTATTTTTTTGGACCCATTAGCCATCCCCACTTCCCTCCACATTTTAAAGTGGTGACTGAGGGCTGCCTGTCTGATGCTAGGGGCCTGTCCGTTTTGTGTTTGTGGTTTTGCACAGATTATAACACTGTTGGTGGGAATCGTATTATTTGTTTTTGATGAACTTTAATTCAGTGAGAAATAGATAAGTTATATTCATTATGTTCTATCTACTCAGTAAATAAGTATACAGTATACTGTGAATATATTTTTCGGTTCACAAAAAACAGAAATAAAGCTGGATAGTTAAAATGTTGTTTCTAGTATCTGGAAAAAGTCATTTATGTACAATACTTTATTCTAATAATACTAGAAATATCAGAAGTTACAGTTTTAAAAAGTCATGATGATTATATAGGAATAGTCCATCATTCTAGTAGTGTAATCTGGATATCTTTTTCAAGCTAGGAAGCACTGTAGAAATCTTTGGATTTCAGTAGTAAACAGACTGTCTCAACATTTCTGAAACCCACACTACAATAGAGAAATGTTTTTTAAGAGAGGCATTTATTGTCCGTTTGTTGTCTTTTTCATGTTTTTGGATCATCTTTAAAAGGTCGTACAGAATATCTGAGCTACACTATTTTTTAAATGTAGAAAGTAGGCACCTTCTGATCCGTGGTCAGACGCGTTATCCATTGCGCCACTGGCCACATGAAAAAATGCTCACCATCACTGGCCATCAGAGAAATGCAAATCAAAACCACAATGAGATACCATCTCACACCAGTTAGAATGGCAATCATTAAAAAGTCAGGAAACAACAGGTGCTGGAGAGGATGTGGAGAAATAGGAACACTTTTACACTGTTGGTGGGACTGTAACCTAGTTCAACCATTGTGGAAGTCAGTGTGGCAATTCCTCAGGGATCTAGAACTAGAAATACCATTTGACCCAGCCATCCCATTACTGGGTATATACCCATGACCCAGCCATCCCATTACTGGGTATATACCCAAAGGACTATAAATCATGCTGCTATAAAGACACATGCACACGTATGTTTATTGTGGCATTATTCACAATAGCAAAGACTTGGAACCAACCCAAATGTCCAAGAATGATAGACTGGATTAAGAAAATGTGGCACATATACACCATGGAATACTATGCAGCCATAAAAAATGATGAGTTCATGTCCTTTGTAGGGACATGGATGAAATTGGAAATCATCCTTCTCAGTAAACTATCACAAGAACAAAAAACCAAACACCGCATGTTCTTACTCATAGGTGGGAATTGAACAATGAGAACACATGGACACAGGAAGGGGAACATCACACTCTGGGGACTGTTGTGGGGTGGGGGGAAGGGGGGAGGGATAACATTGGGAGATATACCTAACGCTAGATGACGAGTTAGTGGGTGCAGCGCACCAGCATGGCCCATGTATACATATGTAACTAACCTGCACATTGTGCACATGTACCCTAAAACTTAAAGTATAATAATAATTAATTAATTAATTAAAAAATAAATTAAAAAAGAAAGTAGGCACCTTATTTCTATTTTATTTCTATGTATGCACAAAAATAAGGAAAGATGCTAGTAGGAGTCTGTAAAATTGCACTGTGAGGTAGGGTGATAGGAAGAGCACAGTTTGAGTCTAGGCTCAATTGCTTTAGGCTAACGGCTTTTTCTCTCTGAACTTCATTTGTAAAACTTAGGTAATGAAGACCTACCTTTATGGTTGTTGTAAAGAATATGTAGTGGCTTCTTCGTAGTCTTTGATTAGTAAATGTTTGTTTTCCTTTCAGCTTTCCTTTTGGACCTATTTACAGTTAGTTTATTACATTTTCTCATTTTCCAGTCTTTGAAGAATTTGTGACTTATCACCACCTACTTAAACATTTTTTGTGCCTCTTAATCTCTCTTGGAGGCAGAGTAGTTACTATAAAGATTTAAGCTCAGCTATATATTTCCTGTTACTTAAAAAGATACTTTATACTTGGCCATTCTTAAAAATTAAGTTTTGGGTCCTTTTTGTAGTTTAATTATGTACACTTCACACATCCACAATTGATCACTACATACAGATGTCCACAATTTATATGACACTACATACATTGACATAAAATACTATGATATGAGATAATGGGATAATTTAAGAAAAAAGAAAAAAGTATAAAAAAGTATTCATGTATGTTTTCCGAATAAGTTTTTCATTAAAAGCCATTTAGGCTTTTAGATCAATAAATATTATAGTTTTAAGTAGCCAGAGACTTGAGGCAATGACCATTATCTTTTAAAAAACAAATCTGAAATTTAGTTTTTATATGCATTATTAATAAGATAACTGAAGATAAGTGAAAAAAGTACCTTTTCCCCTTGTCTTCAATAAATATTTATTACAGTGTTTATTTTATGCCAACATTATAAACTAGATGTTAGGTCTACAATGGGGTTAATGAGATAGACAACCTGCTTTCAAGAAGCTTCCAGTTTAGTGTGAGAGAAAGGTGTTGAAACTGTTATTCCGGATTTGGAGGATGCTATGAAGGAGAAGCACAAGGGAAGCTGATCCACATGAATATTTCATGATGTTATTGAAGCAAAATGAAAATGACTGCTATATTTATGTTATATCTTAAGTTCAAATGTCAGGGTCAGATGAAATCTGTGATATATTCTTAATGGTTGATATCTTTACATAGAAGTTGTTTTAAATTTATATACAAAACAGAAGCCTCAATAATTTAGTTATTATATTAAAAAGTAAAGCTGTTTGGTGTAATCTCCATTTCTCTTAACTGTTAGGAATGCCTGCTGATCATCTGTATGCTTACACTAGCTGATAAAGTGATTGCTTGTTGTAGAGCTATTATAGGTTTAAGATATCAGTTTGCTCACCTTTTTGTTGTTGCTGCTGCTTCCATAGGAAATTCAGTGAACATTATCACTCCTTGTGTAAAGCAGTGCATCACCTAGCAACTGTTGACTGCATTTTCTCCCTGGCCAAGGTCGCTAAACAAGGAGATTACTGCAGGTAATATATTTTTCATTTTCCTCTTTATCAGTGCTTTAGATAAGATGACATTATTCAATTAATTATAGTGTCTTTATTATAAAATATTACAGTTACTCAAATGTGTTAGACTCTTGGGAAAGCTGAATGTCATACATATATAGCTTGATTTGAAAATTAAATTCATTTCTTGCTTGCTCTGTCACTGAGTACAATGAAAGCAGATGTTAAAGTTTATGTGGGTGACATTTTTATAAAGTTTCAGCACTCTTTTCATTTGTTAGCTTTTACTTGAACACTTTTATAATTATAAAAGTTTGATTAGGCAAGAAAAGACTGAGAAGATAGGGACTGAGGGGCATTTTAGTGATCTGTTCCTTTTGTTAAGAGCCCATATTCATCCCACTATTCTTTATTGACCTCTAAACATCCCAACATGGAATATTTATTCTCTTTTTCATAAAGGATGTTAGCACAAACAAATCTAACTTTAAAATTCAGATGGCTGGGCACGTGGCTCACGCCTCTAATCCCAGCACTTTGGGAGGCTGAGGCAGGCAGATCACGAGGTTAAGGCATCGAGACCATCCTGGCTAACACAGTGAAATCCCATCTCTACTAAAAATACAAAAAAATTAGCCGGGTGTGGTATCATGTGCCTGTAATCCCAGCTACTCAGAAAGCTGAGGCGGGAGAATTGCTTGAACCCAGGAGGTGGAGGTTGCAGTGAGCCAAGATCGTGCCACTGCACTCCAGCCTGGGCAAGAGAGTGAGACTCTGTCTCAAAAAAAAATTTTTTTTTTCAGACAAAACTTTCATACAAGTTGTATGTCTTCCAAAGCTTGATTTTATATATACTTAAGAAAAAGTAAGACTAGGCTTGGTGGCTCATGCCTGTAATCCCAGCATTTTGGGAGGCTGAGGCAGGAGCATCTCTTGAAACCAGGATTTTGAGACCAGCCTGGGCAACATATTGAGACCCTATCTCTACAAAAATTAAAAAATTAGCTGGGCGTGGTGGTGCACACCTGTAGTTCCAGCTGCTTGGGACACTGAGGATTGCTTGAGCTCAGAAGTTTGAGGCTGCAGTGAGCCATGATAGTGCCCATGCACTCCAGCCTGGGTGACAGAGCAAGAGCCTGTCTCAAAAAAAAAAAAAAAAAAAAGAGAGAGATAGAATTTAAAAAAAAAAAATTAAATAAAGTTGTTCAAGTTCAAATGTTTTATTCTTTCCAGGAGGCATCTAGATTATTCCCTTCACTGCCATAGGTTTCATCAGTATGCTTTCTTGCTATGCGTGTTCTATCCTAGTGTATCCTCCCAGCTCTGTGAGTTATCCTTTGCATCCTTTTCTGCCAGGAAGCGTTTTGTCATTATATAATTTTGATAGCAACAGAATAAGTCGATGTAAATTTTAGTGCAGAAAAAATCACTTAAAATTTTGTTCCAAAGTGAAAATCTTCCTGGTAAATCATATCAGTGTCATGAATATTATATAATGATTTCACTTGGCAGAGCACCTAGGATTTTATTTTAAAATTAATGTCACAAATACTTTCATTTTTTTCTTTTACAATGAATTTGTAACCCACCTAGACAAAAAATCTTGTCTTCAGAATTACACTCTAAAATCCAAAAACTATCCTTTTTTCATAATTTTCAGTGTCTCTCTCCAACAGATGATTTCAAAGTATTTACTCAGAAGACACTGTAGTCACTTTGTTTTTTTTTTTTTTTTTTTTCCTGAGACAGAGTCTCACTCTGTGGCCCAGGCTGGAACGCAGTGGTGCGATCTCGACTCACTGCAACCTCTGCCTCCCAGGTTCAAGGGATTCTCCTGCCTCAGCCCCCTGAGTAGCTGAGATTACAGGCGTGTGCCACCACGCCTGGCTAATTTTCATATTTTTGGTAGAGATGGGGTTTTACCATGTTGGCCAGGCTGGTCTTGAACTCCTGGCTTCAAGCAATCCACCTGCCTTGGCCTTCCAAAGTGCTGGAATTATAGACGTGAGCCATAGCGCCTGTCCTGTAGTCACTTTCTTTGCAAAATGTGAGAGCATCTGGGATTTTATTAGCCAGATATATTTAAGAAGAATAATTTAGGAAAGTAGTATTTATTGGTGTTATGAGCAAGTTCAGAAATGTGGTTACACATGAAAGTTCTGAGTCAAAGAACTATAGGAGGTCATTGGTAGGATATTATGCTTTTGAAAAAAGACCAATGAATCACCAAGAAACTGATGAAAAGATGTTCAATCTTAGTAATCAGTGAGTGCAAATTAAAACAATGGGATAACGCTGTGTACCTGTTATGTTGACAAACATTAGAAAGTTTAATAATACCAACTTTAAGTGAGGGTATGAGAAAACAAGTTAACTTTCATATCCTGCTTGTAGGAAGGTAGATTGGCATATCTACTCTTGTCTATTAAAATAAAAAATATGCATACTCTGTGACTTAGGAATCCCACTTTAAAAATTTACTCTAGCTTTGGGAAACACTTGGACTTGTACACATGGAGATGTGTATAGGATTGTTCATTGCGTCATCGTTTATAAGTAAAAATTTGGATGCAATCTAAATGTTTAACAGTGGAAAATGTGTAGCAGCTTTGAAAATCTGACAAGAAGTGATCTTCAGTATACTCTACTGTAAGGGCCTATTGAACCTAATTTCAGTTTCTTAAAGGCCATCTAAAGAACAAAGACAAAGTTTACTTTTTTTCCTTTAAAAAGGAGAGTAAAACTTACTCTGTCTTACACTTACCATGTGGGTTTATTGGATTGTTTTATAAATGTAAGATGCATTTTGGGATCTTTAGTGATCTTATTTTTTCTGTATCTTGGAACATTTTGTTATTTCATCATCCTGAGTATTGTTTTAACATTGTTTATCATTTGTTTCAACAATAATATAAAAGTCTAAAATGAAAAGAAAATGAGAGAATGATGATGCAGAAGTGAGGGGAGAAATCACTATCACGTCATCCTTCTGTTTTCTTATTGTATTGCCCGCGTTACATCATCTTCCAAGAAGGTATTAAAGAAGAGTGCAGATGCCACAGTTGGAGTCTGCTTCTAATTTTCATTGAACACAGTTGAAAATTCAGAATTTTTCGTTGTTCACCCGTAAAGGCAAAGAGAACAAAATTGACAGAAGGCCTTTCATAATTATTAGCTTAATCAGATGATGAATGTGAAGAGAAAAAAACCAGTGCCCTGCATATTCATGGTGATGGTGAAATTTCATGTATCAGCAAAATCTGAGATTCTGAATGCTCAGAAAATATCCTAGGTAAATTTTCTCAAACTCAAAAGTTGGTGTGTGAATAATATATTTGTAAGGGCAAAATGAACTCTGTTATTCTTGTCCAGTTAGTCATTCAATAGGAAACATTCATCATGTAATATTTGGTGACAAGAACCTGGACTGTCCTGTTTTGCTGAAAGATGTGATAGTATTCTTCTATCTTTTATAATATTTATTCACTAAAATTTACTTGATACAATTTATAGGTTACAATTTATAGACAGACAGGAGATTGAAAGGATATAGATGATGTAGAAATAAAGGTACTCATTTGATTATTCTAATTGGTGTTGATAAGTCAGAAAATGAAAATATTTTGCAATTATGGAGCAAAGATGACCATCTCTTTAAGAAAATTATGAGCTTTAAAAGATTTCAAAAACTTCTTCAAGTATTTGCATTTTTGTTGATACAAATGTGAAAAGAATCAGAAATAATCAGCTCTAGAAGCTATTAGAAATGTATTGAAATTTGGAATTTAGTATTTATGAATGAATATGTTCCAGATGCATGCTTGACGGCTGATGAGCAATGACATTCAGAATGTCTTACCCATTTCAGATATATATGCCTTGAAAACCAGGAGAATATGGAATAAAACTTTTGAGATTTGCTGTGTTTAAATTCTTATTAAAATTTGTCATGAGGTTGATTTTTTTTACTATCCCCTTATTCTCATTTCTGTAAAATTATTTGTGAAATGACTTTAAAGGAATATATTAAATCCAGATAGTAAATGGTGAAATCTATTTTTTGTGTGTGTAGTGAGAGTTAAAATAAACTATTGAATTTTTTAAGTTACAGAATGATAGATTACAGTATGACTTTTCCAAAGAAATCACAACCAGTGTGATGCATACATAAACATAAATGCACAGAAGAAGGTTGGAAAGGGTAGACACCAAGCTGGTCTCAGTAGTAACATCTGGGAAGGAGAGCTGAGAGTAGGGCAGGGCTCAGAGGTGCTTGAATACACAGCTAAAGCTGTAGATAAAACAGATATAGAGGTCTTTAAAAAGCATAAAGAACAACAAGGTCAAAAAATGATTCTTGTATCAAAGTAAAAGATACAAAAGACCGTAGAAAGATGTTTTAATTGAACAGCGTATGAAAATTTTAGGTCATTTCATTTCCAAGTCCAACACATAGTTTATATTAATAATTACGTCTAGAAATAATTTTATGTGATTTACTTTATTATATTCATTAATGAAAATAAGTAGCAATAATCTGAACTGTTATCTTTACTGATGAAAATATTGGTTTGATCTCAGACAACAATAGAAAAATGAAGAATAAAGCCCAGCATGGTGACATGCACCTATAGTCCCAGCCTCCTCAAGAAGCAGAGGCAAGAGGATCACTTGAGCCTAGGAGCTTGAAGCTGTAGTGTGCTATGATTGTGTCTGTGAATAGTCACTGCACTGCAGCCTGGGCAGCACACTGAGACCCTATCTCTTAAATAAAAAAAAAAAGAAAGAAAAGAAAAAAAAGATCTTGTAAAGGTAAACTACAAGGGTGAAGCCATTTATAAGACTCTCCTAAAGTATGTGCTTCAGTGCACTATTATAATAATAAATGTTTTCCCAATTTTGATCTTATAGTTCAAATTTAACTTTTATACTCAAGGTTTTATTCTGGACATATGTTCTTAAAATCTATGTTTAAAGTTTTGTTTTCTGTCGTACAAACAGAGTACTGAAATTTTTCATGCTATCTTAGAGTTTTGTTTTTTTTTTAAGGCTATTTCCATGCCTAGTAAATTGAAACATATTTCTTTTTTGCAGACCAACTGTACAAGAAGAAAGAAAAATCGTAATAAAAAATGGAAGGCACCCTGTGATTGATGTGTTGCTGGGAGAACAGGATCAATATGTCCCAAATAATACAGATTTATCGGTAAGTACCTTATGCCAAAAAATAAGTCGATGATAACATCCCAAACTTTTACATACCAAAGAAACATTTTTATAATTAAAAGTTACCCAAATTTCAACTTTGGCTTTAAATGGGCTAAGCCTGGACATAGTTTTATATTTACCACGAAATGTGGAATTGGTGCTATTTCCAATGGAAGATTATCAATAGGTTTAGTAACTAAAAGTTTAGTTCTAATTAGTTATCCTAGGTAACCCAATAAAAATATTTTACATTTGTAAATACCCAATATGCAAATAGAGTTGGAATTATACCATAGTTTTGCAAATTCATATTAGCATGTAGTGTTCCATCCTTTGTACTGTGACTATTTTCAGATGTTCTATGCAAGAATCAGAGATGCCTTTGCAGATTCCAGTGATGAGAATTTTCATTATAGGGGCTGGATTTCTCTTACATAACACAAATGATCCTGAATACTTAATTTACTTAACACATACTTACTGAGTGCCTGTGTCTCAGGTAATGAAGTATTAGGAACAGAGACTAGTAAGCAAGACAGAACTCTTCCCTGCCCTCACAGAGCTTGTTGTATAGCAGAGAAGATAGGCTAGTGCAATACAGCTTAGTGCATGGCATGATAGAGGAGACCAGGATGGCCTGGGGATAGGTAGCAGGTTGGCCTAACCCAAGGGCAGGGAAGCATTGAGGAATGTTCCCCAGGGAGGAGATACCAACTGAAGAATGAGTCAGTGCAAGCTAAGGTATTGAAGGGGAGTATTCCAGGTAGAAGAACCAGCATGGCAGATATTGGAAGTGAAGCATAGCAGGAGGAATTCGAGGAACTGAAAGATGATGAGTAAGGTTGGAGTACAGAGTGTGAACAAAGAAGTGTTCAGAGATAAGGAAGAGGCCAGTTCACTCATATCAAGAAATTTGCATTTTTACCCCTAAAAGATTAAGAATACTAGCAAGAGAGTGATAGAAGCTGGGTAAAAATAGTGAAGTCATGGCAGGGTGTTTGAGTTCCATTGTCAAAGCTAAATGGAGCTGGGCACTAAGTGGTAAGGATTGATCTTATTCAGTAATACTCCTGCATAGGGAAGAGTCCGGTGTGAACTGAACTTGACTTCATTTTGGCATAGATGACTGGGTGTTTTAAAGGGAATACGAGGGAACAGGGAAAGGGAATGAGCTGGGGGAGGAGAGAGAGTGAGGTGTGGTTATTTGAAACCCATCTGGGTTTACTAATTGTTTGCTTATACCACATTTCAAAGAGTCAGCTCTCTGGTCCTTAAGAAGACAATTCTGGGTGATAGATTTACATCACAAAGGGGCAGAAAAAGTATTTATAATTGCAAGCTTTCTAAGGTAACTGTTCTAAGAAGGGCTTCACCATCTGGCTGCCTGTCACCAAATTTTGGCTGGAATGGCGAATCCTGGCAGCACTGAGTTTTCTCAGGCAGATACTTTTAGTGGGGCTGGGGTCATCCTAAGGATGCAGCCTTGAGCTGTTAGAAACTATGCTAGTGGGGTAACTTCTAAGTAGGGAGGGTGGACAAAATCATTTTTACTCAAAGTCTCTAGGTTTTTATAGGTCAAAGTTGAGAACTAGTCCAGAAGAGGGCTCAGAGAAAAAACCTGATGAGAATTTGGTCAAGGACATGGGGTAAAACGGTATGGTGATGGGTCAAAAAATTAATATGTAGGGAGTAGTTATGTGAGAGAGAAGGTATCAGAGAATAAAATGCCTGACTTTCAGATATCAAATGTGCTGTTTTTCTGGTTGATGGCAAGATCCTATGTATGGCTATGGAAGGTGGGTAGCAGAAGGGAGAAGGTCTTTGGAGATGAAGAGATCAAGGAACAGAGTTTGGGAAAAAGTTGTCCATGTGAATGTTGAAATCTAAGATAACAGCAAGATATGCCATGGAGGAAAACAGGGATCCAGGTGTCTGAGATTGCGAGGAATGGCGATTGGGAATCCTGAAGTTTATAGATAGCTTAGATTGAGGACAGACAGTGGTAAAGCCCTAAAGAAGAGCTTCTGAACCCTGAACCCTGAGGTACATGGTCCATGGTTGGATGTGGCAGAAAGGTCAGCGCCCAAATGAGAGAGCTGCAGGGGAATAACAAACAGCCAGCCAGTTTTCATTTTAGTGTATGAAGGAAATGTTAAGCAAGGTGGTTAGAAACAGAAGTACTAAGGAACTCTTCTGAGGACAGTGAAAGAATTGAGATGTAGGGGAGCATTTGGAATGTAGATCAGAGAAAGCTCAGAGTAGTAGCGAGCTGGGACTGTAACAGAGTATTCTACCTTGGGCTGTGAGCAGAGGTGGCAGAGATGTGTGGCATGGTGCATTTGGCTGGCCATGAGAGGGGGATGTGAAGGGAAATACTTTGAATGACATCTAGTTTAATTTATAATATGGATTTTCATATCATAACAAGACTTGTTGGTAGTATATAATGCATGTCTTAGTCTGTTCAGGCTGCCGTAACAAAATATCATAGACTGAGTAGCTCATAAACAACAGAAATTTATTACTCAGAGTTGTAGAGGCTGGAAAGTCCAAGATCAAGGTACCAGCAGATTCAGTTTCTGGTGAGGGCCTGTTTCCTGGTTCCTAGATGACACCTCACATGGTGGAATGGGTAAAGGGTCTCTTACTCATGTATTCACACAGTGGAAGGGATAAGGGGTCTCTCTCAGGCCCTCATGAACTTGTCATCTCCTGAAGGCCCCATCTTCTAATACCATTGCCTTGAGGGTTAGGATTTCAACATACGAATTTGGGAGAGAGACAAATATTCATACCATAGCAACCTAAGACCCAATGTCTATAAACTTGTGCATTCTTTTTAGGAAATTTTTATATGTGGTAGTCAAACAAGTTAATAAGTACCAATCTTTTTATTGTCTTTAAAAAGAAGACTATGTCTTTGAGAGGCCGAGGCAGGAGGATTAGTTGAAGTCAGGAGGTCGAGACCAACCTGGCCAACATGGCAAAACCCTGTCTCTACTAAACATAAAAATTAGCTGGGCATGGTGGCGCCTCCCTAAGATTCCAGCTACTCAGGAGGCCGAGGCAGGAGAATTGCTTGAACCCAGGAGGCCGCTGCACTCCAGCCTGAGCAACAGAGTGAGACTGTCTCAAAAAAAAAAAAAAAAAGAAGACTATGTCAACATAAGAATTTTTTTTTTCAGTTCTCATAATACCAGTAGGATATAGCTTTTCTTGAGAAAGTAATATAAGTTAAATATAAACTAAGCAACTAAATATTAGAACTATAAGTTTCTTAAAATAATTTCCTGTTACTGTTTCCCTGCCCATCTACTTGACCTCAAGAATATTACCCTTGGGATTGACTTATTTCTTTTTTTCTTTCCTTTTTCATTCTTTTTCTTTCAAAACGTATGTTACACTTTAATAAAGCAAGATTTGAAGAACTAAAATAGCCTTCTGTCTAATTACAATAATGTTTTAAAGAAACATTGAACTCTTACATTTAAATCTTTACAAAATAAATGGAGTAATTTTTTTTTCAAGCAGGCACCTCAGAATATTCCAGAATATTCGTTTCTATTACATATGCTTTTTCTAACTTGAGTAGGAGTTGATATAGAACTGTTGCTATGGTGAAGTGCATTCTATTTTTCAGGGTAAAAATTTATATATAGGGATAGTGTTGAGAAAGAACTTACGTAAAATTCAATTTAAAATATTTTATGGATGTTAATTATAAAATATACCCTGAAAATAATTTCAAAGTTAAATGACATTGTTGTTTTTGATAATCATGTGGTTTTAAGAACTGGTGCTTTGTACATGTAACTATAAGTATACTTTTCTGTATTCTGTATTACATGAACTTATTATAGTGCTTCTGAATAAGCCAACTTTCTGCCCGCTTTTCCTCTCCCAGTTTTAAGAATACTTTTTAAAATACTCTTTCTTTTTGTCCCCTTCCTTGATTCACTATATAATCCAAGCATTTATACATGTGGTCACCGCTGGAGCTCCCTCCTCCACCCTGCCCACCTCCATGGATTCTCTACTCTGCAGCCACAGGGCTTCTGGAACATGCCATGCCACTCTCCCTTTTGAATTCATACTTCACACTCCAGCCAGATTGGACTTCATGCCGTTCCCAAGTCACTGTGCCTCTGGGACTTGGCAGATGGTGTTCCCTCTGCCTAGAATGTCATCTTTCCCCACCCCACCCACTCCCGCCTCACACACTCCAACATCCACCCACCCAACGCCCACCCGACTCCCCAGCTCTGGCTTGTTCAAGTCTTGCCTTGGATGTCAGCTCTTGCACTCAGCCTTCCTTTGCCCAGCTGGGATGGGTAACCCTCTCACATACCCTCGCCACTCTATTTCTCCACATCTCAGTACTTATTCCACCAAATTATAATCATTCTTTTTTTGTCTGCCTTTCCCAGTGGACTGTAAGCATGAAGAGAACAGGGACTACATCTCTGTCACCTATGTGTAATCCCAGGATCAGTCACAGTTCTCTGGCACATAGCTGGCACCTAATCAGATTTAATAAATCAATAAGGATTAGCTAGAAGCCTTCAGCAGTCTCCAAGTCTCACTTGAAATTTTTGCCTTTTATTTTCTACACAAAATGTTTTTTTTCAGGATATTATATGGGGATTGCCCCAATTTACAGAATAATTTTACTGTCAAACTAAAAGGGAAATTTGGGATCTTTTAGTGTAACCACGTCTTCATACTTCTGAGTAAACTATGGTTCAGAAAGGGGAAATGATCTGCCAGAGGTTGCTCAGGTTGGGTCGTCTTGAACTGTTTCCCAAAACATAAACATATTTTAAGGCAAGCCAGTGCTTTCCAACCTTTTTCACTTTGCATCACACAGAAAATGATAGTATTTTAATGGAACACTGGATTAAAAGGAGAAGGAAGAGGTTGCTCAGAGGCCAAGGAGGCTGGCCCAGGGACTGTGGCCGCCACAGCCCCACCCACCACCTGTGGGTTAAGGGGTCAGTATCTTGGCACCCCTGTCACCTTGTAAGGCAGCCCAGGACTGCTGCTTAGGGAAACCCCAGCGAACCCACTGCAATCTCAACTCTCCCAGGATTGTTTGTTAAACCAAATGACTCTTTTTTTTTAGTGGATGGATTTTCAACAGCAGTTAAAGTTGGGGTTTTCAGTTCATTTGTAGGGTTTTTGTTTTTAGTATAAATAATATAAATTTCAACTAATGGAGGGGAGGGGAAAGAGTGGTTGACAGCTTCTCAGTTTGTTGGGTGGGAAGAAAATGAGTCAAACGTGCACAACAGGAAGATTCCCAGGAAGCGCTCGAACCCTGTAGCTCTCTAGCCCAAGCAGAATTCACAGCCCAGGTGTTTTATTGCTGGGGCAGGGTAGACATTGAGATGCTAGTCACAGTCCCTTCTTGTGAGATCAGGATGGGCCTAGGGTGCTTCAGTCATTAGCTCCGCATGTGGTATGGAATGGGTGCTCACACGTTTGTTACATGAACAAGTGCTTGAAGCTGGTAAAGATGAGGACAGATTTCCCAATTCCTTCCCTTATCTCAGTACAAATAATGTCTAGCTGGCCCAGAAATACTTGCTTTGGCTGTATAAAAGTTTAAAAGACTAGTTACAGTAATATTCATAAGCTGTTGACAATTTGTGCCTAATTACCAAGTGGAACAGTAATAATACATACCATAAAATATGTCTGAGCTTTAAGCTTAATTTAATTCCATGGCTAAATTATATTCTCACAGATTCTGCTGTAAAGGTGTTTTTCACATAGCATGATCTTTGAATCATGGGCCCATGGATTAAAATTCTAGGAAACATTAATGGCAATTGAATATTGTTTTCTTGTCAGTCCTTTCCTCTGGTTCTCCTCTCTCCTGCTTCTGAAACAATGGATAGAGAAGGACATTTGTCTGATAAAGTGTTCTGACCTGCACCGCTGTCTCTGCCCAGAATGGCCCTCCCCTCTCTTCTTATCTCTTACCTGTCTGCATTGATTGGACTCACACTGTTCCTGCAGGACCCAACAAAACACTGCCTCTTCCTGAGAGCCTTCACCATCCTCTGGCCAGAAAAAATCCCTTTCTATTCAAGCACTTTCTTTGCTCTGTTTTTAAAGTTCTCATATACTACTTTTGTTACACAAGTGTAGTGGGAAAGTGGCTCACAATGGTAGGAGATTTAAATTAAAATCCTGCTCTGCTGTCATTTCACTCTCATTTTGGATAGACCACGATTACTTGCTGGGCCTTAGTTTCCTCATCTGTAAAAGGAGGTGGTTAAGCTGGGTCACAGCCAGCCCTCACACCCAGGGGAATGTAAATTGGGCAGGATCCAGGTGTTGGAGGGATTTAAGTCCTGACTTTGGCATCTCAACATGCAGCTGGTGCCGCTCTCCAGCTTCATTTTCCCTCTTTCTGTTTCTAGTTCACCTTGGGTTAAAAGTGCAAAGATTTGGCTGAGAGCTTGTCTGGAGGAGGCTTTGACTCAAGAGTCTCTTACCATAACCTGCTGTTGATTGACATTTTCGAGGAATAAAACACTTTGAAACTACCAAACTTTTTCAGCAGTCTGCAGCTGTTATAAAAATAGTTCTCCCATAATTCTTCTTTAAAGACAGTTGTCAATATTTATACCTGTCAAGGAAGATAGCACTTTTTTTTTTCTTTTTTTTTTTTTTTTTTTTTACAGAAAATTAGCTTTTCAGGTCTTAGAAATTAACATGTGACAGTTTTATTTTATTTTTTTTCTGCTGTACATCTGCTGACTTCAGGGATATTATGACTGTCCATTATTCTAGTGTGCTCAGTGATGAACACATGGAGTGAAAACATGTCTTCTCCTATTTAGTAGTGACTATGATTCCCTGTCATTGAGCAAGCGTCCCCATTGAGACATGTCTCAGAGGATGAACTTCACTTAACATTCCAGTTCTGCGACTTAGTTGCTGGGAAAGATATTTAGCTTTAGGCCTCTGTTTCCTCACCTGTATAATGGGAATCCAGTAATATTAGTATTACCCTGTGACATTGTTGTAAGAACTAAATGAAGTGATACATAGAAAATCATTAGCACAGTGCCTGGCACTTGTTATCTGTGATTTTCTTAAGATATCTTGAAGTTTGTCTTTTATTTTTAGATCTTCTCTTCCCCCACAGAAGTTGACATTCTATGTGGAAGTTGCTTAGTTATCACAAGTTTTGACTCACTGTTTAGATACTGGATAAACAATACTAAGATCTTATTGATTGATGCTATTCAGACAAATATTGCCAATACTAAAGGGAACACTTAATAGAATGTACTTCTAGTCTCTTCATAGGTTTGCCAAGGCAGTCCTCTCTAGTTGTTATCCAGCAACATAGTCCCTTCAGCGCAATACTTCCAGCTTTTGTTTGCTATCATTAATTAATTCATTCATCCCCCTTTAGTTTCTTGAGAACTTGCTCTGTGTGTGGCCTCCTTAGGCTTGGTGCTAGCCCAGCTTTGGGCACTGTCTAGGCCAGTCTGGTATTCCCAGTAGGCTCCAGAGTGTGTGGAGAGGTGGTTATTGCCAACTTTCAGATTCTGGCTATTTGGTTAGAACATTCACTCATGCTAACTGGTCCTGCCGATAGATTTTATGTGTCTTTTATATCTGGGAACCCTTGATGTGCGCTGCCTCAAATACGCACAATCTTTCTAAAAGAGATTAGCACATTAGATGAGTGAAATTTCTTGACCATTTCCTTACTTATTGTGTCATCTTGGGAACCGTGGAAACAAGGGGGTCATATATTCTTGACAGATTTTTATAGAGAAAGCAAATGATTGTTTTTGAAATGTAAACATGGTGGAAATCTCTGCTGTAATGCCTTTTGTGTATTACATTCATCTCTTTGATCTATTTATTGGGTGCCTTCTTTGTGCCAAGCCTTGTTCTAGGCAACGGGGATGAACTAGAAGACACAATTCCTGCACTCATGAGAACTTACTTTCTAGAAGTGGGATTGGTAATAAATAAGCAAGAAAATTCAGGTAATTTCAGAGAAGGTTGAAAACAAAATAAAATGGGCTGATGTGATAGAGAATGACAGAGCAGAGGGGCTTCTGTAGATTGGGTGGTCAAGGAAGGTGTGTCCTGGGAGTTGATGTTTGAGTGTAGACCTGTAGAAAGGCCTTAAGGCAGGAATGAACATGTTGTATTCTGGCAGGTGGAAGGAGAGCAGAAATCAAGTCTGGCTAGCACCAAGTGAACATGGTGGAGGGTGGTAGAAGAATGGATCGGAGGCAGACTGTGACCTTTAGACTGTGACCTTTAGACACTTAGAAGTGCTCTGAGGATCTGGATGAGGGCTTTTAGCAAAAAACAAGTTCTGTTTTACTTTTTATGACAGTCACTCTGGCTGCCCTATGGAGAGTGGATTGTGGGCAGAGGAGAAGCAGGAAGACCCAGCAGGAGCTACTGCAGTCACCTGCCTGGGCAGTGGCACTGGGCATGGAGACAGGAGGTTTTATTTACCTAGAGGACCTCCTGATTCTTCAGTCGTGTGTCTTTTTTCCTGCTGGTGTTTACTAGAGTGCCTGATGTACAACTTATCTCGTGCTGGCAGTCTCTTAGGGCTTACTAAGAAAGCCACCATGTTGTCACCTACAAATATTTGAGTTTAGTGGGTTGAACACATTTAGCTTCTAAAGCCTTGAAGTTAGTTCTTCTTTGACATCCTCAAATCCTGGGGCAGGGGTGGTGGGGGCTGGAAAAAATCTGTCTCTACAACAGTATCCCCAAGTCTGACCAGGTTCACCATGCACCACTTTTCCCAGGTACTTCATGCAAACGAATTCCACAACTTCTCATCTTCCAAACAAATCTGGCACAGAGCTCTGGTGCCAATTTAATTCCTGCTCTTTCATTCCACCCAGGGCCACATATTCAAGCAATGTACCTGAATTTAGGATGAGAGATCTTATTTAATTCAACTCCCTGATTTTAGAGGGGAGGAAACTGAAGCCTAGAGAGGTGTATTGGCTTGTCCAAAGTCCACACTAGAAACCACCTTTCTTTTGTGGGCCAATTCTTTATTCATGTTTATACTTTTATTTTCACACTCTGTTATTTTCTTGCTTATCAAGGCTCTCATAGAAATTGACGCCACAGTGAAAATTTTTGTATAATACTTGACATAGTATGCATTCAATGAACAAATGGTTGTTAGTACTCTCATTGCTGTAGAATCCATTTACAAATAAGTGTTAGATTAAGATTTGAAATATAAAGAAAGGGAGGAAATTGCTCCTTAATTCCAAAGATAGCCACTGTTAACATTTTGGAATGTTTCCTTTGTCTTTCTTTGTAATTTTTTTTAAGAAATAGCCATTTTTTATATACAAATTTTTATATCCTGCTTTTTTAGTTAATATTATAACATGAATATTTTCCTATATTCTTAAAAAGTCTTAAGATAACTTTTAATGGCTTCATGGTTTTCAACAATATGGATATACCATAATTGCCTTAATATTTTCTCTGTTGTATCTACTCTTTGCTGTCATGAATAGTCCTGCCATGGTACCTCACAGAATTGATTCTTTAAAAAAAAAAAACAAAAATTGGGGGCACATAGTAGGTGTGTATATTTATGGATTACATGAGATATTTTGATACAGACACCGAATGTGTAATAATGTTACCCTCACATGAGGGTAACTGGGGTATCCATCACCTCAGGCATTTATCCTTTCTTTATGTTACAAACAATCCAGTTATACTCTTTTAGTTATTTTTAAATGTACAATAAATTTTGTTGACTATAGTGACCGTGTTGTCCTATCAAATACTAGATCTTATTCATTGTATGTAACTATATGTTTGTACCCAAGGACCATTCACCTTCTTCACCCCTACTACCCTTCCCAGCCTCTAGTAACCATCCTTCTGCTCTTTATCTCCATGAGTTTAATTGTTTTAATTTTTAGTTCCCACAAAGAAGTGAGAACATGCAAAGTTTATCACTTTGTGGCTGGCTTATTTCACTTAACATAATATCCTCCAGTTCCATCCATGTTGTTGCAAATGACAGGATCTTATTCTTTTTTATGGCTGAATAGTACTCCATTGTGTAGTGTACCACATTTTCTTTGTCCATTCATCTGTTGATGGACACTTAGTTTGCTTCCAAATCTTGGCTATTGTGAATAGTGCTGCAATAAACATGGGAGTGCAGCTGTCTCTTCAATATACTGATTTCCTTTCTTTTGGGTATATATATATACCTAGCAGTGGGATTGCTAGATCATGTGGTAGTTCTATTTTTAGTTTTCTGAGGACCTTTAACTCTTATCCATAACAGTTGTACTAACTTACGTTCCTACCAATAGTGTACAAGAGTTACCTTTTCTCCACATCCTCACCAGCATTTGTTATCGCATGTCTTTTGAATATGTCATTTTGACTGGGGTGAGATGATATCTCATTGTAGTTTCGATTTGCATTTCTCTAATGATCAATCATGTTGCACCTGTTCATATGCCTGTTGTTTGTATGCCTTCGTTTGAGAAATGTCTATTAAGATCTTTTGCCCATTTTTAAATTTTTTTTCAGTTTTTTTCCTGTTCTTTGAGCTCCTTGTATAGTCTGGTTAGCATTCCTTTATCAGATGGATGGTTTGCAAATATTTTCTCCCATTCTGTGGGTTGTCTCTTCACTTTGTTGATTGTTTCTTTTGCTGTGCAGATTTTTATTTAATAATTTGATGTGATCCCATTTGTCCATTTTTGCTTTCGTTGCCTGTGTTTGTGGGGTATTTCTCAAGAAGTTATTGCCCAGACCAGTGTTCTGGAAATTTTCCCCAATGTTTTCTTCTAGTAGTTTCATAGTTTGAGGTTTTAGATTTAAGTCTCTAATCCATTTTGATTTGATTTTTTTACATGGTGAGAGGTAGGAGTCCAGTTTCATTCTTCTGCATATGGGGGTATTGAAGAGACTGTCTTTTCCCCAGCATATGTTCTTGGCACCTTTGTCAAAAATGAGTGCACTGTAGGTGTGTAAATTTGTTTCTGGGTTCTCTATTCTGTTTCATTGGTCTCTGTGTCTGTTTTTATGCCAGTACCATGCTGTTTTGGTTATATAGCTCTGTAGTATAACTTGAAGTCAGATAATGTGATTCCACCAGTTTTGTTCTTTTTGCTTAAGATGGCTTTGGCTGTTCAGATCCTTTTGTGTTTCCATGTAAATTTTAGGATTATTTTTTCTATTTCTGTGAAGAATGTCATTGGTCTTTTAATAGGGATTGCATTGAATCTACAGATTGCTTTAGTTAGTATGGACACTTAAACAATATTTATTCTTCCAGTCCATGCATGTGGAATATCTTTCCCTTTTTGTGTGTCCTCTTCAATTTTTTGCACTAGTTTATGTAGAGCCCTGGGACCTTGAATGAACATAGGTTGTAGTCAGACAGTGGTCACCATGGGCCTTGGGTGAGACCCAGTGTTGTGATGGCTTCAGGTCTGACCCAGTGAGCATTGAAGAATTAGGTATTTATTGTAGCCTTCACAGTCTAGCTTGTTTGTACTTGTTCTTGGGAAAGCTTTCCAAGTATTCAAAGGGACTTGAGTGTTCTGATCTAAATCTGTGGTCACTGCAGCTATGTCTGCATTAGGGGGCACCCCAAGCCCAGTAATACTGTAGCTCTTGTAGACTCTTAGAGTTACCACCTTGGTGGTCTTGCATAATATTCTGGAAAATTCCCTGGATTTCTAGGCAGAGACTCTTGTTCTCCTCCTTTACTTTCCCCCAAACAAACAGAGCCTGTCTCTGCTGAGCCACCTAGAGCTGAGGGAGGGGTGACTCAAGCACCTCTGTGACCACCACCACTGGGACTGCACTGGGTCTGACCTGAAGCCAGCAGAACACTGGGTCTTACCCAAGGCCCGTGGTAACCACTGTCTGACTACCATCTATGTTCACTCAAGGTCCTAGGGTCTACAGTCAGCAGGTGGCAAATCCAGCCTGAAGGGCTATCATTGTTTATACCACCATGCCTGGCAATAGTGAATGATACTCTGGGAGGGAAGTAATTAATTTGACCTTAATGATATGTGTATGATTAGGCAGCCTTGTTCTTTGTTAGCCTTCAACAATAGGGATCTTTTTGGTCACTGTCACAGGAGTGAAGACAGAATGACTTACCTTGTAATGTTTGTTTTCTGATACATTGGGCCAAAAGACCCGCAGGAATCCACCTGTCATCTCCAGAAAGTGAAGTTTTTATTTGAAGTTTGTTCTAGTCTAACAACTTTCATCACATTTCATGTTTCAATAGATGCCAAAGCAAAGCACTGAGTGTGTTGGTATTTCTGTTGCCTGCTTCAGCAGTGTCTGGCTCTCAAAGTTGTAGCCTTGCTACCTAACCTGAGACCAAAACAGCCAAGAGCGTTAAAACTGGTATGTGGGTTGGGAAACAAACATAGTGATCAGGCAAGCCATTTTAGAAGGGGTGGTGGAAAAAACTTCTCCATACACTTAAGTCTTCTTAATATTATTTTTTACTTTTCAAGCATCTAAATTTCCCCTAATGCACACAATTAAATACTGAAATATACATTAGAATTTATTCATTAGAAAATTTGAGATACTCTACACTTTAAATTGAACTTGTACCGTAGAACTTTTAAATGATGAGGAATGTGTGTTTTATAGTTAAAAGAGATTACTTAGAGTAATTTTTTGTCTTCACTTTCAATATGATGCCCCCCCCCACCTTTTTTTTTGAGATGGAGTCTTATTCTATTGCCCAGGCTGGAGTGCAGTGTCTCAATCTTGGCTCAATGCAACCTCTGCCTCCAGGGTCCAGGCGATTCTCCTGCCTCAGCCTCCTGAGTAGCTGGAACTACAGGCATGCGCCACCACGAGCTCATTATTGTATTTTTAATAGAGATGGGGTTTCACCATGTTGCCCTGGCTGGTCTCAAATTCCTCAAGTAATCTGCCCACCTTGGCCTCCCAAACTGCTGGGATTACAGGCGTGGGACACCGCACCCGGCCCCAATATGATGCCTTTTGATGACAAAAAAAGCCTTAACTTTAATGAAGTTGAAGGTATCAGTCCTTCCTTTTATGGGTGAATGCTTTTGTGCCTTAAATAGGAAATTATTTCAATCCCTGAGGTCTTAAACATATTCTCCTATAATTTTTTATAAACATTTTAAAGTTTAATTTTCAAATTTCAGTCATTAATCAGTCTACTCAGAATTTATTTATTTACTTATCTTTTGAGACGGAGTTTCACTCTTGTTGCCCAGGCTGGAGTGCAATGGCGCGATCTCGGCTCACAGCAACCTCCGCCTCCCAGATTCAAGTGATTCTCCTGCCTCAGCCTCCCAAGTAGCTGGGATTACTGGCATGTGCCACCACACCTGGCTAATTTTGTATTTTTGGTAGAGACGGGGTTTCTCCATGTTGATAGGCTGCTCTCGAACTCCTGATCTCAGATGATCTGTCCGCCTCGGCCTCCCAAAGTGCTGGGATTACAGGCGTGAGCCACTGTGCCTGGCCCAGAATTTATTTTTATACATGATATGAGTTAGGAATCTAATTTCATATCTTTCTATATGGATAATCAATTGTTTTGTACCAGTTTTCAAATCATCCTTTTCCCATCAGTTTATGGAATTATTTATCATATATTAAGTTTCCACATTTTTATGGGGCTGTTCTGAACTCTTATTTTTCACTGGTCAGTGTTTGTCTGCAAGCCAGAATCACACAAGCTTATTTGCTATAGCATCATAATAACTTTTTACATCTGTAGGGAAAGTTCTCCCCTCCTATTCTCCTAATAGAATTCCTAATTTCTATTTAGCTTTTGCTCCTCTCTCTATTTTAGAGTCAACTTACTCAGTTAATTGGGGGAAAAAAATTGAGATTTGTATTGGAATTGCATTGACCCTATAGATCAATTTGGGGAGGAGTTGACATCTTTATGATACATATGTGAACATATGAATATGTCCCTCCATGAAACCAGTAGATACAGTCAGTCCTCACTTGACATTATCAATAGGTTCTTGGAAACTGCTGGCTGGGTATGGAGGCTTACATCTGTAATCCCAGGACATTGGGAGGCTGAAGTGAGAGGATCACTTGAGCCCAGGAGTTCAAGACCAGCCCGGGATGGGGAGACCTCATCTCTACAAAAAAATTACCTGGATGTGATGGCACCCACCCATGGTTCCAACTACTCTGGAGACTGCGGCAGGAAGATCTCTTGAGCCCAGAAGGTTGAGGCACAGTGAGTCATGTTTGCACCACTGCACTCTAGCCCAGGTGACAGAGCAATACCCTGTCTCAAAAAAAAAAAAAAAAAAAGGAAAAGGAAATAACTGCAACTTTAAGTGAAATGACATATAATGAAACCAATTTTACCATAGGCTAATGGATATAAACAAAGTTAAATTCCTATGTCATATTTCTGGCCACAGAAAACATCATCAAACTTCTAAATAAAGACCCAACACACTTCTAATATTAAACATTGAAAAAAGTATGAACTATGTGTTTAAGAAAGATTAATAAAGACAAATAAGATTATTGGATACACAATTTTTGGTAAATCAGGGAGTGACAGAGGTCATAGTGATGGTGGGTTAAATCAAGGAATAAATGTTTCCATAGTGAAAATTGTGAGAAGTACCTCCTACTACCATGCAGCTCAAAAACGAGTAATACGTGTGGCAGACTTGCTTATCACTTTTGTGTTACATCAGTTTATTGTCATGCATTTGTATGATTATCACCTGCCTTATGAATTTTTACTTGACAATCATTTGTATTCATTCATTTTCCAACCCACTTATTCCATTTTGGAGTCATGGGTAGCCAGAGCCTATCCTGGCAGTGCAGGGCACCAGGCAGGAACCAGCCCTGGACAGGATGCCATCCCATCACAGGGCACACTAACAGATACCCACCTCAGACCGGGGCTATTACACCAATGAACCTAACTTGTACATCTTTGGCATGTGGGAGGAAACTGGAATACCCAGAGAAAATCCACACAGGCATAGGGAGAATGTGCAAACACAGTGGCCAGGCTGGGAATTTTTTTTCCCTTATCAATTTTGTAATGAAATGACATTATTTGAGGACCTGCTGTATTTTTATTTTGGTTTTAAGTCCTTTCAATAAAGTTTAAAAGTGTTCTCTATAAAGGATTTTTACATCTTTTATTAGATTAATTACTAAGTACTTTTTGTTAGTATATAGGTCATATCTTTTTTACAATAGTCTTCTAATTATTTGTTGCTCTTACAGAAAAATGCAACTGAGTTTGCATCTTGATCTTAAATCTAGCCATTTTGCTAGAGATCCTCTCATTAATTATAATACTTTGTATAGAGATTCCTTTTGGTTTTCCTTGTGGACAGCTATGTGATCTGCCAATGACAGTTTTGTTTTGTCCTTTCTCATCCTAATGCCTTTTTATTGTTATGTTTTTCTATCTGGGACCTCCAGGAAAATGTGGATATCGTGTCTTGATTGACCTAAGGAAAGGCTTTTACCATTTCATCATTAAGCCTGTGTTTGCTGCAGGATTTTGGTAGCTAGCCTTGACCTGGTTGAAGAAGTTGTCTAAGGGTCATTTTGTTCTCTCACTCACTCACCACTTAGTGGTGGATGGTGTCGGGAAGAAACCTGTTTCCCAGCTAAATAAACATGGTTTAAATATTAGAGCTGTGAAGTCTAAATTTTTATATGATATTTTTTCTATATATACAAAGAATTGATTTTTGTATATCAGTTACCTCTGAAATCCTGAAGTTCAAATAAACTAAAAACTTCATCATTCCCTATTAAATTCAGGAGAAATGAAATGCTCAAAGAACATATAGATGATTGTATAGTTTTAAAAGCCAGCAGTTTCTGTGTAGTTCAATATAAAAAATGTTATTCCTTTTGAAAATATTGGAAAGTGTCAGACTTACTTACTTTGGGTAATATATCTTTTTCATATATATATATATATATATATATATATATATATATACAATCTAAATTCGAAGAGAGTAATATTTCTATTCATGTAAATGCCATACACATTTTACTCATCAAGGCCTTCAAATAAGTTTCACATCTGACTTTTACATTAGGCCTAAGCCAAATGTATTTTCATTTGTTTTAGTTCATTTCTTCTGTTTCAGTTAATTAGTTTATAGGGTATTGGGACTTCATGTGGCTGCTTTGGGCATCTTTTATTTTTAAGAATTTATGATTTATAAAAATTATAGCATTTATAGTTTCAAAGGAATTTCATATATATTTTCTTAATTGTTTTAAACTTTACAAAATGCACATAAGGCTAGGATTTCTGTTATTTTTAAATTTTACAGATGAGAAAATGAAATGTATTTAGCCAATGGCTAAGCCAGAAATGGAACCTCAGTCTTCTAACTCTAAATGGTATTATAATATGCTTTACCACTACAAATCTTATTAAATTATTTTAGTTTACCAGGCTAATACTTTTAAAGAATACACTGTCAAATTATTGATTCTCATTGCATGAAAAAGCCAAATTGAACAATAAGTATAAATACTCTTATCTTTCAAGGTATTGGAAGGCATAGGTTTCTACAAAATAAAAAGTGTATATTTTTTCTTTTTTTCTCATATCTTTCTAAACTACCGATTTAAAAACATTTCTATTTCTGCATTTCCATTGGTCCCTCTCATGTGCTTGTTGAATTTGGTAATCCCATTTGAGACAACTCCTTTAACAATGCTGTCACAGTTCAGGGAGCCTTGGCATGATACACGTAACCCTTCTGTGCGGTATTCTCTCTGGCATTACATTCTTACATTACATTCTCTCTGGCATTACATTCTTTCACTTTCCATTTTGTACTTTTCTCTATTGCTTTATTTGTATGTAATGTTCTGAAGTCCAAATAACAAAATGTCATTTGGAAGTTATGTGAATTATTCCTAAATTACATAAATGTGTTTGTAAGGAGTTATTGAATTGTTTGTGATGGTGATCCATGAAATAACTAAGAAAATTTATTTGATTTTTTATGATTTCAGCCAATGAAAAAGTATAGAAAACAGTATAACAGACACCTATTTACCCATCACACAAATGTCATAGAGATTGACGTTTTGTAATATTTAGGAGTTTTTTAAGTAAATAAAAAATTGCAGATACAGCTAAGGTCATACGTAATTAACTGCTATTCCTTTTTCTCCATCTTCACCTCTTAACCTACATGGTAACCATTATCCTGATGTTATTTATTATCCTTATGCATGGTTTTTATTCTTTTGTTTGACATACATATATATATATATAAACTAGCAGCATATAATCATGTTTTGTGTATTTAAAAAAAGGTACATTAATGTCTCACTGAGCTTATCTTAGTATTCTGCATTGTAAATAATTGTTTTAACAATTGTACAAGTAGATCTATTTATTTTCCTCACATTAGACAATTAGATTATCTCTATTTTTGTCAGTTATGAATACATACAAACAATATTACAGTGAACAGTTTTATACATGCCTTTTTGAGCACTTGTATGTTTCTTGGGTAGATGCTTAAAAGAGGAATTGCTGGGTCATCTAGACCAATATACACAATCTTTAACTTTGCTAGGCGTTTCCATATTGCTCTCCATATCTTGACAGCATACTGTGTTGAAAAGACTGTCCTTTGTCTACTGTGCTGCAGTGTCACCTTTGTCATAAATCAAGGAACTGTATACATGTCAATCTGTTTCTGTGCTTTCCATTCCACTGGTTAGATATGTATGTCATTGTGCCAAATCACACTACTGTAATTACTGTAGCATTATAATATTGAGTCATCCAGTTCATGAACATGGTATATTCCTTCATTTAATTAGGTCTTCTTTAATTTCTTTCAATAATGTTGTGTAGTTTTCTGTGTAGAGACTTGCTCATTTTGTTAGATTTATTCCTAGGTATTTGATTTCTTTTGGTACTATGGTAAATTGTATCATTAACAATGTTTTATTTTGAATTACAGGTTGGGCATTCCTAATCTGAAAATCTAAAATCTGAAATGCTCCAATGAGCATTTCTTTTGAGCATCATATTGTTGCTCAAAAAGCTTTGGATTTCAGAGCATTTTAGATTTTATTTGTAATGCAAATATTTCAAGATAAAAAAAAATTGAAATTGGAAACACTTCTGTCCCCAAGCATTTTGGATAAGTGATACTCAACCTGTGTTTTTTGCTAAAATATAGGGGAAAAGTTGATTTTTGAATACTGAAGTTGTATCCAAAATTCAATTTTTATAGATTTCCTTGGATTTTCTGGGAGCACAATCATGACATATAGGAATAATGAGTTTTATTATTTACTTTCTAGCCCTTATACCTTTTATTTTTATTTCCCTTTCCTGCCCATTTGTTTCACAAGTGAATGTTGTATTTTATCAAATACTTTCTCTGTGTTATTGGAGATAATTGTATGGTTTCTTTATTCTGTTAATGTGGTGAATTACATTGATCGGCTTTTGATTATTAAACCAACTTTGTATTCCTCAAAAGCTCTAAATGGTTTATATAACCTTGGATTGACTTATTAATAGTTTATTAAGAAGTTTTGCATGTATATTTATGGGTGAAATTGGTCTGTAATTTTTCTTGTAATGTTCTTATCAGGTTTGATAAGATATCCAAATCTGAAATTATTTGGGAAAAATTCTTGTTTTGTTCTCTGGAAGAATTTTTGTAATATTCGCGCTATTTCTTTCTTAAATGTTTGCAAGAATTCAGTAGGGATGTTCTCTGCATTTAGAGTTTTTCTTGTGGAAGGGCTTTTACAAATGTAATAAATATAGGATTGTTAGATTTTCTATTTCTTGTGTCATTTTGTGATTTTTAAAAAAGGAGATAGACATATTAAAAAAGAGATTAAAAAGAGATTAAAGAGATTAAAAAGAGATATAAAATATTTGATCATGCCAATATTTGATGGTTTTATGACAGGCTTATTTTTTACTCTCTGTAAAATTCATTTTATTTTTATCATTAGTTTTATCATTCTGCTTATACCAAACTACTTTCCAGGTTCTTATTGTGTTAAGCTCTTTCTGTCACAAGAAACACAGGTATACTCAAGTTCCTTCAAGTAATGGAGATATATTAGGTGCAATATAAAGCCATATGGAGCCTTAAGAGAAAGGAATTACACAGGAAGAGCAGGATCTCTAGCACAGTTTGGCATTAGGGAGACTGGAAATGTGTGGCTAATTAGAATATGATACAGCTTTAGGGATGGAACAGGTTTTCTTTTTATCCCCCATTAGTAACATGTTATAAGGCTTTACTTTGATACCCAGTTGTTTGTGTGAAGTTTCTCACTTCCTTTTGGCTTTTGTCTATCTTTTCTTCCTTTCATTACTAATTACCCTCTTTACCCCTGGTCTAAATAATTTTTCATCATACCTTTTATTTTCTCATAACTACTTACTTATGATCCCCAGTGCCTTGTGGCCTGGTTCTGTGATTCTTTTTAGCCTCTCTTCAAGTTACCAAGTAATTGAACCTCACTGGTTCTCAGTTAACTCCCAAAAGATTATTTGATTGGCCTAGTTTGAGAAGCTTTTATGCTAGGCCCATTGGCTGGTTCTGGCTTTTTTTTTTTTGAGATGGAGTCTCACTCTCACCCATGCTGGAATGCAGTGGTGCTGTCTTGGCTCACTGCAACCTCCACCTGCTGGATTCAAGTGATTCTCATGTCTCAGCCTCCCGAGAACTGGCATCATCACACCCAGCTAATTTTTGTATAGTTGGGGTTTTGCCATGTTGGCCAGCCTGGTCTTGAACTCCTGGCCTCAAGCAATCCACCTCCTTGGCCTCCCAAAGTGCTGAGATTACAGGTGTGAGCCACCGCGCCTGGCCAGCTTGGCTACTCTTGACCAGGGAGCTATTGCCAAAATGTGGGATTCACATAGCCCAGAGCATGGATGCCCTGGGCTAACTCCTCTGCCAAGGGCTGTAGTTGGACAGTTTCCCTTAGCAGGGGTGTGTACCTGGAAAATACTGTAATTGATCAGTACAGAGAAGTTCTAGAAAATTAAGTTGTTGCAAGAGTTACAATTCTGCCTCGTTCACATGCTGTGGTGAATGCTAGTAAATAATTAAATGCTGATAAACCAATATCTAGAATTTGATGTTATATCTTTTAGTAGTCATCTACCTATAACTGAAAAATTGCTGCCAAAAATTACATGTGCTGCCAACCCCAAATAGGGCCATGGGCAATTAGATATGTAATACCTGTTGTTTTAAGATGGACAAATGGAAATTGATAGTCTTTAAACATAAGCAATAGGGAGAATATGCACATAGGCAGATTAAAAAATGCTTAATGAGAAAGCCATAGCAGTTATCCACTTCTGGTCTTATTTCCTTTTTAATATCCAGGAATAGCTGTGTGTACTGCTAAGAATTCACTTTTCTGCAGTATCACACAGTTCAGGTTGAAGACAGAGGACTGCTTTCCTTTTGTGATATTTATGCTACAAAGTAATGTTTTGCCTAATGCATTTCCACTTATGAGATAAATTGTGGATATTATCAAAAACTTTTCTGGTACAATAAGTGAAATTCCTTTCTAATTTTCAGGAGGACTCAGAGAGAGTAATGATAATTACCGGACCAAACATGGGTGGAAAGAGCTCCTACATAAAACAAGTTGCATTGATTACCATCATGGCTCAGATTGGCTCCTATGTTCCTGCAGAAGAAGCGACAATTGGGATTGTGGATGGCATTTTCACAAGGTAAGTACGTTAATTCAGTTTGCATATATTCTTGAAAATAAGTCAAGCCCACATTATCGCATGAATTTTCCTTTTGTGTACATATTTAGATGCTCTTAAAGCACTCAACATTTAGGAGCTTAAATAAATTATTTCAAGGCTGGGCACGGTGGCTCACACCTGTGATCCCAGCACTTTGGGAGACCAAGGCAGGAGGATCACTTGAGACTAGGAGTTTGAGAGCAGCCTGGGCAACATGGCAAAACCCCATCTTGACAAAAAATGAAAAAATTAGCCAGGAACCTGAGGTGGGAGGATCACCTGAGCCTGGGGAGGTTAAGGCAACAGTGAGCCGAGGTCACACCATTGCACTCCAGCCTGGGCAACAAAGTGAGACCCTGTCTCAAAGAAAAAAAACAAAAACAGAAAAAAAACCCACGTTATTTTTATTATGACTGTTAATACTAGAAAAGACTTAAGAGTTAATTTTGTCTAATAGCTTCCAAATTATTTTTAATTATTGAGTTATTTTATTTTATTTATTATTATTATTATTTGAGATGGAGTTTTGCTCTCGTTTCCTAGGCCAGAGTGCAATGGCACTATCTCAGCTCACTGCAACCTTTGCCTCCCCAGTTCAAGCTATTCTCCTGCCTCAGCCTCCTGAATAGCTGGGATTACAGGTGCCTGCCACCACGCCCAGCTGATTTTTGTATTTTTAGTAGAGACAGGGTTTTGCCATGTTGGCCAGGCTAGTCTTGGACTCCTGACCCCAAGTGAGCCGCCCGCCTTGGCCTCTCCAAGTGCTGGGATTATAGGCGTGAGCCACCACACCCAGCTGAGTTCTTATTTTGAAGAAAATCTTTTGTAGAAAATCAATATTTAAGCAGATAAAAACAGATCTGCTCTGTCTTCTGGGGTAGAAGGCTTGGAGACTTGGCTGTTAGGCTCTGTAGAGCACAGTCTGAAAACTAGTCCATCCTCCCCATTTTAGGTGCAGACCTGAGACAAACTGCAAAAGGCATTGGACCAAGATCATTTTGTTGATATCCCTTTTTACTCTATGAACATTACATGCAACTGACTAAGTCTTACCCTCAATGTGTAAACCTAAATTTTATGCCATGTTAGGAATATGAGTGAAATATCCTGGCTTCACTAAGGAGAATTCGTAGTTTAATCTGTTTAACACCTTCTGATTTATCAGTTCTTAAAGCATTGTGTATATTTCTTACATGTACATTTCTAAAAAGTAAATACAGTCTCTGTGCATAGTCAAGCTTTGTATATAGAGTGTCTTGAGTTGTTGTCCAGCTACATATTTGTATAATATTTGACTGTGGAATCACATCAGAATATATCACATGCTAATATTGATATTCTTGAGTAGACACTAAAATGCTTTAAAGCTTCATTTTTCATCTGAGAATGAACAAAGTACCCTGAATTCTGTTTGATGCCATGTCACCAAATAGGTGTTATTCTGATCCCCATATATGTTTAAATTAACTCAAAATAAGAAATTTAAAGAGTCTTTCTTTAGTTCTTAAGACTTAATTGATTTTCTATTTTATAAGAAAAACAAACCAGGTATTTTATTTTGGTTACAGTATTAAGGAAAGTAGCAGAGATATTTAGTAAAGAAAAAAAAAAGAGAAAAAAGAAAAAAATTATTGGTCAATATAAGGGGATTTGCCTGGAAGGGAATCTTGTTACTGAACCGAATAGCAAGAATGTTTGTAGATACAAGTAAAATAAAAGAAGGGTTTATTTTTGTCATATAAGGAGAAGGTTGGAGGTGGGTAGCTGCTTCTGGTGTTTCAGTGGCTCTGCCATTTCACTGGCCTTTCCCTCAGAGTTGTAAGATTGCCGCTGCAGCTCCAGGCATCACATTCCTATTCACATGAGGTAAAAAGGAGAAGGGACTGCCATAGCTTCCCCACACCCTTTTTTTTTTAAATTTTTTTAGGACATAGTAGGTTTTTAGGATCCTCCCAGAAAACTTACCTTTCACTGACCAGAACTGTGTCTCATGGCCATAGTTGCAAGGAAAACAGAAAATAAGAAGGTAGTTTTTGTCCAGCTTTTAAATAGAGTTAAGCACAGTAATTGGGAATACAATCAGTGGTAATCAGAAAATAGTTTCTGTCACAGGGTGTGGAATCAGTAATAATAGTAACAGCCAACCTTTATGATATATTTACAATATTAGTGTAATATTCTTATCAAGGTACAGGCACTGTTATGTGCACCTTATATAGAGTACTTTATGTAAGTACATTCAATGAGTACATGTCTAAGTCTTCTAAACCATGCTGATTTCAAGAAATTGGAGTATTTATCCATTCATTTTCATTTATTCATTCATCCAACATGTACTAAGTGAATACCTAACATATGGCAGGCACTGAGAATACAAAGGAACCACAGTTTTTGATTTCATGAAAGCTACATAGTGGAGAAAATCAGCATTAACCAAATAATCACATAAAGAAATGTAAAACTGCAGCTATGACAAGTCAATGAAGGCTATATGCAAGATGTTAGGACAGGCTGTGATCCTGGGATATGATCTGGTCAGGAAGGTCAGGGGAAGGCTTCCCTTAGCAAGTAACTTTTGAGTGCCTATCTGAAGGATGAGTGTAAGAAGGAAGGAAGTATATTTCAGAGAGAGCATGTGCAAAAGTCCTTTAGCATAAAAAACATAGACAATGAGTGAAGGGTGGTCCTCCAGGAGAGCAAGATTCTAGGTGAAGCATAGCCATGTCATTTTAGGAGTTTATCCTAAGAGCCATGGTAAACTATGGAAGAATTTTAACCAGGGTTTGGCATGATTATGTCTGCATTGGTTACACTGTAAAGAATGTCTGGAGAAAAAACCAAGTAGATCAGAGGAACCCAAAGAGCAGGCTCTTTTGGTGGTCTTGGTGAGAGGATCAGTAAGTAGCTTGGATTAAGTTTGTAGTGCTAGTTTAAGTGGAAAGGAGTCATATTTGAAATATATTTGGGAAATAAATCACCAGGACTTGGCGATAGATAGGGGTATGGCAGCTGAGATAAATGGAGTTGTCAGAGATGACATTGACTTTGTGCATCTGAATGGTGAATGGTGACATTTACTAGAAGAGGATGTTTTTTCATAGATTCCGACGTTATCTTTGTATATAATAAGTAGAATTATTCTGAGACATTCAAAGGGAGCTATCATATAGTAGGCAGTGGATATAAAGTTTAGATTTCAGACAGAGAGATCAAAGGTAAAGATGTAAATTTGTTGTGAGACATTTTTGTGTACGTGATTGGGTGTGGATGAGATCATCTTGACAGACAGTATGGTGGAGAAGATTAATGTTCTGAGACTGAACCTTAAAACCGCCGAGATTTCATAGTTGAGTAAGAAGTTAAGGTTGAAAACCAACAAAGGAGGTGTAGCCAGAGAGGCAGGAGAGAAAAACAGGACATTACAGTGTCATGGGAGCGAGGGGGAAAGAGTGCTTCAAGAAGAAAAGTAGTGGTCAACAGTGCTGAAAGGTCAGGTGAGTTGAAGCCTGAAAAGTCACCTTTGGTCTTAGCAAAATAGCTGTCACTAATGACCTTAGCAGGAGCTGCTTTCGTGGAGTGGTGGGGCCACACTGCAGTTAAAAGAGGGCTAAAGAGTGAGTTAGAGGTCAGGAAGTAGAGGGGGTTAGTACAGGTGATACTGCAAAGGTTGGCCAGGAAGAAGACAGGAGAGATCCAGTGAGGGACTTGTTTTTTGTTTTTAAATGGTAGACTTGAACGTACTTCAATGGGCTATCCAGTGGGATATGTTATTTCCAAGAATTTATGATTCTAAAAAAAAAACAAAAAATAAATTAATCACCTTTGGAGGATCCTAGAATGAATCCTAATGATACTTAAAATCAAAATATCATTAGTTACTTGGAGGTTGAAAACTGAAAAATAAAGATCCAAGCAGGTATCCTATCTTTTCAAATAGGTAACGGGGAAGTTTCTCTTTATAGAAATGTTCCAGCCAATAAACCAAGCAGGAATGACAAGAATTAGAGCATCACCCTTTTTGCAACCCCTGATGTAATAACAGATTTAAGTAATAATCAGAAATGGCTGCTAATGTCACCAAAGCAGAGACAACCAGACATTAGGTAAAAGTTTGTGACAACTTATGATGTCTTCTGGCCAAAAAAAATCAAACTGAATAGTCGAGCATGGTGGCTCATGCTTGTAATCCCAGCACTTTGGGAGGCCAAGGTGGGTGGATCACCTGAGGTCAGGAGTTCAAGACCAGCCTGGCCAACAATGGCCAACATGGTGAAACCCGTCTCTACTAAAAATATAAAAAATAGCCAGGTGTGGTGGCGAGCACCTGTAATCCCAGCTACTCCAGAGGCTGAGGCAGGAGAATTGCTTGAACTGGGGAGGTGGAGGTTGTAGTGAGACAAGATCACGCCACTGCACTCCAGCCTGGGCAACAGAGGAAGACTCTATCTAAAAAGAAAATCAAACTGAAACTGTTCAGACCTCTAGATCTAGATACCAATTTACAAGAGAAAAAGAGAATAGAGGAACATGTTAAACACCACCATGGGGGTACTGTCAGCAAAATCTAGACTGTGGGAAACTATAGCACAAATGACTGGTGTTTTTTTTTTAACAAATAAATAGCAATGACAAAAAAAAAAAAAAAAAAGGTGGGGGAGAGAGGGAAGAGAACCTGCATATTAAAAGAGAGTTAAAGACCAGTCACCCAGTTCCAACATACAGATCTTAATTCAATCCTGACTCAAACACATAAACCTTTTTTTTTTAAAGCACTAGTGAAACATTTAAAAATTTTTGAGCACTGACTGGGTATCTAATGATACTGAAGAATTACTTAAAAAAATGTTTAAGTGAGATAAACAGTGCAATGCAATGGTTATGATTTAATAGAAAAATCCTTACTTTAGTGATACATGCTAAAATGTTTACATATTAAATGATTTGCTACCCAAGATATACATCACAATAATCAAGGATGGATAGGGAAATTTGGTAGGATAGAGATGAAATGAGATTGGCCATGAATTGATCATTGTTTGAGCTTGATAATGGCTACATTGGAGTTGCATTATGCATTTTTCTTTATTGTACATCTTTGGATTTTTTAATAAGTTTTTTTGTTATTGTTCTGGGATTTAGCCATTTGAGAAAGAGATAAGATCCCTCGTGTAGGATAGGCATTGTTTCAAACTGTGCGTATGAAATCAGTGCATTGAACTGCAATTAGCATTTTGGGGTAATACTTCCTAGATAGTGCTTTGTGTTCCACATCATGGCATATCAGGGTGCAACCAATGTCCAGTTGACCCAAATAAGCTTTTTTTTTAATGCAGTAGAATGGAGTAGAAGAAAAAGTATCAAAATCATTAATTTATAGCATGTGGCACAGAGGTGGAGTTATGCAATAAGAAGGCCATTACATTTCTGTGTCATCAGTAATGACATAGAAATTATAATGGTATTAGGAGATGTTAACATTGGCCCAATAATGAGATTTAAACTCTGTTGTGCTAAAAACATATGTATATATAGGACAAGTCACCCAGTTCCCCATATATATGTGTGTGTGTGTATGTATATATATGTGTGTGTATATATATGTATATGTGTGTATATATGTGTTTATATGTGTGTATATATGTATATATGTGTGTGTATATATATGTGTATATATATATGTATATGTGTGTGTGTGTATATATATATATATATATATTTTTTTTTTTTTTTTGAGACGGAGTTTCACTCCTGTCGCCCAAGCTGGAGTGCAATGACACGATCCCAGCTCACTGCAACCTCCGCCTCCTGGATTCAAGCTATTTTCCTGCCTCAGCCTCCTGAGTAGATGGGATTACAGGTGCCCACCACCACACCCAGCTAATTTTTGTATTTTTAGTAGAGGGGGGGTTTCGCCATGTTGGCCAGGCTGGTTTCAAACTCCTGACCTCAGGTGATCCGCCCGCCTTGACCTCCCAAAGCACTGGGATTACAGGTGTGAGCCACTGCGCCCGGCCAAAGACATATTTTTATTAAAACCTTAGTGCACTGTAGTTTTATGCTAGACGTTAGGGATACAAACCTGAATAAGATAATTTACCTGTCTTTAAGGCCATAGGGCCTGTGTCCCTGCATATTCTTACTGAGTATGCCAAGAAAGCCCCTGTCTTTAAGGAGCTCAAGTGCAGTAAGGGAGATGGAGAAGCAAATCTTTACAATTCGGTAAGACCATGCAATGCTAGAGAAGTGTATGTGTATATGTGTTTATTTGCTTGCTCATTCCTTCATTCATGTTTTTCCTGTCATCTTCCAGAAAGGAATGAGACAGCTTGCAGAAAATTCAAAGTAGCTTAAGTGAATAAATAAGGATGAGGGCTTAAAATGGAGCCATGACTGAGGCTTAAAACATCAATGCCCAATACTGCTGTGGATAAGCCATAAATCTGGTTCAAAGGTTTCCACAAAGCTAAATTTGTTCAGTTAAATAGTTCACAGTGCCCAGAAAACCAAATGAATTAATTAGTTAAGAAGGCAACTTAAAACAAATTTTTATTGTGTTTGACAGCAATCTTTTAGTAATAAAATCAGCTAGAAGAATATATTGGGTAGTATCACACAGACTAGGTTTTATTGGGTCCCATTGGTTACAGTTTAGGAAACAAATGTTTGATTATATTATTCTTGGATCACAGGCTCCACTGAGACAGAAATTGTGCTTGTTCTGCACACCTTTTATCCCCTATTCCTAGTACTAAGTAGATGTGCAGTAAATATTTGTTTAAAAACTGACAATAAAAACTGTAATATAAATAAGATGTGTTGACATAACTCTGTTTCTTAGTCCAAATTTCTGGTATCTGAAGGAAACATCCCCTTGTGATTCAAACACCATCTAAAATAGTATATTGGAGCTTAACTAAGTTTTGCCACAGGACTCAAAAAGTCATCAAATTTCTATGTAAGTTTCGGTCTTATAAAGAAAACACTTAAGTTTAGGTATGTGGCAGGATAAATTATTAATACACAGGAAAGAGCAAAAGTTCCAGTGTCATGGAGATTAGTCTGTCCTGACAACACTCTGTGTACCAGTGCACCTTTGTGATGCTGAGTAAGAGGAGATTTGCACTTCACGAAGGTCCAGGTTAAGCTTAGTTGCTCAATCTGGACTCTGGTCCCTAAAGTGGGAAGTCTCAGGCAAATCTGAGTATCAGACCATGCCGGCAATTCAGCTCTCTTCACCTGCTTCTTTCTCTGCAAGATGAGATAATCATGATACTTATATTTCAGGGTGTTGTCATGTAGTTTAAATAATGCATATAAAACAATCTAGTACCTGACATATAATAGTTCCTCGGTAATATTAGTTACAATTTTAAGTCCCATCTCTATGACACTTTGACCATTTCATTCCACAATGATCTGTTCACAGTAAACTCCTAATGCCCTATTTATTTGGACTCAGTTATTTCAGTGTCTTATTTCAGTATCTATCTTAGTTCATAACTGGTTATCCTATGCCATCATGCTATTTGTTCACTATTTGAGGGAAAGAACTCTACTCCATTGTGTATTCCCTGCCCCACTCAGGATGGCAGTAAGTATAGCTACTAATATAAATTAAAGTCATTCAGAAATGAAATTATTTTCACATTTATATTACATTGTTTTCACTTCATCCTGGAAGTTATCATTAGTCTGAAACATACCCAGAGATACTGATCCCATATTTCAAAATTGACCACAACTTTAAAGCATTAATTAATTAATAAAGAATTACACGTGCCAGTTTAAAAAGAAATATGCAGATTATAGAGATTTAAATACTGAAATATGGGACATTTTCTTGTGCTCTGCCATTTGAGTAGCTGTTAGTTTATCAACCTTCAGGTCACGTTTATAGAAGCAGTCTGCCACAGGGCCTGTGTCCCTGCATATTCTTACTGAGTATGCCAAGAAAGCCCCTGATTGCTTTTTACATGGGCCACTTATTTGTCAAAGTTGTGCTTGCAGCAAACAACCTGGAGGGATAAGTTAATTCTCCCCTTAAAGAGGAAGCTTGCTTCCCTTGTTGTATGCACAGCATCCATGGTACATCACCCTCACAGGACTTGGGGGCTAATGTAAACCAACATGAGTAATAAAGTCCTTTGTCTCTGACCCAGTGGCCTTGTGTCTTCTGCCGTTATCTGTGAAACCAGTGGTATTAGGGTAACCTGTTAGCTTTTAAGCAGAGTAAAATCCTAGACTTCACACAGTTTTTGATAGGTCAATAGGATTCTCAGATCTCTTGCTAATATTAATTACCTGCAAAATGTGAGTAAACCGGCTGTGTATGGGAAAGAATAGGGGCTTTAGATCTAGAAAACTCAAGATTCTGTACAAGTTCTCCAGCATCCTGGCCATGTGCAAGTTACTTCATCCTTCTAGAACCCTGAGAGAAGTACTGTGCCATAGTCAAGAGAATCAGACATGTTATACTTGAGCACAAATCTTGCTTTTCCCTTTTAACAACTATGTGACCTTTTTCGAATTACTGCTTCTCAGTGTCTCAGTTCTTTTCCTGTAAAATGGAGTTGATACTGCTAACCCTCATATATTATTGTGGGAATTAAATAAAGTACATGAAAATGCCAGACACATTGTAGGTGCCTAGTAAATTTTAGTTTTTTTTTCTTCCAGATTCTATGCCATTAGTATTTTAGATTTAAAAGTCTGTCTTCATATATGTGTGAGTATAGTGCTCACTTTTCTAAACTTAGCATCGGTTTTTGCACCTATAAAACAAAAAGTTCAATAATACCGACTTCACAAGGTTGATTTGAGAATAAGTTTTGAAAGGATGTGAAATCACTATGAAGTGCTTCTCTTAGTTGTTCTCATTGAAAGAAGTTGACCAAATCTAATCTCCCTGACACTTTCCCTCTTGGAGCACTGTGGCCATAATAGAATTGAGAATCCAGGAACCTAGAGGCACCACCCACACAGAATGGGATAATGGCAGTGCCTTTCCTTCTGTTCCTCAGGAAGTGGCTGGCATGGAAGGTGGTCTCATGGAAGATGCACATCCTCCTCCATGCTGAGACATGCCTTTATCTCATGACCCAGGAACAGCCTTAAGGAACTGGCCCAATTGCCAATCACTGTGTGAAAGAACAACCAAGCTTTAAACCTTGCCGGCACCAAATTTGTTGTTTCAGCATAGTAGGATTCATTCTCAATTTATTCCATCAAACATACTAGTTTTTTAGCTACTTCGGGATATATTTTGCAGTGACTTGGTCCTTGTGGGCAGTGTTGTGTGGAAAGATATGCTTGTTACAATATATGAAAAAGAGCCAGTTACAAAGCCTGGCATTCATTTCACTTTTGTATGAGTAATTGTATGTATAAATATATGCGGAGAAAACCATCTAGATAGAAGGCTTATTCCAAAATACCATGGGGGATATGGCTTTATGGTGATTTTTCTTTTACTTATGTAAATTTTTAAATTTCTAAAATAAATGTGTGAAAAAAGTAAAACCTCCTCACCCTCACAAACTACCAGTATTGGTCAAAATGAGATGTTTTATAGGAATCTCGCGAAATGCTTACATGGTCACTGTCTGACAACTCTTTTTTTCTGGGGCAAATATCTCTTTCCTACCCAGGGACATGGAATTTGGGGTTTTAAGCTTTAGACCATCCTGGGCACTTCAATATATCAGACCTTACTTGTCCACAAAGTTTTTCCCAGACTATAAGTAACCCTAGTTCTTCTTCCTTTAGGAGTTGATGGCATTCTGTCTGGGAGATAATACAAGATTCATGTATTTAATTTTCATAATAAAAACACTGCTCATATGGCACTCTTAATCTTCAGTGCACATTAAATTTTTTTTTTCCCATGGAGCTTTAAAAAAAATACTGATGCCTGAACCCTACCTCCAGAAATCTTTTTTTGTTTTGTTTTGTTTTGTTTTATTGATCATTCTTGGGTGTTTCTCGCAGAGGGGGATTTGGCAGGGTCATAGGACAATAGTGGAGGGAAGGTCAGCAGATAAACAAGTGAACTAAAGGTCTCTGGTTTTCCTAGGCAGAGGACCCTGCGGCCTTCCGCAGTGTTTGTGTCCCTGGGTACTTGAGATTAGGGAGTGGTGATGACTCTTAACGAGCATGCTGCCTTCAAGCATCTGTTTAACAAAGCACATCTTGCACCGCCCTTAATCCATTTAACCCTGAGTGGACACAGCACATGTTTCAGAGAGCACAGGGTTGGGGGCAAGGTCATAGATCAACAGCATCCCAAGGCAGAAGAATCTTTCTTAGTACAGAGCAAAATGGAGTCTCCTATGTCTACTTCTTTCTACACAGACACAGCAACAATCTGATTTCTCTATCTTTTCCCCACATTTCCCCCTTTTCTATTCCACAAAACCACCATTGTCATCATGGCCCGTTCTCAATGAGCTGTTGGGTACACCTCCCAGACGGGGTGGCGGCCGGGCAGAGGGGCTCCTCACTTCCCAGAGGGGCGGCCGGGCAGAGGCGCCCCCCACCTCCCAGACGGGGCGGCTGGCCAGGTGGGGGCTGCCCCCCACCTCCCTCCAGGACGGGGGCTGCCCCCCACCTCCCTCCCAGACGGGGTGGCTGGCCGGGCGGGGGCTGCCCCCCACCTCCCTCCCAGAAATCTTAAGTTGGACTGGGGCATGGTCTGGAAGTCACATTTTAAAAGTGTCCCAGATGATTTCAAAGTGAAGCCAAGATGTGGAAGCACTTCCTCAGGCCCTCGCTGGAGAAATCATGTGTTGAATTATAAAAATAATAGGTGCTTATTATGAAATGTAACAGGTGTACTAGGGTATGAAGTGAAACAAAAACACCCCATTCTCCCCAGGTCTACCATGTTTCTTTAGGTAACATTTCACAAGTCTACAAGTATACATCTTTTCTTTTCTAAAATGGTATCATACTAAGCATTACTATTGTATAACTTGCTTTTGTTTCCTAATATGTGGGAGACATATTTCTCTATCAGTTTATACAGATTAGTCTTGCTCTTTTTAATGACTGCAGTGTATCTGGAGTACAGATACTCCTTGATTTCTTTAACTTCTGAGAGCTCCGTCTGGGACAGACTGCCCTTTAGTATATGGGACATGTTCCCTATCCATTCCACTGTGCTCCCACATCTTCCTGTTGTTACCACTGGAAAGGAATCTACATGGACTACATTAAATTTTATCCCTAGGATATAATTATATCCCATTAAATTATATCCCTAGGATATAGTTTAATATTATGCCCTTGTAGCTTTCATTTATTTTTTATGAAATAATTCAGATGTATAATAATCCTCCATGCACCTTCTACCCTACTAAAGAAATAAAACACTACAATACAATCGAACCTCTAATCCTCCCTAATCCCATTGCCCTCTACCCTATCCATAGTAACTAACTGGTTGTCCTTGACTTTGGTATCCATCCCATGCATTTCTCTACATTTTTACTCACTGATGTTTTTTGAAACAATGCATGGAAGTATTTGGTATGCTTTTAAACTTTACACACAGTGTATCACATTATATTCTTCTGTAAGTGGCTTTTTCCCCCCTCAGTGTTATATATTTATAAAATTCATATGGGTACATATACTTTGAGTTCATTAATTTTTCCCTAATTATGATAGTCTATTTTATGAATATATTACTATTCCCTCATTTTTCTTGATATGATGCCAATTTTTTGCAAATATAAACAGTCATATTTGTGACTTGTCTCATACTCAACTCCTAGTGCACACAAGGGAGTTTTTCTCAATCTAGGGGTGGAGTTGTTGGGTTGTAAGCAACATGTGTCTTTCATGTTCTCCAAGGAGGCTGTACCAGCTTAGAATCCCACCACCAGTGTTTAAAAGTTTGTTCTCATGCTTAAAATAGATTAGAATAAGAAATGTTCATTTGATGATATTTCTATATATTCTCCAAAATTGCTCATAAGAACATTTTCATTTTTATTAATGTCCTTCACATGAAGTGCCATCTGGAAATTATTTTTTTGTTAATGCTAGGGACATTTTTTCTCTCCATGTGCATACTGTGCCTGTTTACAAAAAGATTTGAAGCAATTTATTGGCCTTTTCTGACAAACTGCCAGGCTTCCTGCTATCAGCCAGTGGCTGCTTCCTCTTTAATTCCTTTTTGTCTTGGCTGCCAAGACAGCAAGAGCTAAACTCAAGGCTCAGGTGTGGAAACAAATTTGGCTTAGTTTTCCCCTTTGCTTCTTTTATGGGAGTATTTCTCTAGTGTCATTCTTAGAACAGCTGCATCAGAATCTTGGCGGTGCTAGTTAAAAATGCTACTTACTAAGCCCTTTCACACATCTTTTTAATTGGAATCTCCAAGGTGGTACACAAGAATTAGCATTTTAAAAGCTCACGCTAAGCTTAAATGTAAGAATCTACTGTATGGCTTGTAATCTTAGTTTCATGTAATTGTTTCATTAGAATATGTTATTGTAAATCACTTCAAATGCTTTTTGTACTCAATGGAAAAAATATTAAAATCTAGCAGAATGAGATATTTGCATAAGATTTAGCTCCAAACTGTATCTGTAAATAGATTCTATTATCAATTGGCCATTTAGAACACTAGGTTTAAATCTGTGGATTCCATAAATATTCATTGAGTGCCCACTATGTGCTGTACAGTGTGCAAGAAGAAGAAGAAGTAAATGGATGAAAAGCTATAAACAGACAGGAGGTTAGGAATTTTGTTTTTTTTTTTTTTCGAGATGGAGTTTTACTCTTGTTGCCCAGGCTGGAGTGCAGTGGCATAATCTTGGCTCACTGCAACCTCTACCTCCTGGGTTCAAGCGATTCTCCTGCCTCAGCCTCCCAAGTAGTTGGGATTACAGGCATGTGCCACCACACCCAGCTAATTTTTGTATTTTTAGTAGAGACGGAGTTTCACCACGTTGGTCAAGCTGGTCTTGAACTCCTAACCTCAGGTAATCCACCTGCCTCGGCCTCCAAAAGTGCTAGGATTACAGGTGTGAGCCACTGCGCCCAGCCTCCAGAATCTTTTATCTGAATACTATAACCTCACATGAATCTTTTCCTGAATAAGAAACAGATTTTTTTAAAAAGTAGAGTTTTGGCAAACACATACATTTGTTTCTAATGGATATATCTGTGCATTATGATATGTGTACTCATCGATGAAATATTTCTAGACCCATATTTCCAAGGATCATTAACATCCTTGAATGCATCACTGAGATAAGATCTGTTTATTATCTTGATGAATATAAACTTAAATCTCATCTAGCCTTTTAGACTCAGTAATTAAGTTTTAGAAAAGCAATGAATTATTAAGTCTCATTAGAAAACAGTTTGAAAAAAGCAAAACAATTGGCCTCTTCTCTCAGCATAATTTATTTCTATTAAACGTTGGTGATTAAGCGTTGATGAAAAGAGATATTTACTCGAAGTGGCCCATAGCTAACAATTTTCATGCCATGCTACTTACACAAACCCCCTCTTCTGACACCCAGCTTCAGGGAATTCTATGTACTCAGAGTGGCACGAGTGTGTTTTTCTTGAAAGAGAATTGGAAGATAATAGACATTCAAGTACTTAGTAACTTATTTGTTTGCCCAACTTAGTGTAATTCAGAAAATATTGAGCACTGACTGTGGAGTATTTGTACTCTATACAAAATATATTCTTTATGGACAGAAAGAAAACATCTTGAATCAGTCCACACCTTCTAATTAGTTGTAAATACCAGTACTAAAATCCACATGATAAGTGAGCACTAAATGAGTAAGTTGTTATGATTTTATTGGCATTAAAAATGTCGTCTTATGAATATCTCTGTGCTTTCTTTAACTGTGTCTAGCAAACACTAGTTATCTTATTTCATCTTTTTCATGGGAAATTATTTTATGAATTTAAGGCTTGTTCCTTTAATTAGCTTCCTCAAAGTCACCTGAAGGTTTGGTTTGATTTGGTTTTAAATGCAAATCCCAGGCAAATCTTCTGATTGAAGATCCCCTGGAGATAGATACTGTTGTAGTAGGTATGATGAAGGAGGCCTTTAGACACTATTTTTTTAAAAAAGACTTTAATTTTTCAGAGCAGTTTTAGGCTTACACCAAAACTGAGAGGAAGGTATAGAGAGTGTCCATCTACACTTACCACTGCCCCTGCACAGCCTCCCCCATTTTCAGCATCCCCCACCAGAGTACTCCCTTTCTTACAATTGATGAACCTATATTGGCACATCATTACCACCCAAAGTCCATAGTTTACATGAGGGCTCATTGGGTAATTTATAAACAAAGTAAATTTATTACAGTTCTGTAGACTGGGAAGTCCAAGGTCAAGGGGCTACATCTGGTATGGGCCTTCTTACTGCCTCATAAAATGGCAGAAGGCATCACATGGCAAGGGGGCTTACTAGAGAAAACCAAACTGGCTTTTACAACAGACCCACTCTAGTGAAAGTAACCCACTCCTATGATAACCCATTGATTCATTACCCCTTAATCCATTAATCCCCAAATGGATTAATCCATTCATAAGGGCAGAGCCCTGATGACCCAGTCACCTCTTAAAGGCCCCACTTAATACTGTTACATTGGGAATTCAATTTCAGTGTGAGTTTTAGAGGGGACAAACATTCAAACCACAGCATTCTGCCCCTGGCCCCCACAAATTCTATGTCCTTCTCATATACAAATACATTCATTCCATGTTTATAGCCCCAAAGTCTAGAGTCACATCGAATCAGATGTGAGTAATGCTCAAAGGACAATTCATCTTGAGGTAAATTTCTTACAGCTGTGAGCCTGTGAAATGAACGTGTTACCTACTTCCAAAATAAATGGTGGGACAGGTGTAAGACATTCTCATTTCATAAGGGAGAGATAGGCAAGAAGAAAGGGGTAACAGGTCCCAAATAAGTCCAACACCCAAAGGAAAAACTAAGCCTTGAGGCTCCAGAGTAATCTTCCTTGTTTCCATGTCTTGCTTCCTAGATACACCAGTGTGGGGATTGGATCCCAGGGCCTCAGGCAGCCCCACCACCTAGGCTTTCCTGGGCTCTCCCAAGCTTCATTTCTCACAAGTAACAGTCAAGTGCCTGCAGCTTTCCCAGGCTGGAGCTGAATGCTGGCAGTTCTACAGTTCTGAGATCTCAGCGGGGTTCTGTTCTCTCTGCTCCACTAGACATTACCCCACTTGGGGTTGTCTGTCCTGGCTCTGGCTCTGACCCCACATTTTTGCTTGGCATTAATCCACGAATGGATTAATTCATTTATGAGGGCAGAGCCCTCATCACCCAATCACCTCTTAAATGCCCCACCTCTTAGTACTGTTACATTGGAGATTAAGTTTCAACTTGAATTTCAGAAGGGTCAAAATTTGAACCAAAGTACTGTTTATTTCCTTTTCCTGTCTTATTGCATTAACTAGTACTTCCACTGCAGTGTTGAAAAGGAATGGTAAGAGGTGACAGCTTCCTATTTTGGCTGATCCTAGTTGGAAAAGCTTCAAGTTTCTCACCATTAAGTATGATGTTAGCTATAGGTTTTTTTGTGAATATTCCTTATCAAGTTGAGGAAGTTCTCCTCTATTCTTAATTTACTGAGAGTTTTTATCATGAATGGGTGTCGGATTTTATCAAATGCTTTCTATGCATCTGTTGATATGATCATGTGATTTTTCTTCTTTAGCCAGTTGATGTGATGGATTATGTTAACTGGTGATCAAATGTTGACCCAGTCTTGCACACTTAGGATGAGTCCTACTTAGTTATGGTCTGTTTTTCTTTTTATACATTGTTGGATTCATTTTGCTAATATTTTATTGAGGATTTTTGCATCTATGTTCATGAGAAATATTGGCCTGTAGTTTTCTTATAACGCCTTTGTCCGGTTTTGGTATTAAGGTAATGCTGGCCTTATAGAATGTGTCAGGAAGTATTCCCTCTGCTTCTATTCTCTGAAACAGATTATAGAGAATTGGTCTAATTTCTTCCTTAAATGTTTGATAGAATTCACCAGTGAAGCCATTTGTGCCTGGTGTTTTCTATTTTAGAAGGTTAATACTTATTGATTCAGTTGCTTTAATAGATACAGGCCTATTCAGATTGTCCCTGTCTTTTTGTGTGAGTTTTGACAGATTGTATCTTTCAAGGAATCAGTCTGTTTTATCTAGGATATGAAATTTATGACCATAACACTTTACAGTATTCCTTTATTATCTTTTTAATGCCCATGAGATCTGTGGTGATGTCTCCTCTTCTATTTTTAATATTAGTAATTTGTATCCTCTCTCTTTTTTTCTTAGCCAAGCTAGAAATTATTAATTTTCTTGATCTTTTCAAAGAATTAGCTTTTGGTGTTGTTGATTTTTCTCTATTGATTTTCTATTTCCAATTTCACTGATTTCTGCTGTAATCTCGTCATTTATTGTCTTCTGCCTACTTCAGATTTAATTTACTTTCCTGTTTCTGGTTTGCCCTTGAACTCTTATTTTTAAGAATCTCTACAAGTGACTCTGATGCACAAATTTAGGAGCCATTGTTTGCATTTTAATTTCTAACATTTTATAGGAAGAAAAACAGGATCAGAGAGAGATTTTGTTTTGCATGAGGTTATAATGTGTGCAGTTTATAAGGATGCAGCCTCTGGTTATATTGGGTTCCCCTGTATTCATCTTATTGATTTATCTGATTAATTTTATCCATGATGACAGATTAATCTTATCTTCCTTTGACAACCTTAATTATGTGTAGTTTTCCTAGCTATAGTTAACATTGAGTGAAATCATTTGCTCTGTTAATTATTTTTCTTTGCAGTTCTTGGGACTTTCCCACAAAGTGGACTACTAGCTATGTTAGAGGATGAGTTGCCCAGTCAGCACAGTGTGGATTTTCTTTGAAGGAAAATACCTGTGTCCTTCGTAAGTGTCCTACACATGCTTTATAGACAGGTCCAGTGAACACTGTCATGTGAGCCTGTAGAAATTTAGAATTTTTCTGGATTGTTCTCTTGATTCTCATCAGTGTTTCCACGGAAATTGAAAGATTGCTACAGTGGTTTTTGCTTGATTATATGTGCAGTTTAGTATTATAACTTTTATAAATAAACTTTAAATACTGTAGTGTGATCTTATTGCAATCATTAGAAGGAAGGATTATATGAGAGAAACTTTTTTTTCTATTATAATACACATGCTTCTCAAGTTAAAATGGGACTATGCCCTGATAAACCCATCATAAGTCAGAAACATCATAAATCAAAAATGCAGTTAATACTCCAGCAAGCTCGTTATAAAATTTTAAAATAATAAGTCAGGGATTGTCTGTAATTTTACTTATGCTAATAAATGTTTTTCATATTGCTAGAAGAAGGCTAGTTATTTCTGCCTTGTCTTAACAGAATGATACGATATAATTCTTAAATGTATCATTTGTGATTTTTAAAAATAACATTTGTTTTTCTAATTACACAAGTAATGCATGTTCATTATGCAAAATTTTAAACTCAAAATTTTTTAATCACTTGTAATTCCACCACCTGGAGATCATTGTTGTTTAGGTAGATGGCTTTCCAGGCTTTTTTAAAGTGCACATATGTAGTGGTAAATCATTTGTAATTTCATTCCATTTCTGAGTTATTGTTTATGTTTAATTAAATACAAGACAGATTTACTAATTCACGCTTTTTATGCCTTTTGAATACCATATGGTGCCTACATATCTTTTAGTAATTGGTATTCTCTTACAGTCTTTCCTCTACTTGGACTTTAGTTTTTTGGGGTGTTTTTCTTCCTTATACCATCCTTCTTAAAAGTTAGAGTACTTTGTTAGTTAGGAGATTAGCTATCTTTTGTAAAATGTATGTAATATCCAAAAAAAAAAAAACAAGCTTTGACTTAGACATCCATTTTGGACAGAGTTCAAAGTTTTTAGCAACCTGAAGTGAATGGGAACATCTTCAGTTTCAGAAAGCACACAAAATAAACTAACTCATAAAAACTCTCCAGGTTGGGCGTGGTGGCTGACGCCTGTAATCCCAGCACTTTGGGAGGCCGAGGCGGGTGGGTCACGAGGTCAGGAGATCGAGACCATCCTGGCTAACACGGTGAAACCCTGTCTCTACTAAAAATACAAAAAAATTAGCCGGATGTGGTGGCGGGGCGCCTATAGTCCCAGCTACTCGGGAGGCTGAGGCAGGAGAATGGCGTGAACCCGGGAGGCGGAGCTTGCAGTGAGCTGAGATCGCGCCACTGCACTCCAGCCTGGGCGACAAGGCGAGACTCCTTCTCAAAAAACAAAAAAACAAAAAAAACTCTCCCATACAAAGCACTTAGAGGATAAATCTATATTCTACTTATATGAGATGCCTAGAATAAGCACATTTATAGAGACAGAAAATATGGGGAAAGGGGAGAGTTTTCCAGGATGGGGAAAGGGGAGAGTAAAGAGTTACTCTTAATAGATACAGAGTTTCTCTTTCTGTTTCTGATGAAAAAGTTCTGCAAATGGAGGCCTGGCATGGTGGCTCACGCCATAATCCCAGCACTTTGGGAGGCTGAGGTGGGCAGATAACCTGAGGTCAGGAGTTAAAGACCAGGCTGGCCAACATGGTGAAACTCTGTCTCTAGTAAAAATACAAAACTTATACAGGGTGGTGGTGCAAGCCTGCAATCCTAGCTACTCAGGAGGCTGTGGCAGGAGAATCTCTTGAACCTGGGAGGCAGAGGTTGTAGTGAGCTGAGATTGTCCCACTGCACTCCAGCCTGGGTGACAGAGTAAGACTCCATTAAAAAAAAAAAAAAAAAATTCTGCAAATGGAAAGTAGTGATGGCTACACAACATTGTGGATGTTAATACCACTGAGCTGTGTACCTAAGAAATGCTAAAATGGTAAATTTTATTATTTTTATATATATATATCATAATTTTTAAAAGCCCTTGAAGTATGTCCAATAATACTATTGTAATAGGAATAATCATTGCCTCTACTTAACAATTTTAATATTTAAGCTCTAGTTATCATTCAATATGAAAAGTCCTCTTTTCCTAATTGCAGTATTTCTCCCTTATACTAGCATTTTCCTTGCAAAAGGCCCAGAGATTGTGATTTGAAGGGACAGAAGCCCACTCCATTTGCCTGAGAGACATCTAGAATATTATCTCAAAATATTAAGATCTCAAAAAAACAAACTGTTTTTCAAATTTCCATGAAAGTGTTTTTTATTTTAGAAACTGACTCAAAAAAGTACTAATTTCTTTTTTCCACAATGCTTTATTAAGCTTTGTTGACCTATATAAGGGTTATAGGCAAGGAGGGGAGTAGGGGGATTAGAAAGATTAGTCAGCTGCCACTCCTAAAAATATCAGAGTGATTTTTTTTTTCCTTAATCACATAACTGTAACCTTCTGTCTACTCAGGGCAAACTAACTTTAAGATGAAACCTAAAGAATGGATTTTTCATTTTTTTACTACATTTGACTGTAAATACAGACAGCTTGATAATAATAACATATGCTGTGGAATTCCCTAAATCTCTAACATATTTTAACATCATTGTCTAGTATAGTATGTCTTATAAATGATTGTTGATTGAATAGAAACTATAAACTTTATTTATTTTTTTGTTTTTTTGTTTTGAGATGGAGTCTCGCTCTGTCGCCAGGCTGGAGTGCAGTGGCACCATCTTGGCTCACTGCAACCTCCACCTCCGGGGTTCAAGTGAGTCTCCTGCCTCAGCCTCCTGAGTAGCTGGGACTACAGGAGCGTGCCACCACACCCAGCTAATTTTTGTATTTTTAGTAGAGATGGGGTTTCACCATGTTGGCCAGGATGGTCTCGATCACTTGACCTCGTGATCCGCCCACGTCAGCCTCCCAAAGTGCTGGGATTACAGGCGTGAGCCACCTCGCACAGCCAAACTTTCTTGTTAATGTATATCTTGTCTTGCTTCTAAAACTGATTTTAGGTGTGAGCCACTGCGCCCAGCCATCTTAGGCACTTTACTGAGATATTTACAACATAGCAGAATAATAAGAGAAGAGAATGGTATCCAAAGACGCTGGATCAGAGAGAAAATAAGAATTGAATTATGATATAAAGCCAGGTATAAGATGTTATTCAGTTGTTTTCTAGTAATCAAGCTAGAATAAATAAACTATACATTTCTTAAAGGAAATGAACAGGAAATACGTTTATCAATAAACAGTTCCCACAATTATAAACGCATACTTCCCCAGTAGCCTTGATGACTGGTTCATGAGCCAGTATTTCTTCAGTGTGTATAGGGCAGCATTGCTACTTCCATTGGTACTACATCCATACCATCAGGTGCTATGGAAAAATAGAATTGTAATAGAAAATGTGTTGGCTCCTAATGCAGTGGCCTTCAAACTACCCTCCAGGGTGTGAGTCCCACAGAGCCGCCTCAGAATAACAGGCCTAATAGTCCTGGGTTCTTAACCAGAGCAAACATCATTCATTGTATCTAATCTGCAGAGTGAATTTTCTTATAAAATATTAAATATTTTATATTAAAATATATTTTAAATATTTAAAAAGTTCTACAAATGGAAAGCAGTGATGGCTACACAACCTTGTGGATGTTAATACCACTGAACTGTGTACCTAAGAAATGCTAAAATGGTCAATTTTATGTTATATATATTTATCATAATTTTTAAAAGCACTTGAAGTAAGTCAAAGAATCCTACTGTAATAGAAATAATCATTGCCTCTACTTAACAATTTTAATATTTAAACTCTAGTTATTACATTTTAAATATAATTAAAATATATTTTTAGTTTACTTAATAAAATAAATACTTAAAATATATATAAATATAAAATAATACTTAAAAATAATAAAGTAAAAATATTATTTGAACAAAGGATTTAACAGCTAAAAAGATATTTTGAAACCTCTGACCTAGTACTAGAGTCAAGACCATTGCCTAATAAAAGTATGTCCAAGATCTCCTGAACACTGGCCTGCCCTCCTTAAGAAAGAAACCCTATAATACCATGAGGCATGTAGGGGTGACTCAAAAAACTCCAGGCCAGAAACCAGAAGACCTAATAAGTATTTGTCTCTTGTCTGCCACAGATTAGCCCTGTCACCTTGAGGAAGTGGCTTGACCTCTGAAATGTCTTATCTCATCTATAAAATAGGAGTATAAAATGATTACTAAGAACTTGTCCAGCACCAAGACTTTTTCAAAATTCTTTCTCTTGCCTCAAAGATGGCAAAGAATGTGCCATCAGACAAGCTCTTCCCTTCTGTCAAAAGAGAAGAACCATTGGAGAAAGAAATGACCAAATTCTATGTAGAGAGCTTGAGCAAGAAGAAAAAATGTAGGGGAAGGGTAAATAGCTCTGTCTAGAGCAATTGCCTTTTGTTGTTTACAGCTTGTCTATGTCAGCCCATCCCGTAGGAAAGGTTTGGTAAGAACAAAGACCTTTGATAAAAGATGACTGAGAGACTGTCTGGGGTTTGGTGCAAAGATCATCAGAGGCATCTACAAATGAGTAGTCACCAGTGACAAAATCTCAAAGCGAGGCAGGCTGGAGAACGGGCGATCTGTTAGTCTTGCCAGAGAGGAAGATATTAGCAAAGGCAGATTGAATAAGTGGAAGGTAAAAAAATAAAAAACAGCAATAGCATTTTTTTTAAACATATACTTCATTAGCACAGGTTTGGCTTTACCAATATAGGAAAGGCATTTTTACACTAATTAGGTCATTGTGAAAAAGAAAAATTGGAGTTATTTTTTAAATGCAGTGTTTTTAACTAAGAAGAAAATACGAGACCGGGTATGGTGGCTAATGCCTGTAATCCTAGCACTTTGGGAGCCTGAGGTGGGTGGATGACTTGAGGTCAGGAGTTCGAGACCAGCCTAGCCAACAGGGTGAAACCCTGTCTCTACTAAAAATACAAAAACTAGCTGGGCATGGTGGCACATTCCTATAGTCCCAGCTACTCGGGAGGCTGAGGCACGAGAATTACTTGAACCCTGGAGGTAGAGGTTACAGTGAGCTGAGATTGCACCACTGTACTCCAGCCTGGGCAACAGAGAGACTGTCTCAAAAAAAAAAAAAAAAAAGAAAATATTAATACTGTGGAGGTTATGTGACAGTCTTTAATAACAACAACCAGTTATATTACTATAATAAGCTTTCCATGAAAACACCAAAAAGTACTTTTTGATATCTTATTAAAAATTAAGATTCTGTCATATTTCTTAGAATTATATACATTATAATTTTATGTTTTTTAGAATAAACTCAGCAATACTGTACAAGGATATCGTAATCTATATGGAAGCACAAAGGAACATATAAATTTAAATCCTTTTGCTCCGTGATCAGTCACTTCTTTTCATTTTAAACTTTAATTTTGGACATTCACAAAATTGTTAACTCTTGAGTGATGTGGATTGAGTAAGTTGTATTACAATTATAAAAACAAATGATTCATTTCAACTTGTATTGAACATCTTATGTGCAAGACACTCTGCTTAACACTTGAGCGGACTACAGAGATAAATCAGTGAGGTCAGTTCTATGGGAGGGAATCAGGGACAGCTACACAGAAGCAGCTTAAGGATGATAAGTCTTCCAGTCCACAGAAAGAGAGGGGTGAAGATGATTCCAGTATAATGGAACCATGAGAACACACAGAGGAATAAAGGTGTGTCACATCAGCTCTTTGAATATGCCACAAAAAAAAAAAAAAAAAAAAAGAAACCTCTGAATTAGTTTTCCCTCAGTATCTGCTGGGCACTGGTTTCAGGACCCCCCAGTATGAAAATCTGCAGATGATCACATCCCTGATATAAAGTGGGATATTTGCATATAACCTGTGCACATCCTCCTCGATACTTTAAATCATCTCCAGGTTACTTAGAATACCTAGTATAATGTAAATGCTATGTAAAGAGTTGCTATACTGTATTATTTTTAACATTTATATTATTTTGTATTTTTTTAATTTTTATTGAATATTTTCGATCCACAGTTGATTGAATCTGCGGTTGCAGATATGGAGAGCCGATTGTATACCCTCTAAAAGGATGAATTTTATGCTATGTCACTTATATCTTAATAAAGCTGTTATTTTTCAAAAGTACATGCCGTGTGTTAGGGATGGCAAGGATAAATTGTTGTCATGGTGACATGGGATCCTGTGTTGTGCAGAAGGAGAGGAGACTGGAGAGAGGTGTAGGATCAGACCACACAGAGGGTCTTGAAAACCATGCTAGGAATTTTGAATTTTATTTTCCAGGCATTAGCAAAACATTGTAAGTTTTTAAGCATAGGAATCAAAATGACTCCATTGATTTTAAAATACGGAGGTAAAAGATAAATTAGCTGTTAGTAAAAGTGAAGGTGGAGAGGAAAAACTAGGCTATTGGAACAGCTTCGACCAAAGAGTGTAAATTAGTGTAACTAGTTTGCAAGAATACTAGGGACAGGGGTCAGGCACGGTGGCTCACGCCTATTATCTCAGCACTTTGGGAGGCTGAGGCAGGAGGATCACTTGAGCTCACAAGTTCGAGACCAGCCTAGGCAATGTGGCAAAACCCCATCTCTACCAAAAATACAAAAATTAGCCAGGCATGGTGGTGCACGCCTGTGGTCCCAGCTACTCAGGAGGCTGAGGTGGGAGTTCGCTTGAACCCGGGAGGTTGAGGCTGCAGTGAGCCAAGATCGTACCATCGCACTCCAGCCTGCGTAACAGAGCCAGACCTTGTCTAAAAAAATAAAATAAAATAAAAATGCTGGGGACTGGATATTGCATCTTAAAGGGGCAAGGAAAATGAAAGAAAATACTGAATTCTCATTTTCATATTTATAGAACAAAGATACTGTATTATTTTTCTGAACTGTGTAACCAACTATCACAAATTTAGCAGCTTGAGCAACACACATTTATTATATCAACATTTCTGTGGTTCATGACCCCAGACACAGCTTAGCTAGGGTTGTGTGAGGCTGTGGTTAAGGTATTGGCCAGGGTGGGATTCTCACCTTGAGTCAGGACTAGAGATGTACCCACTTTCAGAATTACCCAGGTTGTTGGCAGAATTCATTTCCTTGAGGTTGTGAGTCTGAGGTCCTCAGCTTCTTGCCAGCTGTAGGCTGGTGACTGCTCTCAGCTCCTAGAGGATGCTTGCAGATCACATGGCCCTCTCACAACATGACAGTGAACTTCTTCAAAGCCAGCTGGGGAGAAAGTCTCTAGCACTAGTTGACTGGCAAAACACACAACATCATATAATCGTGAAATTAATATCTCATCACCTTTGCCATAGTCTGATGGTTCAAAGCAAGTTACAGGTCCCACTCACAATAAGAGGAGGAAATTATCCAAGGGGGTGAACACCAGAAAGTGGAGATGGTTGGGGTCACTATAGAGCATGTCCACCACAGGTACTTTTCAGCCTCTTAAAGTACAGTAGAGCGTCCTCTAAAGCCGAGTGAGCAGAGTGTAGACTCTGGCGTCAGACCGAGCCAGGTTTGAATCCTGGCTCCATGACTGACTATCCTTTTGAGCACTAAACCTCAGTCTCCTCATTTGTACATAGGGGTAAAGATCTACGTCTCATGATGTGGTGTCAGGACAAAATGAGATAATGCCGGTAAAACATTTCAGTGAGTGCCCAAGACAGGAAAATTGCTCACATATGTTATCACATTTGAGTCTCAGCTACCATGAGAAGTAATTGAAAAGTTTTCCATTAAATGATTTACCTATATTAAATCAGTTTTTGCTCTTGAGTAAACTTAATCTAATGGACTTTTTGCTATATCATTGTGAGCATGGATTAATACATTCATGAAAAATCACTAGACTTGAGTAGAGGATTTTTTTTTTAATCAACCTCTTCTTTTTACAGATAAGGAAGCTACAACCACATAGAAAAGTTATCCGACTTGCCTAAGATCTCACAGTACTTAGTGGCTAAGCCAGGACTAGAGTGATGGCCTATTTATGCAAGTTACTGCTGTTTCTACCATGTTTAGCTGTGTGACATAATTTTTAATTATGACATTTATAAATTTTTTCACTCAATCTTGTAGACTAGAAGCTCCTTTTTCAATGAGACAGCTGATTTTTTAATGCCAAGAAATAGATACATAGAAAAGTTCAAGGCCTTAGCCCTAAAATAAGAATTTGCAAACTTCTAGTGACAGTACTCAATCTCTCTGAATGTCTCTATTGTTTAAGACGTGATCTGATGTTTTAACTTTAAATTAAACTAAATTGGCTGGGTGCGGTGGCTTACACTTGTAATCCCAACACTTTGAGATGCTGAGGCAGGCGGATCACTTGAGGCGAGGAGTTTGAGACCAGCATGGCCAACATACCGAAACCCCATCTCTACTAAAAATACAAAATATTAGCCAGGTGTGGTGGCGTGCACCTATAGTCCCAACTGCTTGGGAGGCTGAGGCGTGAGAATCACTTGAACCCTGGAGGTGAAGGTTACAGTGAGCTGAAATTGTGCCACTGCAATCCAACCTGGACAACAGAGCGAGACTCTGTCTCAATAAAATAAAATAAATTTACTACTTATATGTGTATGTGTCTTCACACTATATATCTGGGCATGCTCTATATTTTTTGAACCGATTCTTAAGGGTATCCCAATGATAGTAATGAAAATAAGCAGCATAAAATTTTATAGCCATCCGAGAACAATATTTCCTGTGTATTTTAATCCACTGGAATTGGGAAAGAAGGATTGATTATGTTGTTTTCATTTAATGTCCATTTATCAATCTCCATCTTTGTGTCAGATGTTTGCTAGGTGCTTGGGGGATGAGAAAGGGTCACCACATGACCATAATCCTCCTACCCAGAGATAACTACTCTAAACATGTTGATAGCCTTCTATATATATTTTTTGCACATGTAGTTTTTAATATAAAAAGTGACACAATAAAATACTTTCAAAAATTATAATTACAGAAGCAGTGGCTGTCATGGTAGGAGGAAACTAAAGCAAATCAGAGGGCACAAAACTGAAAACTAGGAGGATTCCCATTTCCTCCCAACCCCCTGCTACCCTCCCCAGCCCTACTCACTAGAGGCAACCACTGAGTGGTCCCTGATTTTCTTCTGGTAGTTAACATTATATTCATATAAAATATTTTAACTCTGGTTTTAGATTTATTAGCTTTAGACAGTATCTGTTAACCTTTTGCTATAAAATATGAAGAAATTTTTTATCAATTCAAGCTTGAGCCGTTCTTCTTCTCAGCTTCCAGTTTCTAAAACTGTTTTTACCTTGAAAAGGTCTTTGACATTTATTATTACTGGTATATTATCTCTTGTGCTTTTTCATAGGCTAGTTTAAAAATGGAATGCATTATTGTGATCACATGTTACATGTGTATTCTCTTTAGAGCTAAATATATATGTATATCATTCTAAGGTACTAAACTTTGTTGTTTGACAAACCTGACAAAACAAGCAATGGGGAAAGGAAAGGGGAATCTTCTAGGCATCCCAGTCTAAAACTCTTCATTTCTATCCAGCTTTTTTCACTTCTTCCATTTCGACTGGTGCTCTTCCTTGTATCTCATGTTATTATCTTCCTTGAATATTCTTTTTTTTTTTCTTTGCTCTGTTGCCCAGGCTGGAGGGCAGTGGCATAATCTCAGCTCACTGCAAACTCCACCTCCCAGGTTCAAGCAATTCTCGTGCCTCAACCTCCCGAGTAGCTGGGATTATAGGCACTTGCCACCACACCCGGCTAATTTTTGGGTTTTTGTTGTTGTTGTTGTTGTTGTTTTTATTATACTTTAAGTTCTAGGGTACATGTGCACAACATGCAGGTTTGTTACATAGGTATACATATGCCATGTTGGTTTGCTGCACCCATCAACTCGTCATTTACGTTAGGTATTTCACCTAATACTATCCCTCCCCCAGCCCCCTACCCCTAACAGGCCCCGGTATGTGATGTTCCCCGCCCTGTGCCAATGTGTTCTCATTGTTCAACACCCACCTATGAGTGAGAACATGCAGTATTTGGTTTTCTGTTGTTGTGATAGTTTGCTTAGAATGATGGTTTCCAGCTTCATCCATGTCCCTACAAAGTACATGAACTCATCCTTTTTTATGGCTGCATAGTATTCCATGGTGTATATGTGCCATATTTTCTTAATCCAGTCTATCATTGATGGGCATTTGGGTTGGTTCCAAGCCTTTGCTATTGTGAATAGTGCCACAATGAACGTACGTGTGCATGTGTCTTTATAGCAGCATGATTTATAATCCTTTGGGTATATACCCAGTAATGGGATGGCTGGGTCAAATGGTATCTCTAGTTCTAGATCCTTGAGGAATCGCCACACTGTCTTCCACAATGGTTGAACTAGTTTACACTCCCACCAACGGTGTAAAAGCGTTTCTGTTTCTTCACATCCTCTCCAGCATCTGTTGTTTCCTGTCTTTTTAATGATCATTGTTCTAACTGGAATGAGATGGTATGTCATTGTGGTTTTGATTTGCATTTCTCTGGTGACCAGTGATGATGAGCATTTTTTCATATGTCTGTTGGCTGCATAAATGTTTTCTTTTGAGAAGTGTCTGTTCATATCCTTTGCCCACTTTTTGATGGTGTTGTTTGTTTTTTTCTTGTAAATTTGTTTAAGTTCTTTGTAGATTCTGGATATTAGCCCTTTGTCAGATGGGTAGATTGCAAAAATTTTCTCCCATTCTGTAGGTTGCCTGTTCACTCTGATGACAGTTTCTTTTGCTATGCAGAAACGTTTTAGTTTAATTAGATCCTATTTGTCAATTTTGGCTTTTGTTGCCATTGCTTTTGGTGTTTTAGTCATGAAGTCCTTGCCCATGCCTATGTCCTGAATGGTATTGCCTAGGTTTTCTTCTAGGGTTTTTATGGTTTTAGGTCTTACATTTAAGTATTTAATCCATCTTGAGTTAATTTTTATATAAGGTGTAAGGAAGGGATCCAGTTTCAGCTTTCTACATATGGCTAGCCAGTTTTCCCAGCACCATTTATTAAATAGGGAATCCTTTCCCCATTGCTTGTTTTGTCAGGTTTGTCAAAGATCAGATGGTTGTAGATGTGTGATGTTATTTCTGAGGCCTCTTCTATTCCATTGGTCTATGTATCTGTTTTGGAACCAGTACCATGCTGTTTTGGTTACTGTAGCCTTGTAATATAGTTTGAAGTCAGGTAGCATGATGCCTCCAGCTTTGTTCTTTTTGCTTAGGATTGTCTTGGCAATGCGGGCTCTTTTTTGGTTCCATATGAAGTTTAAAGTACTTTTTTCCAATTCTGTGAAGAAAATCAGTGGTAGCTTGATGTGGGAGATAGCACTGAATCTATAAATTACCTTGGGAAGTATGGCCATTTTCACAATATTGATTCTTCCTATCCATGAGCATGGAATGTTCTTCTGTTTGTTTATGTCCTCTATTTTGTTGAGCAGCGGTTTGTAGTTCTCCTTGAAGAGGTCTTTCACATCCCTTGTAAGTTGTATTCCTAGGTATTTTATTCTCTTTGTAGTAATTGTGAATGGGAGTACACTCATGATTTGGCTATTTGTCTATTATTGGTATATAGGAATGCTTGTGATTTTTGCACATTGATTTTGTATCCTGAGACTTTGCTGAAGTTGCTTATCAGCTTAAGGAGATTTTGGGCTGAGACAATGGGGTTTTCTAAATATGCAATCATGTCATCTGCAAACAGGGACAATTTGACTTCCTCTTTTCCTAACTGAATACCCTTTATTTCTTTCTCTTGCCTGATTGCCCTAGCCAGAACTTCCCATAATATGTTGAGTAGGAGGGGTGAGAGAGAGCATCCTTGTCATGTGCCGGTTTTCAAAAGGAATGCTTCCAGTTTTTCCCATTCAGTATGATATTGGCTGTGGGTTTGTCATAAATAGCTCTTATTATTTTGAGATACATTCCATCAATATCTAGTTTATTGAGAGTTTTTAGCATGAGGGGCTGTTGAATTTTGTTGAAGGCCTTTTCTACATCTATTGAGATAATCATGTGGTTTTTGTCATTGGTTCTGTTTATGTTACGGATTACACTTACTGATTTGCGTATGTTGAAGCAGCCTTGCATCCCGTAGATGAAGCTGACTTGATCGTGGTGGATAAGCTTTTTGATGTGCTGCTGGATTTGGTTTGCCAGTATTTTATTGAGGATTTTCGCATTGATGTTCATCAGGGATATTGGTCTAAAATTCTCTTTTTTTGTTGTGTCTCTGCCAGGTTTTGGTATCAGGATGAGGCTGGCCTCATAAAATGAGTTAGGGAGGATTCCCTCTTTCTCTGTTGATTGGAATAGTTTCAGAAGGAATGGTACCAGCTCCTCTTTGTACCTCTGGTAGAATTCGGCTGTGAATCCGTCTGGTCCTGGACATTTTTTGGTTGGTAGGCCATTAAGTATTGCCTCAATTTCAGAACCTGTTATTGGTTTATTCAGAGATTCAACTTCTTCCTGGTTTAGTCTTGGCATGGAGTATATGTCCTGGAATTTATCCATTTCTTCTAGATTTTCTAGTGTATTTGCATAGAGGTGTTTATAATATTCTCTGATGGTAGTTTGTATTTCTGTGGGATCGGTGGTAATGTCCCCTTTATCATTTTTTATTGCGTCTATTTGATTCTTCTCTCTTTTGTTCGTTATTAGTCTTGCTGGCAGTCTATCAATTTTGTTGATCTTTTCAAAAAACTAGCTCCTGGATTCATTGACTTTTTGAAGGATTTTTTCTATCTCCTTCAGTTCTGCTCTGATCTTAGTTATTTCTTGCCTTCTGCTAGCTTTTGAATTTGTTTGCTCTTGCTTCTTTAGTTATTTTAATTGTGATGTTAAGGTGTCGATTTTAGATCTTTCCTGCTTTCTCTTGTGGGCATTTAGTGCTATAAATTTCCCTCTACACACTGCTTTAAATGTGTCCCAGAGATTCTGGTATGTTGTGTCTTTGTTCTCATAGGTTTCAAAGAATACTTTTATTTCTGCCTTCATTTCATTATGTACCCAGTAGTCATTCAGGAGCAGGTTGTTCAGTTTCCATGTAGTTGTGCAGTTTTGAGTGAGTTTCTTAATCCTGAGTTCTAATTCGATTGTAGTATGGTCTGAGAGACAGTTTGTTGTGATTTCTGTTCTTTTACATTTGCTGTGGAGTGTTTTACTTCCAGTTATGTGGTCAATTTTAGAATAATTGTGATGTGGTGCTGAGAAGAATGTATTTTCTGTTGATTTGGGGTGTGGAGTTCCGTAGATGTCTTTTAGGTCCGTTTGGTCCAGAGCTGAGTTCAGGTCCTGGATATCCTTGTTAACCTTCTGTCTCATTGATCTATCTAATATTGATAATGGGATGTTAAAATCTCCCATTATTATTGTGTGGGAGTCTTAGTCTCTTTGTAGGTGTCTAAGGACTTGCTTTATGAATCTGGATGCTCCTGTATTGGGTGCATATATATTTAGGTTAGTTAGGTCTTCTTGTTGAATTGATCCCTTTACCACTGTGTAATGCCCTTCTTTGTCTCTTTTGATCTTTGTTGCTGTAAAGTCTGTTTTATCAGAGACTAGGATTGCAACCCCTGCTTTTTTTTTTTGCTTTCCATTTGTTTGGTAGATCTGCCTCCTTCCCTTTATTTTGAGCCTATGTGTGTTTTTGCACGTGAGATGGGTCTCCTGAATACAGCACACTGATGGGTGTTGACTCTTTCTCCAATTTGCCAGTCTGTGTCTTTTAATTGTGGCATTTAGCCCATTTACATTTAAGGTTAATATTGTTATGTGTGAATTTGATCCTGTCATTTTGCTGTTAGCTGGTTATTTTGCCTGTTAACTGATGCAGTTTCTTCATAGCGTCAATGGTCTTTACAATTTGGCATGTTTTTGCAGTGGCTGGTACTGATTGTTCCTTTCCATGTTTAGTGCTTCCTTTAGGAGCTCTTGTAAGGCAGACCTGGTGGTGACAAAATCTCTCAGCATTTGGTTGTCTGTGAAGGATTTTACTTCTCCCCCACATATGAAGCTTAGTTTGGCTGGATATGAGATTCTGGGTTGAAAATTCTTTTCTTTAAGAGTGTTGAATATTGGCCCCCACTCTCTTCTGGCTTGTGTGGTTTCTGCCAAGAGATCCACTGTTAGTCTGATGGGCTTCCCTTTGTGGGTAACCGGACCTTTCTCTCTGACTGCCCTTAACATTTTTTCTTTTATTTCAACCTTGGTGAATCTGATGATTATGTGTCTTGGAGTTGCTCTTCTCGAGGAGTATCTTTGTGGTGTTCTCTGTATTTCCTGAATTTGAATGTTGGCCTGCCTTGCTAGGTTAGGGAACTTCTCCTGGATAATATCCTGAAGAGTGTTTTCTAACTTAGTTCCATTCTCCCCGTCACTTTCCAGTACACCAATCAAATGTATATTTGGTCTTTTCACATAGTCCCATATTTCATGGAGGCTTTGTTGATTTCTTTTCACTCTTTTTTCTCTAATCTTGTCTTCTCACTTTATTTCATTAATTTGATCTTCAGTCGCTGATATCCTTTCTTTCACTTGGTCAAATCGGCTATTGAAGATTGTGCATGCATCATGAAGTTCTCATGCCGTGGTTTTCAGCTCCATCAGGTCATTTAAGGTCTTCTCGACACTGTTTATTCTAGTTAGCCATTCATCTAACCTTTTTTCAAGGTTTTCAGCTTCCATGTGATGGGTTAGAACATGCTCCTTTTGCTTGGGGAAGTTTGTTATTACCGACCTTCTGAAGCCTACTTCTGTCAACTCATCAAACTCATTCTCTGCCCAGTTTTGTTCCATTGCTGCTGAGGAGCTGCAATCCTTTGGAGGAGAAGAGGCGCTCTGGTTTTCAGAATTTTCTGCTTTTCTGCTGTGGTTTCTCCCTATCTTTGTGGTTTTATCTACCTTTGTTCTTTGATGTTGGTGACCTACAGGTGGCATTTTGGTGTGGATGTCCTTTTTGTTGATGTTGATGCTATTTCTTTCTGTTTGTTAATTTTCCTTCTAACAGGCCCCTTAACTGCAGGTCTGTTGGGGTTTGCTGGAGGTCCACTCCAGACCCTCTTTGCCTGGGTATCACCAGCAGAGGCTGCAGAACAGTAAATATTGCTGCCTGATCCTTCATCTGGAAGTTTCATCCCAGAGGGGCACCCGCCTGTTTGAGGTGTCTGTCGGTCCCTACTGGGAGGTGTCTCCCAGTCAGGCTACACGGGGTTTTGGGACCCGCTTGAGGAGGTAGTCTGTCCCTTCTCGGAGGTCGAATGCCATGCTGAGAGAACCGCTGCTGTCTTCATAGTTGTCAGACAGGGACGTTTAAGTCTGCAGATGCTGTCTGCTGCCTTTCGTTCTGCTATGCCCTGCCCCCAGAGGTGGAATCTAGAGAGGCAGTAGGCCTTGCTGAATTGCGGTGGGCTCTGCCCAGTTTGAGCTTCCAGGCCACTTTGTTTACACTGTGAGCTACTCAAGCCTCAGCAATGACAGATGCCCCTCCCCCTGTCAAGCCACAGTGTCGCAGGTTGATCTCAGACTGCTGCGCTAGCAGTGAGCAAGGCTCCGTGGGTGTGAGACCTGGTGAGCCAGGCATGGGAGGGTATCTCCTGGTCTGCCGGTTGCAAAGACCATGGGAAAAGTGCAGTATTTGGTCAGGAGTGTACTGTTTCTTCAGGTACAGTCTCTCATGGCTTCCCTTGGCTAGGAAAAGGAAATCCCCCGTCCCCTTGCACTTCCCAGGTGAGGCAACGCCCTGCCCTGTTTCAGCTCACCGTCCATAGGCTGCACCCACTGTCCAACCAGTCCCAATGAGATGAAGCAGGTACCTCAGTTGGAAATGCAGAAATCACATATCTTCTGCATCCATCTCGGTGGGAGCTACAGACTGGAGCTGTTCCTATTTAGCCATCTTGGAAGCAACCCTTAATTTTTGGATTTTTTTCTGAGACAGATTCTCGCTCTCTTGCCCAGTCTGGAGTGCAGTGGTGCAATCTCAGCTCACTGTAACCTCTGCCTCCCGGGCTCAAGCGATTTTCCTGCCTTAGCCTCCTGAGTAGCTGGGATTACAGGCATGCACCACTACCCTTGCATAATTTCTGTATTTTTAGTAGATATGTGGTTTTGCCATGTTGGCCAGGCTGGTCTCAAACTCCTGACCTCAAGTGATCTGCCTGCCTCAGCCTCCCAGAGTGCTGAGATTATAGGCCACTGCACCTGGCTGAATTTTTTTTTTTTTTTTTTTGAGCCTGTCTCTGAGTACTTTTTTCATGTAGGGCTCTTGGTGGCAAATTTTTTTAGTTTTAGAAAGCCTCAAATAGCTTTATCTTCATATTTGCTTTGAAAGTTTAGATGAATATAAATATCCAGATTTTAAATGTAAAGAAATTGCTCCCATTATCTTCCAGTATTACATTCAATGTAGATAAAGTCAGTAAGAGTCTGATTCTCATCCCTTGCTTAATGATGAATTTTTTCTTTCTCTGAGGCATTTAGAATTTTTTAATCCTTATTATAAAATTTTCAGCAGAATGTTCAGATGTAAATCTTTCTTACTAATCTTACTCAGCATTTCATGAAACCTTCCCATATGAAGATGCATGTCTTATTTCAGCGTAGGGGCATTTTCTTAAGTTATTTTATGTCATTACCTTTGTTGTTTATATCTTTTGCACTTCCTATTTGAGCAGCTTTCAACTGTTAGGACATGGCCTCCATGTTTTAAATCTATTTGTTTGTACTTTACATTTCTTGGTCTTTCTCATTACTGTTCTCAGAGATTTCTTTGAATTTATCTTCCAGGTTTAAAAACTTGGTCTAGGGCAGGGCACAGTGGCTCACGCCTGTAATCCAAGTGCTTTGGGAGGCTGAGGCTGGTGGATCACTTGAGCCCAGGTGTTGTGACCAGCCTGGGCAACATGGTGGAACCCCATCTCTACTAAAGATACAAAAAATAAAAAATTAGCCAGGCATGCCTGTAGTCCCAGCTTCCCAGGAGGCTGAGGTGGGAGGATCATCTGAGCACAGGAAGGTTGAGGCTGCAGTGAGCTGTGTTCATGCCACTGTCCTGCAGCCTGGGCGACAGAGTTAGAACCTTTCTCAAATAAACAATAATAAAATAAAAGCTTGGTCCTATACAGCATCGAATTTTAATTTCACCCATACAGTAAATTTTTCAGTGATCATATTTTTAATTTTCAAGATTTCTTGTTCTCCAGTTGTTTATTTCTTCATAGACTTTTCTTGTTTTAAGTCTGTCATATTCTTAATCTCCCTGAGGATACCAAATCGAGATTTTGCTTGTTTTAATTCTTTCCAGTTCTATTAGTCCATTTTCACACTGCTGATAAAGACATACCCGAGACTGGGCAATTTACAAAAGAAAGAAGTTTATTGGACTTACAGTTCCACATGGCTGGGAAGGCCTCACAATCATGGCAGAAGGCAAGGGAGAGCAAGTCACATCTTATGTGGATGGCAGCAGGTAAAGATATTGTGCAGGGAAATGCGCATTTTTAAAACTATCAGATCTCATGAGACCCATTCACTGTCATGAGAACAGCACAGGAAAGACCTGCCCCCATAATCCAGTCATTTCCCACTGGGTCCCTCCCACAACACGTGGGAATTATGGGAGCTAGAAGATGAGATTTGTGTGGGGACACAGAGTCAAACCATGTTATTCCACCCCTGGCCCCTCCCAAATCTCGTATCTTCACATTCAGAACCAATCATGCCTTCCCAACAGTCCCCCCGGGTGTTAATTTATTTCAGCATTAACTTAAAAGTCCACAGTCCAAAGTCTCATCCAGGACAAGGCAAGTCCCTTCTGCCTATGAGCCTGTAAAATCAAAAGCTAGTTAGCTACTTCCTAAATACAATGGGGGTACAGGCATTGGGCAAATACAGCCATTCCAAATGGGAGAAATTGGCCAAAACAAAGGGGCTACAGGCCCTATGCAAGTCTGAAATTCAGCAGGGAAGTCAAATCTTAAAGCTCCAAAATGGTATCTTTTGACTCCATGCCTCACATCCAGGTCACACTGATGCAAGAGGTGGGTTCCCATGGTCTTGGGCACCTCCTCCCCTGTGCTTTGCAGGGTACAGCCTCCCTCCCAGCTTCTTTCACAGGCTGACATTGAGTGTCTGTGGCATTTCCAGGCATATGGTGCAAGCTCTAGCTGGATCTACCATTCTGGGGTCTGGAGGACTGTGGCCCTCTTCTCACAGTTCCACTAGATGGTGCCCCAGTAGGGACTCTGTGTGGGGGCTGTGACCCCACATTTCCCTTCTGTACTGCCCTAGCAGAGGTTCTCCATGAGAGCTCTGCCCTGTAGCAAATTTCTGCCTGGACATCCAGTTATTTCCATACATCTCTGCAATCTAAGCAGAGGTTCCCAAACCTCAGTTCTTGACTTTTGTGTACCTGCAGGCTCAATACCACATGGAAGCTGCCAAGGCTTGGGGCTTGCATCCTCTGAAGCCACAACCTGAGCTGTACCTTGGCCCCTTTTAGTCATGGCTAGAGCTGCTGGGACACAGGGCACCAAGTCCCTATGCTACACACAGCGGGGGTCTACAGGCCTGGCCCATGAAACCACTTTTTCCTCCTTGGCCTCCCAGGGTGTGTTGGGAGGGGCTGCCATGAAGACCTCTGACATGCCTGGAGACATTTTCCCCATTGTCTTGGGGATTAACATTCAGCTCCTCGTTTTTAATGCAAATTTCTGCACCTGGCTTGAATTTCTCCTCAGAAAATGGGATTTTCTTTTCTATCACACTGTCAGGCTGCAAATTTTCCAAACTTTTATACTCTGTTTCCATTATAAAACTGAGTGCCTTTAACAGCACCCAAGTCACCTCTTGAATTCTTTTCTGCTTAGAAATTTCTTCTGCCAGATCATCCTCTGCCTAAATCACCTCTCTCTAGTTCAAAGTTCCACAAATCTCTAGGGTGGGGCAAAATGCTGCCAGTTTATTTGCTAAAACAAAGCAAGAGTCACCTTTGCTCCAGTTTCCAACAAGATCCTCATTTCCATCTGAGACCACCTCAGCCTGGACCTTATTGTTGATATCACTATCAGCATTTTTGTCAAAGCCATTCAACATGTCTGTAGGAAGTTCCAGACTTTCTCACATTTTCCTGTCTTCTGAGCCCTCCAAACTGTTGCAACCTCTGTCTGTTTCCCAGTTCCAAAGTTGCTTCCACTTTTTCAAGTATCTTTCCAGCAACACCCCACTCCTGGTACCAATTTACTGTATTAGTCCATTTTCACACTGCTGATAATGACATACCCGAGGCTGGGCAGTTTACAAAAGAAAGAGGTTTACTGGACTTACAGCTCCACATGGCTGGGGAGGCCTCACAATCATGGCAGAAGGCAAGGAGGAGCAAGTCACATCTTATGGGGATGGCAGCAGGCAAAGACAGAGATTGTGCTGGGAAACTCCCGTTTTTAAAACCATCAGATTTCATGAGACTCATTCACTATCACGAGAACAGCACAGGAAAGACCTGCCCCCGTAATTCAGTCATCTCCCACCAGGTCCCTCCCACAACATGTGGGAATTACGGGAGCTACAAGAAAAGATGTGGCTGGGGACACAGAGCCAAATCATATCACCAGTGAATTGTATTTTTATCCACTTCCTCTATGGTACTTGTTCTGTTGGTTTTCTCAGTCTTCTCTTTCATACTGTCATTTTTCCTTATGTGTCCTCAAATTTTTCTTTAATGTGTTTGGTGCTCATATATCTGACTGGAACATTACTCGAGTTATTATAATAGCAAGGATGAATTTCCAGTAGCTCAATAGGTCCTTTTTCTAGCAGACTCCTCCACTGAAGTTAAAAAATTTCTGGTGACCTCATTTTTTAACATTCACTATGTTATTAATATAACCATTTTCTGATGCCAAAAATTCTAACATACTAATTTTATTGGTTGCATAGTTTTTCATCATAGTACTGTTTACTCTTTCTCTTATTATTGGATATTTGATTTTTTCCAGCTTTTCATTAAATAACATCAAGAACACATTTGTACATGTATTTCTTCATGTATCTCTGATAGTTTTCATAGTGTTAATTCCTAGAGTGAAATTTATAGGTCATGAAAGATTTCTAATAGACATTGCTAAATTGTCTTTTGGAAGATTGTAACAAGTCTCTGTCTCACATAAAAATACCCTTTCCCCCCAGCACTCTTGATAATGGCAGATCATGTTCTTTTTAATCTCTGCTAACTTAGCAATATACATATTACAATATATATATAGAATGTGAATATTTTCCTGTTTGAATTTACATATTTGGGTGTTTTCATGAGTTTCTTTTGTGAATTGACTCTTTATGTTCTTTGCCTGTTTTTCTGTTCACCATTTTGTTTCGCTTTGTCAGACTTTATTTTGGGAATGTTAAGTGCTCGTTATAATTACTGTAAGTTTTTTCTCAGTTTGTGGTTTGCCTTTAACTTTTTTATTAAGTGTCTTTTGCTAAATATGTGTTTTGATGACATATATGTAAAGCCACCCACTCACCTGTCCAGAGATTAAATTTCATCTATATAGCTTGGTATGTTTATGATTTCTAGTTTTACATTAAACTTTTAAATCCATGTACATTTATGTTGGAATATGGCTTATATAGGGACACATCTTTGTTTTTTCTGAAATAACTAATTAGCTAGCATCTTTTTCATTGACTGGTAGTTCATCCTTTCCCTATTAATTTGAAATCTCACCTCTGTCATATACAAAATGTTTTTTATAAATATGTGTGTGTATCTGCCTAGAAATAACTTGTCCAGGCACATCTTACAATTCTTGACATTTCTAACAAGACCACTCTGTTACTTTACTCTTTTAGAAAGCACTTAAGTATAATGCTTAATCTACTGTATTAAAACTGTATACAACAGCCAGGCACGGTGGCTCATGCCTGTAATCTCAGCATTTTGGGAGGCTAAGGCGGGAGGATCATTTGAACCCAGGAGTTCAACAACAGCCCAGGCAACATATTGAGACCTTGACTCTACAAAAAATTTAAAAATTAGCTAGGTGTGGTGGCATGCGCCAGTGGTCCCAGATATTCAGGAGTCTGAGGTGGGCACTCGCTTGAGCCTGGGAGGTTGAGGCTGCAGTGAGCTGTTATCACTGCCACTGCACTCCAGCCTGGGTGACAGATCAAGAGCCTGTCTCAAAAACAAAAAACAAAACAAAAAACTGTATCCAGTGCTTGTGTATTATCCTAATTTCTAAAAATCAATGACTCCCCAAAATATTTCCCTCATCAGAATGTTCTGTTACCAGCCAAAGATTTCTTTCTGTCAGCTCACATCCTGCCACAATGAAGGCAAACAGTGGTAGACAGGGTGAACCATTGTGATTCTGAAGCATTCTAAGTGGTTTCAGGGATATGAGAGTTTCATCATCCTGTTTTGTGGTAGGGGAAAAGGAAATATTGTTAAAGTAAACATTGAAATTTGAGGTAAATACCAGTATTTGAACTTTGAAAAAGTAGCCAGAATGTTCCTAAGGTGGCAACATTTCAGAAATTATACAATTTCTCAATGCCGCTGGTTACTGGAACAGTTCTAAGGCTCTGCCCATGTGTTGACATCACATTCTATCTCCCTTGTTCTTATAGGGCTTCAGCCACACAGCTGGTTAAGGTGCAATTTGACCATGAATTTCTTAAGAAATGAAAGGTACATTATGGTGCTGTAGGTCAAATGTGAAGTATGTGTCCTATTTTGTGAACTGTTGTAGCAAAACTAAATCAATGAAGGGATTTTGCTGAGAAAGTAGTTACCAGCATTCACAAAGCTGGCTACTGGGTGAAAAACCTGAATTCTGAGTTTTGCAATTAACTGCATAACACTGAGTATTACCTAATAATGATTCCTTTGTTTTTTTCAGTTCCTTTTGCATTATATAGGTGTTTTCCCAAATGTGTTCTGGAAGACATTATTGCTGCAAGGTGCTCTGGAAGACATTTCAGGGACCATGGTTAAATCAGTTAAAGAAAAGCTGTGTACTAGATCCTTCTCTAAGAAATGCACTGGCTGGGCACGGTGGCTCACGCCTGTAATCCCAGCACTTAGGGAGGCCAAGGCAGGCAGATCACTTGAGGTTGGGAGTTCAAGATCAGCCTAGCCAAAATGGTGAAACCCTGCCTCTACTAAAAATACAAAAAATGTTAGCCAGGTGTGGTGGCATGCACCTGTAGTCCCAGTTACTTGGGAGGCTGAGGCTATAGAATCACTTGAGCCCAGGAGGCAGAGGTTGTAGTGAGCCGAGAGCATGCCACTGCACTCCAGCCTGGGCAATGGGAATGAAACCCTGTCCAAAAAAAAAAAAAAAAGCGCAATATGTAGTCTCATACTAAAGGCTTTAAGAAGTCTTACAGAAAAGAAATTTAAATCTTTTGGATTTATTTCTTGACATCTATAGGAACTGTTTCATAAAATCTACTTTAGGAACCTGTATTAGCTGCTGTCCAAGGTATCAAACATCTATAATTCTAGTTCCAGTAAAAAGTTGTGTATAAATAACTTACTTTATATGTAGTACTTTAATTTGTAATATCAGTATGGAATCTTCTTAAGGAAACACTGAAAAAAACCTTTAATTGTACAAGATCTTTGTACAGTATCATGGACTTTTAAACACAGAAACACAGAGAAGTATTGTTTTGTCCTGTGAATACCAAAACTTTGATTTGGATTTATTAGTGAGAAAAAAGCAGGATCAAACATTTCCCTACTTTTTAGGAGTTCTGTGCAATACCTCAAATTCTATCCAGAATGTTCCTACAAAGTACAGTATGATGTTAGACACTCTTTACATCCAACATGTTTTCTTTTGTTTAATTTAATTTGAGCTATTATTGGCTCAAAATATATAGATTCTTAGTGATCTTTTATATTTATTGTTCATAAAATAATGTTTGGCTTCCTAATAAGAAAGTGAAGAGGAAAATCAAGGTGTTTTCATCTTGCTTGTAGGATGGGTGCTGCAGACAATATATATAAAGGACGGAGTACATTTATGGAAGAACTGACTGACACAGCAGAAATAATCAGAAAAGCAACATCACAGTCCTTGGTTATCTTGGATGAACTAGGAAGAGGGACGAGCACCCATGATGGAATTGCCATTGCCTATGCTACACTTGAGTATTTCATCAGAGATGTAAGTATCCGGTAAACTGTATTTAAAAAGAAATTAATTTGTAAATTATTATTTTTAAATGACAGTCATAATTGTGCTATATTTATGGGGTACAATGTGATGTTTTGAAACATATAAACAATATGGAGTGATTATATTAACCTAATTAACACATTCCTCACCTCATTTAGATATCATTTTTTGTGGTGAGACATTTGAAATTTCTCTTATTTTGAAATATATATTATTACTGCTGTAGTCATAATACCGTTTATGCAATCCCTGCATACCCTTTTGTACATGGATGATACATATTATACACATTATTTTCCTGATCTCAGTCTCCAAATACTCAAAATTATCTTTTTTATAATTGACTGCAGTCCTGCAAGTGATCATTAGAATGCTACACACTGAATTCAGACAGATTGACCCTAAATAATGTTTGTAGTTTTTTGATATATGTTCCTTTTTTTGCTGACTCAACATAAATCTGGTTGTATGAAAAAGGCCTTCCTGGCAATATTTTCATTCAGAATTATATCTTATTATCCTTGGTGAACCCTAAATCAAGAACAGGTACCGTCCATCTACAGCCAAATTCCTCGAGGGAAAAACAAGGAAATAGTGCCATTTCCACTTTGTGAAATCCTTTTTTTCACCAACATCCTGAAGGATCTCACTGTGAGATCTTTGATCTCATCTCTTTGTGTTTCTATCTGATTCAGTAACATCATTCCTTCAACACATGTCTCCTTTTTTTCAGGGTGCATTTCTAAGCTTCAATGTAAAATTTTGTTTGCGTCTAACTTTCCATCCCTGTCATTTCCATCTAACTCTCCCCTTTAGTTTACTTTCTCTATCTTGTTCATTTTGGTCTCTGCTTTTCAAATCTCCCCCTCATGGCACCTCTCCTTAGGTCTTTCCCTTCTCTGGTCTTTCTTTCTGTTCCCCCCCCCCCCATTTTCTTGCTCCTTTGTCATTGTGTCTTCCCTCATTTTCATTTCTTTCTCTCTTCCTTAAATAGCCAATAAAATCATATTTTTAATATTTCTTTTCAAAAAGCAACACAAAAATAAAATGTATTTTTCTTTAACCTTTTGTTGCCATTGGTGTTTTGGGGTTTAGTTTTGTTTTTAAAGCTTAATTTCCGTTTAATTTTTTTCCAGAAGATAGTTTTTCTTCAGTCTTTAGAGACTCAGCTCCATAAACAGGCTTTGATGGAGATCATGGGGCAGCATCCTCAGATCTAAATTGGAGTGGAGTTGTTTGGTCCTCTAGGCTTCATGAGAATGATTCCTGACTACCTTGCTGTGAGTGGCAGAACTTGTGCAGTAATACAGTTTCATACACTGTTTGGGAAGCACAGAGACATCAACGACACTCAATTTGGAAATGTCCCTGACAGCTGTACCTTCTACTATATTTCAAATGACAAACTTCTTCCTTAGGTGTGCATCCAACACAGTTTGTGCAGCAAATAGGTTGTACCTAGCTATGGCCCTTTTTGGCACAACCGTTGTTGTTGTTCCTCCTCCTCCTCTTCTTTCTCTTCCTCCTCCTCTTTTTTTTTTTTTTTTTTTTTTTTCTTTTTTGAAATGGGTTCACTCTGTCACTCAGGCTGCAGTGCAGTGGCATGATCATGGCTCACTTCAGCCTCAACCTACCTGGGCCCAGGTGATCCTTCCACTTCGGCCTCCCGAGTAGCTGGGACTACAGGCACACACCAACCATACCCAGCTAATTTTTGTATTCTTTTAGGAATGGAGTTTCACTGTGTCGCCCGGGCTAGTCTTGAACTTTCAGGCTCCAGTGATCCACCTGCCTTGGCTTCCCAAAGTTCTGGGATTATAGGCATGAGTTACCATGCCCAGCCTCCCTTCTTTTCTTTGTTATTTTGGCAGTGAAGACCCAAGAGTGACTCAGGTTTTGTTTAAACATTTATTTAGATTACATAGGTAATTATAACATTTTGTTTTTTTAAAGGAATTTTTTGTTTTGCTTTAAAAAATTTATTTGCAAAAAGATGTAACTCAGAAACTTTAATCATTATAGAAACTACATAGGAAATGATGAGTTCATGTCCTTTGTAGGGACATGGATGAAGCTGGAAACCATCATTCTCAGCAAACTATCGCAAGGACAAAAAACCAAACACCGCATGTTCTCACTCATAGGTGGGAGTTGAACAATGAGAACACATGGGCACAGGAAGGGGAACATCACACACCGGGGCCTGTTGTGGGGTGGGGGGAGGGGGGAGGGATAGCATTAGGAGATATACCTAATGTTATATGACGAGTTAATGGGTGCAGCACACCAACATGGCACATGTATACAAATGTAACTGACCTGCACATTGTGCACATGTACCCTAAAACTTAAAGTATAATAATAATAAAAAGAAACTACATAGGAAAGCAATTGACTTTTGTACATTAACCTTGTATCCTGCAACCTTGCTGTAATCACTTACTAATTCCAGTCTGTGTGTATGTTTGCCAGTTCTTTTGAATTTCCTACATAGGCAGTCATGTCAGATACAAACAGACAGTTTCACTTCTTTCTTCCCCATCTGTTTTTTTTTCTTGTCTTATTGCAGTAACTAGGACTTTCAGTACAGTGTTGAAAAAGCAGTAAGAAAGGATATCGTTGCCTTGTTTCTGATCTTAGTGGGAAAGCTTTGAGTTTCTCACCGTTAAGTATGATGTTAGCTAGAGGTTGTTTGTGGATATTCCTTACCAAATTGAGGAAGTTCTCCTCTATTCCTAGTTTACTGAGAGTTTTTATTGAATGGGTGTTAGATTTTGTCAAATGCTTTCTGTGCATCTATTGATATGGTCATGTGATTTTTCTTCTTTAGCCTGTTGATGTGATGGATTACGTTAACTGGTGTTCAAATGTTGAATGAGTCTTGCACACTTGGGATGAGTCCTACTTGGTTATGGTCTGTTTTTCTTTTTATACATTGTTGGATTCATTTTGCTAATATTTTATTGAGGATTTTTGCATCTATGTTTATGAGAGATACTGGTTTATAGTTTTCTTATAATGTCTTTGGTTTTGGTATTAAGGTAATGCTGGCCTCATAGAATGAGTTAGAAAGTATTTACTCCACTCCTGTCCTCTGAAAAAGACTATAGAGAATTGGTAAAATATCTTCCTTAAACATTTGGTGGAGTTCACCAGTGAAGCCATCTGGGCCTATGATTTTTGTTTTAGAAGGCCATTGACTCAAGTTCTTCAATAGATATAGACCTAATCAGACTTTCTGTTTTTTTCTTGTGTGAGTTTTGGCTCATTGTGTCTTTTAAGGAATTGTTTTTCAAGAAATTTTCACCAAGGTTACCAAATTTGTGGACATAGAGTTGGTCATAGTATTCCTTTATTATCCTTTTATTTGTCCACGGCATCCGTAGTGTTGTCCTTTTCATTTCTGATATTAGCCATTTGTGTCTTTTCTCTTTTGTTCTTAGTTAGCTTGACTAGAAGCTTATCAGTTTTCTTTTCAAAGAACCAGCTTTTGGTTCTATTGATTGTTTTCCCCATTGCTTTCTTGTTTTAATTTCATTGATTTCTGCTCTAATTTTTATTATCTCTTCTCTTTTGCTTATTTTTGCTCTTGTCTTTCTGGTGTCACAAGATAGAAGCTTAGATTGTCTATTTTAAATCGTTCTTTTCTTCTAATGTGTTCAGTGCTATAAATTTTCTTTTTTTATTCTTTCTTTTCTTTCCATTTTTTCTTTTTTGAGACAGGATCTTGCTCTGTTACCCAGGCTGGACTGCAGTGACATGAACATAGCCCACTGCAACCTCGACTCCCTGGGCTCAAGTGATCCTTCTGCCTCAGCCTCCCACGTAGCTGGGACTACAGGCACATGCCACAACACCCAGCTAATTTCACTTTTATTTTTTATAGAGATTGGGGTCTCACTATGTTGCCCAGGCTGGTCTCGTATTCTTGGACTCCAGTGATCCTCTTGCCTTGGCCTCCCAAAGTGCTGGGATTACAGGTGTGAGCCACCGCTCCTGGCCTATAAATTTTCTTCTATGCACTGCTTTTGGTGCATTCCACAAATTTTGATAAGGTGTGCTTCCTGTTTTTATTTAGTTCCAAATATTTTAAATTTCTCTTTATTTCTTTTTTGACCCATATGTTTTTTAAGAATGTGTTGTTTAGTCTCCATGTATTTGGGGATTTTCCAGTTACCTTTTTGTTATGATTCCTAGTTTAATTCCATTGTGGTATGAGATCAAATATTATATGATTTTTATTATATTAAATTTGTCAACATGTGTTTTATGGCCCAAAATGTGGTCTTTCTTGGTGAATGTTCCATGTTAGCTTGAGATGAATGCGTATTCAGCTGTTGGTTGAAGTATCTATAGATATAAATGATGTCTAGTTGATTGATGGTGTTATTGAGTTCAGCTGTGTCCTTACTGATTTTCTGCCTGCTGGATCTGTCTGTTTCAGATGGAGGAATTTTGATATCTCTAACTATAGTAGTATGTTCATCTGTTTCTCTTTGTAGTTCTATCAGCTTTTGCCTCATGTAGTTTGACATTCTCTTGTTAGATGCATACATGTTAAGGATATTATGTCTTCTTGGACATAAGACATAATATCCTTTATCATTTTATCATTATCCCTCTATCATTATATAATATCCTTCTTTATCCCTGACAAATTTACTTGATCTGAAGTCTGCTCTGTCTCAAATTAATATAGCTACTCTAACTTCCTTTAGAAATTAATATAGCTGCTTCAGCTTTCTTTAATGTTAACATGATGTATCTTCCTCCATATATATATATATTTTTTAGACAGAGTCTCACTCTGTCACCCAGGCTGGAGTGCAGTTGTACAATCTCAGCTCACTGCAACCTCTGCCTCCCAGATTCAAGTGATTCTTGTGCCTCAGCCTCCTGAGTAGCTGGGATTACAAGTGTGTGCCACCACGCCTGGCTAATTTTTGTATTCTTTTTAAATTAAAGATGGGGTTTCACCATGTTGGCCAGGCTGGTCTTGAACTCCTGGCCTCAAGTGATCCATCTGCCTCGGCCTCCCAAAGCGCTGGGATTGCAAGTGTGAGCCACCTCACCTAGCCCCTCCGTATATTTTTAATATGTAGTTATTTTTATATTTAAGGTGAGTTTCTTGTAGACAACATACAGTTAGGTCTTATTTTTTGATCCACTCTGATAATCTGTCTTTTAACTGGTGCATTTAGATCATCAGCATTCAAAGTGATTATTGATAGAGTTGGATTAATATTTACCATTTTTTACTTTTTTCTATTTGTTGTTCTTGTTCATTGTTCCTACATGTGTCTTCCACTGTTTTTCTGTCTTATGTGGTTTTAACTGAGTATTTTATATTATTTCATTTTCTCTTTTTTTTTTTTTTTTTTTTTGTTTTTTGGTTTTTGGTTTCTTGGGGTGTTTTTTGAGGTGGGATCTTACTGTGTTGCCTAGGCTGGCCTCAAACTCCTGGGCTGAAGTGACCTTCCCACCTCAGCCTCCCAGGTAGCTGGGAGTACAGGTGCATGGCACTGTGCCCAGCTATTTTCTCTCCTTTCTTAGCGTATCAGTTATATTTCTTGTTTTACTTTTTCTAGTGGTTGTCCTGGAGTTTGCAATATACGTTTGCAACTAATCCAAGTCTACTTTCAAATAACTCTATATTGCTTTATGAGTAATGCACGTATTTTTTAATAACAAAATAATCCTGATTACTTTCTTCCATCCTTTGCACCATCACTGTCATTTATTTCACTTATACTTAAGTGTACATAAGCATATATATATAAACATACATAATCGCATACACTGTTGCTATTATTATTGTGAACAAAATGTTATGCTAGATCCACTAAAAATAAGAAAAATAAAAGTTTTTTCGCCTTCACTGGTTCCTTCTTCAATGCTGCACTTTTCTTTATGTAGATACAAGTTTCTGACCCCTGTCATTTTCCTTCCTTCTAAAGAACTTTCCTTAAACATTTCAGGATAGATCTGCTGGCTACAAATCCTCAATTTTTGTTTGTCTGAGAATGTCTTTATTTCTCCTTCAGTTTTGAAGGATTATTTTGCAAGGTACAGAATTCTAGGTTGGAGAGGTTTGTTGTTGTTTTTTTTTTTTCCTCTCAAAACTTTAGATATTTTACTCCACTCTTTTCTTGCTTTTGTGGTTTCTGAGAAGTCAGATGTAATTTTTATCTTTGAGCTTGTGTGGATAAGGTGTTTCTTCCCTCTGGCTTACTTCAGTATTTTTTTTTTTTCTTTATCTTTGGTTTTCTGTAGTTTGAATATGATTTGTCTAGGTGTGGTTTTGGGGACATTTATCCTGTTTGGTGTTCCCTGAGCTTCCCAGATCTGTGGTTTTGTGTCTGACATTACTTTGGGGAAATTCTCAGTCATTATTGTTTTAAGTATTTCTTCTGTTTCTTTCTCTCTTTATTTTCTCTCTGGTATTCTCATTAGCTGCATGTCATATCTTTTGTAGTTGTCTCAAACTTTTTGGATATTCTGAGGTTTTTTTCTAGTCTTTTTCTGTTTGCATTTCCATTTTGGAGATTTCTATTAAGATGTCCTCAAGCTCAGAGATTCTTCCCTCAGCTGTGTCCAGTCTACCAGTAAGCTCATCAAACACATTCTTCATTTCCATCACAGTGTTTTTGATCTCTCGTTTCCTTTTGGTTTTTTCTTAGAATATGCATCTCTGTGCTTACATTGCCCATCTGTTATTGCATGCTGTCTGTGTTAACCATAGAGCCCTTAGCATACTAATCAGTTGCTTCCAATTCCCAGTCTGATAATTCCAACATTCCTGCCATAGCTATGTCTGGTTCTGATGCTTGCTCTGTCTCTTCATATTTGTGGGTTTTTACTTTTAGTATGTCTTGCGACTTTTTCTTGACAGCTGGCTATGATGTATTGGGTAAAAGGAACTGCTGTAAGTTAGGTTTTAGTAATGTGCTGGTAAGGGTCTAGGGGAGGAGTCCTATGATTAAGTCTCAGTCTTACCTCCCTCCCACCCCTCAGGTGGGATAGGAAGGCTAGAGTGGGCTGGAGTTGGGTATTTCCTTTCTCTCATATGAAAGGCTAGAGGAGACTGGAGTTGAGTCTTTCCCTTCCCCCAGGTAGGTGAGGCTCTGATAAAACCCCAGCAGGTTAGGCTCCACTTAAGTAGTTTCTTCTGAGGGCAGACCTTGTTAAGAACAGAGTGCCCTGGTGCATTTCAAAATAGTTCTTTCTTTCTTCCCCTTGCCTGAAGCATAAGGGGAATTTACTCCAGTGTTTATTGTGAGAACCAAGTGGAACTCCTGGGAGTAAAACTCACAAAAGTGTGCCCCCTTCCCCCATGACTCGGTTCCCCTGCACTTTTTGACTCTCAGACTTGTTGACACTGAGCCTCCAGCAACTGATCAGTTCCAGTTCCAGTTTTCCTACCCTGATACTGGTTCCTTCAGAGGTTTCTGCCTGCATTTCAGCTCAGGAAAGTTGTGATTCTTTGTATCTGCTTGTCTGTCTCTAACTTGGGGGACAGTGGTTTGCCTGTGACTTCATTTTTCTTACAGATCTAAAGAGTTGATTTTTCAGTTGGTTCTACTTTTTCCTTGTGATGGAGAGGCAACCTCCAACCTTCTTATATGCTAAACTGGAAACCAGAAACTTCCCTGACCTTTTTATGGATGAAAATCTTTATTTTCATGGTTCCTTCTGATCTTTGGATAGGGAAGAGAGATCAGAAAGGAGCAATAAGGGAGGTCATGTGTTGCTGCTGCAGGCCGAGAACAGCCTTGAGGAGCACAGTGTCGGATCCCAGACCCTTAGGTCTTCCGGCTAAAAGTGCCTATCAGCTTGGAGAAGGAGCACCATGGAGATAGGTGGTCCTAAGATCCCTCAGGGCAGATTTTAAGCACAGCTTTTTAAAGAAATCCTGCCTTAATACATTTATTTGTTATTGTTATCAGAAAGAAGGCACACATTCAGACTTTTAATAAGGCGAATGGCAGGTGAATCAAAACTGGAGTTCTTTAATTTAATTACCTCCTTCTGCCAATATTTAGGCTAAGACTGGTGTTAACTTTCCTCCAGATAGAGGTTTCCAGAATATTTAAAATATGCCTTAAAATAATGCTTATTAAAGAATCCATGAGACTGGGTGCAGTGGCTGACGCCTGTAATCCCAGCACTTTGGGAGGCCAAAGCAGGAGGACCCCTTGAGCCCAGGTTCAAGACCAGCCTGGGTAACATAGTGAGACCCCTCTCTACAAAAAATAAAAACAAAAAATTAGCCAGGCATAGTGGTGCACACCTGTAGTCCTAGCTACTTGGGAAGTTGAGGTGGGAGGATCCCTTGAGCCCAGGAGTTTGAGGTTATAGTAAACTATGATTGTGCCATCGCAATCTAGCCTGGATGATAGATTGAGACCTTGTCTCTAAAAAAAAAAAAAATGTGTTAATTCATACTGACACTAACAAAAACTTTAAAATGGTGGAGTTGAGTGGGGAAAAGTGAAACCTCTGCTTTACAGAATACCAACGAATAAATGTAGGAAGAATTTTTTAATCAACATTTAATAACGACTATAATAATAACTGATTCAGACAGCAATGATCAATAGATTATAAAACCTTTGGATGAAAGATTGTTGGAGAAAAGGATATTCATATATCTCAAAGTGTCATGCCACAGGTTATTTATTAATTACAAAGGGAAAAGGTATAGTGAAGAAATCTAGTGGGTACCCTCTTCAACCAGATAATCAAATTTGGCATCCCCAGTTATGTAAAACTGATATCACGTCCCACCTGATGTGATGCACTGGGAAGGACCCATCACCTACATATACATGGAATATTCCTGGTATCGACGAAGAGAGTCAAACTCTGTAAAATATTTGAAGAGATTTATTCTGAGTCAAATATGAGTGACCATGGCCCGTGACACAGCCCTCAGGAGGTCCTGAGAACATGCGCCCAAGGTGGTCAGGGTACAGTTTGGTTTTATATATTTTAGGGAGGCATGAGACATAAATCAGATACATTTAAGAAATACATTGGTTTGGCCGGGTGCAGTGGCTCACACCTGTAATCCCAGCACTCTGGGAGGCCAAGGTGGGCGGATCACGAGGTCAGGAGATTGCGACCATCCTGGCTAACACGGTGAAACCCCGTCTCTACTAAAAAATAGAAAAAATTAGCCAGGCGTGGTGGCGGGCACCTGTAGTCCCAGCTACTCAGGAGGCTAAGGTAGGAGAATGGCGTAAACCCGGGAGGCGGAGCTTGCAGTGAGCCAAGATCGTGCCACTGGGCAACAGAGTGACACTCAGTCTCAAAAAAAAAAAAAAAAAAGAAAAGAAATACATTGGTTTGGTTCAGAAAGGTGGGACGACTCCAAGCAGGGGCTTCCAGGCTACAGGTAAATTTAAACATTTTCTGGTTGACAATTGGTTGAGTTTATGTGAAGACCTGGGATTACTGGAAAGGAATGTTCAGGTTAAGATAAAGGATTGTGGGACCAAGTTTTATTGTGCAGAGGAATCTCTCAGCAGACTTCACAGAGAGAGAAGAGGTTGTAAAATGTTTCTTATCAGACCTAAAAGGGTGCCTGGCTCTTAGTTGATTATCTCGTGGATCTGGAAAGGAAGGAAAACAAAGGGTGAAGGGGATTCTCTATAGAATGTGGATTTTTCTCACAAGAGACTCTGCAGGGCAATTTAAGGCGTGGCAAGGAAATATATTTTGGGGTTAAATATTTTTTCCTTGTCTCATAATGTTGTGCCGGAGTCATATTGAAAAGCAAGGCACAATATACAGGGTCAAATAAAACCCATCTGATGAGAATCCATGATATGTAGGGCATGACTCCCTGGACCCCTTAGGTAGGAATTTGGGTAAGATAAAAAAATCAGAGTTTAGTCCTCACTGGCAATGATGTTTGGAGGAAATAGCAAAGTCCAAATTGAAAGACATTATGCAAAACAGCGTAAGTGCCCCCTCCACCCACACTCTATTCCTGTACGAAAGGATACTTGATACTTCAAAAATGTCCATGTCATAAAAGACAAAAAAGGAAAGAGACAAAAAGAAACATTGTTCGGAGAATTAGGGAGATTTAGGAACTGTATATGTTATATAATAGTAATATATTTATTGAGTGTAATAATTGTATTCTAGTTATATAGGAGGATGTTTTGTTCTTAGAAGATAGAATCTTAAATCTTTAGTGATGAAGTGTCATGATGTCTGCAACTAATTCTCAGATGGTTCAGGAAAAAATGTCTGTGTCTGTGGAGGAGGAAGAAGAAGGGAAATATGGTAAAATATTAACAATTGATTATCTAGGTAAACAGTATATAATAGTTGGTCGTTGTACTTTTCTTGTGACTTTTAGGAAGATTTAAAATTTTTCAAAAGAAAGTGGAAGACAGATTTTAATTACAATAAAATTTAAAAATGAAATAACATTTATTCTGTCTTATTGCTTTAGGTGAAATCCTTAACCCTGTTTGTCACCCATTATCCGCCAGTTTGTGAACTAGAAAAAAATTACTCACACCAGGTGGGGAATTACCACATGGGATTCTTGGTCAGTGAGGATGAAAGCAAACTGGATCCAGGTATGAAATATTCCTGCAGTTGGTACAAATATTGGTTTTCATGTTTGATAACTCAAAGTTTGTTGGAACATGAACTTACTGCTTATTAATAATGAAAGCTGTGAATGTGAGCTATAAATAACATTTGTCAGGATTCATTTTTGCTAAGCTTTAGGTCAAGTAGAATTTAGATTTATCCTTGCTATCTCTGAGTCCTTCTCTGGTCTTCCTTGTCTCATTTGTCGTGGCAACCCTTTTCTCTTTTTTTTACAGGAATAGGGTGTGGGTGGAGGGGGCACTTAGGTTTTCCTCTTAGTGCCTTGTACTCTTACATGATTCGTCTCAGTACAGATGACAGTCAACTGCAGAGTATAATTAGTCATCTTTTAAAAATGCGCAATATTTTCCCCAAAATATCATTTAACTTACTAAGGGCCATATACTGTACTGGACATAGGTTTTTATTTTAATATTATAAGGAAACTGAATCTCAGACAGGTAAAGTGGTTTGACCATGTCAACCACTTAGATGGGGGCTAAAATGAGCCTAGAATTCACTTCTTCTGCTTCTGGGTTCTCTTCTGTTCCCCTCTGCTAGAGCTGCTATGGAGGAAATCTACAATATTTTTCCTAGTCTTTCCAGTTACTGGTGTCACAGAAATGAGACATTTTATGAAAAAGAACACCGTTAGCCAATAGCAATACATTTAAGTGCCATAAGTAATATAGTAGACTTTAGCATTTTTTTTTCTGTTCAGTAGTAATTGTTTTAAGCCACCAGCCTGTAGGCCTGTGGTGGTTTGCGCAATTGGTATGTTGCAATGGAAAATCCATCATGCAAGATACCCCAGAGTCCAGATTTTATTTTGGAAAAGTAATAGGGATGGACCTGAAAAAGAAATCAGGCAGCTGGCCCAAATAAAACAAAGCACTGGGCCTAAGATAAATGTAATGTTAGGCAGTTCCTGCTTTTCACCACCATGCAATCTTGAAAAACACATCATAAATTCTCTTATGGAAGTAGTTTTGTATCTATTAATCTGCATCCAGGTTGACAAGAGGAGACTTAAGCTAAAACCCTTGGGACAAAGAGAATAGAGTTCACCAACAGGGAAGAAGAGGAGTCAGTGCCGCTAATACGCATTTGATGTGAACTGAAAACTAACCCAGAGCATTGTACCTTTCCCTTAAATGTTCTGGGCATTTTATTTTATTGATTTTAATTTTTGTGTTTTGTTGAGATGGGGTGTCACTGTCATCCAGGCTGGAGTGCAGTGGCACGATCACAGCTCACTGCAGACACAACCTCCCAGGCCCAGGTGATTCTCCCTTGTCAGCCTCCCCGGTAGCTGGGACTACAGGTGCACACCACCATGCCTGGCTGATTTTTGTATGTTCTGTAGAGACAGGCTCTCACTATGTTGCCCAGGCTGGTCTCAAACTCTTGAACTCAAGTGATGCTCCTGCCTTGGCCTCCCAAAGTGCTGGGATTACAGGGATGAGCTACCTTGCCTGGCTGATTTTAGTTTTTATCAATGAACATAATTTTTAAAATTCAATGGTGCTAAAAGGCTCCTGGTGACAAGCTTCCATCCCTTCAGTTCATGTCCTTCCCCATCCTAGTCCCAAGGCAACTACTTTCAACACTTCTCCCCTTTCTGTTGTATTTCTAAGTAATATCCATATTTTCCTGTCTCTTGCTTCATCAGGTTGACACATTATTGATGGACCTCTCATTGTGTTAATTGAGAATCTTCAATTTTCCCTTCCTCTGTCCTTCCAGCATAGTCATTTCACATGTATTGTATGTCATTCATACTTGTTGTTTTCATTATTATTGCCATGCTAAGTATTGCTTACTGATGAGCCAAGTTTGGAGACAAGTACATTTCTTTCTTTTACAACGTTTTCTATTTTCTCAAAAATAAGAATTGACTGTCCTCATTTTTTCCATTTTGTTTTGTTTTGTTTTTGAGTCTATAGCTGAATCTTCCTGTACCCTCAGATAGCTTCGTAAAATGCCTCTCTAGATGTTTTTCCACACAACTGAACCTACTGGTTCCCATTTGTCCACTGGGGCCCTTCCTCCTGGAGCCCTTTGTCCTCCTGCTCATCTGAACTGGCTGCTGTCTGGGCCTGCGGCACAGCTGTCATCCTAAGCCTGCCTTGCCGGCATCCTAGGAGTTCCCTTACCCCTCTTCTAAGCATGTGATTGCAAGGAACAAAACACTCGGTCTCACACTGGCTCAGACAAAAGGATGCAGTATGTATAATCCCATGTTCCATGACTTCCAGAGGAAGAGTGGGCTTCAGCTCCTCCTTTTTGTAATTCCCAGGCTCTGTCTTCCTGCCTGTCCAGCTTTATTATCAGGCTAGTGACAATGACTGCAGCTCTTCCTGGCATCATGTCCAGAATGTCCAAAGGAAGAAGAGACAAGCATTTCCTGTTCACTCTTTCTTAGAACAAGGGAACTTTTTCTCAGATGCCTTCCAGTATCTCATGATTGCCTCATTGCAGTTTCAGAATTGAGTAACAGGCTCCTTCTTAAACCACTCCTTAGCAGAGGATGGCAGGGGTGACTTTGATGGGCCTAGATGAATCAGGATCAACTTCTGGAGCTGGCTTTGAAGACCCAGTCCCCTGAGTTAAATGATTAGGGAGTTAATTCCTTATAAAATCAAGGTTTTCTTAGGGGTGGAATAAGTGTTGAATTAGGCTACTACTAATATCAACTAAAGGAGGTAAAAGTTTTGAGATTTTTCATGAATGAAAATGTTTCACATGCTTGTTGGCCATGTGTATGTTGTCTTTTGAAAAGTATCTGTTCATGTCCTTTGCCTATTTTTTAATGGGTTTGGTTTTTTCTTATAAATGTAAGTTCCTTATAGATGGTGGATATTAGACCTTTGTCAGATGCATAGTTTGCAAACATTTTCTCCCATTCTGTACGTTGCTTGTTTACCCTGTTCATAGTTTCTTTTGCTGTGCAAAAGCTTTATAGTTTAATTAGGTCCCCTGTGTCAGTTTTTGCTTCTGTTGCAATTGCTTTTGGCCTCTTAGTCATGAAATCTTTGCCCGTTCCTATGTACAGAATGATAAAAGCAAAACATCACTGACCATTAGAGAAATGCAAATCAAAACCACAGTGAGATACCTTCTCACATCAGTCAGAATAGGTATTATTAAAAAGTCAAAAAATAACAGGTGCTGGTGAGGTTGTGGAGAAAAAGGAATGCTTGTATGCTGGGTGAGAGTGTAAATTAGTTCAACTGTTGTGTAAGGCAGTGTGGTGATTCCTCAAAGACCTAAAGACAGAATTACCATTCAACCCAGCAATCCTATTACTGGGTATATACCCAGAGAAGTATAAATTGTTGTATCATAAAGACGCATGCACACGTATGTTCATTGCAGCACTATTCACAGTAGCAAGACATGGAATCTACCTAAATGCCTATCAACGGTAGACTGGTTAAAGAAAATGTGGTACAAATACACTGTGGAATACTATCCAGCCATAAAAAACAATAAGATCATGTCCTTTGCTGGAATATGGATGAAGCTGGAGGCCATTTTCCTTAGCAAACTAATGCAGGAACAGAAAACCAAGTGTTGCATGTTTCACTTATAAGTGGGAGTTAAATGATGAGAACACATGGAGACATAGCGGGGAACAACATACACTGGGGCCTACTAGATGGGGGAGGATGGGAGGAGGGAGAGGATCAGGAAAAATAACTAATGGATACAAGGCTTAATACCTGGGCGATTAAATAATCAGTACAGCAAACCTCCGTGACACAAGTTTACCTCTATAGCAAACCTGCACATGTACCCCTGAACTTAAAAGTTTAAAAAAAAAAACACAACTCTATAGCGTCCATGTTTGAATTTATAGTTCAGCCAGGATTAGAATTTTAGATTGAAAACGATTTCACTCAGAATTTTGAAGCAGTGCTCCACTGCCTGCTGCCTTCCAATATTGTTCCTGGCTATATCTGTGCTTCATCCATTACCTCTTCCCCAACTTCTCCTCTTCTGTATGAGGTAGAGGCCATTGCGTAGGTCATCAGTAAAATGCCCCACAGGTCTTTTGGATGGCTTCTATAATACTCTATTTCCCATGATGTGATAGGTAAAACAATGGACAAACAGTTAAGAAACCTGTGTTTTAGTCTATTCCAATCTGTATGATCTTGAACAAGTCACCTAACTTCACTCACCCCTAAATTTTTATGAATCTGTTCTAAAAGCAACTTCAGAAATTATTTGTCAGTACACATCTCTTTAATAACTGCTTAGAGAAGTTTGGCTTAAATATAAATCTTGCTATGTTTCCCCATAATAAGCAGAAACATGAATTATTACTTCCACTGACTCAAAGCAGTGCCAGGTAAACATTTTAATAGTGTCCATTTAAGAAATGGCCATAGCTTGTAAGTAGTTACATCCTCATCAAGAACTTTTGCTGTGAGCCTGTAAAGAAACAGAGTTTTTCTCATAAAACAAGTTTTATTCTCTCCCATGTGTCTTTTTCTGACTCCATATTTCCATCCTACCAGCACCCCCAACCCCTCTCGCACACAGAGGTTAAACGAGTACATAATTACAGAAAGAGATCCCCCAGGCGATTATAGAAGAGTGGTTGCGTTCTTTACCTTGAAGATATGAGAACTACCATAATTTAAAGTGGAGACCAGAATATAATGATACACTCAGCAACTGTTTGTATGTTAACAAGGTATTCAGAGCAGTGAAATATTTTATGTAAGTTAGCTATATTTTGTAGCTATATTATACATTATATATATAATTATATGTAAGAACATTGTTACAACTATCTCTTGTGCACTCTTTATATATGTATACATATATACATATATATATACACACACACACACACACTATATAAAAAAAATTAAAAGTCATTAATAGGCTGGGCATGGTGGCTCACGCCTGTAATCTCAGCACTTTGGGAGGCCAAAGTGGGCAGATCACCTGAGGTCGGGAGTTCGAGACCAGCCTGACCAACATGGAGAAACCCTGTCTCTACTAAAAATACAAAAAGTAGCCGGGCATGGTGGTGCATACCTGTAATCCCAGCTACTCAGGAGGCTGAGGCAGGAGAATCACTTAAACCCGGGAGGTGGAGGTTGTGGTAAGTCGAGATCATGCCATTGTACTCCAGCTTGGGCAACAAGAGAGAAACTCCATCTCAAAAAAAAAAAAAAAAAAATTCATTAACAAATTTTTGGGTAGGGGGATTTTGTGGCATTTATCAGGCTCCCAGAAAATACCGATGGATGGATGGATGGATAGATGGACGGATGGATGGATAGATGGACAGACAGATGAATGAATCTTGTTTAGAAAGGTCAGCATGGGATCTAGATTATATTGGAGAGCTGGAGACAGGGAGATCAGTTAGGACTAACACAGTTGAAGTGATAAACTATATTTCTGTCTTAAAGATAAGAAATGGCTTTTTTTGATTGCCTATTGCCTTTCACTTCACTCTTAGTCTTGTGAACTTTGAAGAGTTACAAAAAATTATCCAGGTTTGCAGGCACTGGCTTCTAGCTGCGTCTTCCCTAATCTGTTCCCACCTACTTCCGCACCTGTGTTTCTCAACTTTCATTTGGGGGCAAAAGGTACTGTCAGTGCCTTGCAATGGAAGTTTAGGTCTGTGTTTCTGAGTGAGTTGGCATTCTTTCCGCCTCCCACTTCAGCACCCACCCTTGGAAAGCTCTTATCTGTCTGCTGCCGAATTCTTAGAGGAGGGCCAGGAAAAATCCATTGTCCTTTTTCTCTGTCATGTTCAGTCTTTGGCTTTTTAAATTTTCACTGATAAAAGAAGAAAAGCATACACATCTATCAAATGAAATAATGATTGAGAAAAAGCTTTTAATAAACTCTTAAGTATACTGGGATTGTAGAAATCTTTGTAACTCTTGTCCACCTTGGACATTTCTGCAGCACAGTGCACATTTTGCAGCACAATTATATTGAATTTCATAATAAAAGTTACATAATATCCTGAGCTGCTTTAGCTTAAACTACATGCAGTGGTTTATTATAATTATTGTACTTCATTATATCCCAGTTCTTTTAAAGTTTTAAGTTCATGTGTATGTATATATATGACAGGCTGGGTCCTCTAGGAAGCAGATTCTGAGATTTGCATTCAGGAGGTTCATTGGGAGTGCTGGGCTGTGTTATAGTCAAAAGGCTTCAGCCAGCCCTGCAGAGAACTCTGAGGCTAGAATGGTCCTTCAGAGTTACCTCAACTTGGGGTGAGGGGGATAGACCTCTATACCTTTATTAGTTATCTCTATTAGTTTGGGGTAATTTGCAAACAGTGTGCAACAGATTACCCCCCAAAACATAGCGGCTTAGAACAACAAACATTTATTACCTCATAATTTCTGTGAGTCAGGAGTCCAGGTGCAACTTAGCTGAACACCTCTAAGGCTGAAAACTGTAGCCCTGTAAGAGACCCTCTAGTTCGGTTCCTCACAGGGCTACAGTCAGTCACTAATCAGGGCAGCAGCCATGTCAAGGCTTCCCAGCCCACACATGGCTCTTGCCAAGCCTCCCAATATCTGCTTCCAAGCCCACTTATGTGGCTGTTGGCATGCCTTAGGCTCTCACCAACTGTTGGTGGGAGACATCAGTTTCTTTCCATGTGAGCATCTCCACAGACAGCCCACAACATGGCGGCTGGCTTCCCTCAGAGCAGGCAGGCAACAAAATGAGAGTACCCAAGTCAGAAGCCACAATCTTTCTGTAACCTAATCTCTGAAGTGACATCTCATCACTTTTGCCGTATTCTGTTTGTTAGAAGTGAGTCACTGGTTAGAAATGATACAGAGAGGGAATGACACAAGCACGTGAACACCAGCAGGCAGAGGTCTTTGGTGGCCATCTTAGAGGCTACCTACAACAACCAGTCACTGGCTGTAGGCTGCCCCAAAGCGGGATGTGGTCTTGGGTGAAGTCCCTCCCTTCAGCTGCAACAATTTCCAAAGAAGGCAAACAGTCGAGGGTTGCAGGCCGGCAATCTTTCTGACAGCTGAGGGAATAAACTCTTTAGTCCTAAGTGGGATCTGGGTGGTACTGAACAGAATCCGGTATGTATAGCTCTTAGTTAACCTGAATATTTAATAAACCAGAACATCTTAATCCTGTTATTTAAACTGGCCAACATGTAATATTTTCTTTTCTGTTTTTAAGGGAGAAATTATAGGCCTGGTATGGTGGTTCATGCCTGTAATCCCAGCACTTTGGGAGGCCAAGGTGGGTGGACCACTTGTGCCCAGAAGTTCGAGAGCAGCCTGGGCAACATGGCCAAAACCCCATCTCTACAAAAAAAAAATTAGCTAGGCGTGGTAGTATGCACCTGTAGTTTCAGCTACTCGGGAGGCTGAGATGGGATAATCACCTTGAACCTGGAAGATTGAGACTGCCAGTGAGCTGAGATTGCGCCACTGCACTCCAGCATGGATGACAGAGTCAGACCCTGTCTCAGAAACATAAAAAGGAGAAATTATATTGTATCAATCACGTACTAAGATCATTCTCATCCTGGCACAGTGGCTCACGCCTGTAATCCCAACACTTTGAGAGGCCAAGGAGGGAGGATTGTTTAAAGCCAGGAGTTCGAGACCAGCCTGAGCAACATAGCAAGACCTGATCTCTACAAAAAATATTAAAAAATTAGCTGAGTGTGGTGGCATGAACCTGTAGTCCTAGCTACTTAGGAGGCTAGGCAGGAGGATTGCTTGAGCCCAGGAGTTTGATGTTACAGTAAGGTATGATTGTGCCACTGCACTCCAGCCTAGGTAATAGAGCAAGACCCTATCTCTAAAAAAGTAAATAAATAAAAACATTCTCTTTTTAATATAGACGTTCAGTTCAAATTTGCAATGAATCATTGTTAAAAACTATTTTAAGTGAGCTAAAAGATAGATCCTATATGCACACAGCAGTTTCAAAACAGTATTTACCCTTTTCTAGACATATCAAATTGATAAATGGTTCTAACAGGCAAGTAGGAACAGTGATTTCAGATTGTACGATTTAATAAAGTTATGAGAACTTACATGTCCTTTTTAATCCTCTAATTTATTTCAGCTTTCAGGCACAGTTTTGATCTCTTTTCTTTATTTCACAGACGCAGCAGAACAAGTCCCTGATTTTGTCACCTTCCTTTACCAAATAACTAGAGGAATTGCAGCAAGGAGTTATGGATTAAATGTGGCTAAACTAGCAGATGTTCCTGGAGAAATTTTGAAGAAAGCAGCTCACAAGTCAAAAGAGCTGGAAGGATTAATAAATACGAAAAGGTCAGAGTGATTATGCTGCATTTTTTCGTTTGTAATGAAACTTTCTAAGTTGTCCAAGAAAGAGAGGAGCGTCCTAAAAATGAACATCAGGTCTACTTTTAAGCACCTCTTCAAATATTCTGAACCATTTAATTATGATGAAGTGAAAACAGCTCTTGCAAAGCTCAGGTGAATTCAGTCCATCTTCATTAGATCATTATTAAGTTGCTAAATTGGTTTTTCGGTCATTTTTATAAAGAATTAAGTTAACTCCTTAATATGTGCCACATTCATTACTTTAAAGATTCAGTATGCCAAAGGTTACTGAAGATATTGAGAACCTACAGAAGATTTCTTTTATTCATAGATTTTATTCAGATATGCAATGATTACATCCAGAAATTCTATCAGAGCATTAATGAAAATAATAGTATTACATAACAGGCAATCACAGTCAATATCCACATGTCACTTATTTTGTAGATTGTGACAAATTTTTCATTCTAAACAGGCTGCTGTCACTTTAAATGCTTATGGGAATACTTTCCACCTTTACGCTTGCTATCCAGCTAGTATGTAGTCAGTACATAAATTAATCTTAATGTAAACCTGAGATACACTTTAAAAGAAAGATATTCCTAGAAAAAATATCATATTAGTAAATTATACCCTTTTGTTTCCCAAATATAAAATTGTAAAACAACATAAGCTCCCCATCCACCTACTGCCCCACCCCTGCCGTACTTGGGGAGCCTGATGTGCTGGGTACATTAGTACCCTGGTTGATAATCATATGACCATGATGAACAGATTGTTGATCGAATAGAAAATCTTGGCTGGCTACTGGTGGACCCTGTGTTATACTCCAATAATATTCTTTAATATTTGGTTATAAGTCTGGGAATTATTACCAAATTTCAATATTGAAATAGTAATGCCTATCATACTACCTAAAGAAACAGTTGCTAACTTGTTTACCAAAGTACAGTAGTGCAATTAACTTCTCTTTCTCTACCTCCTTCTCCTGTGCTTCCGCCTTGCACTCCTCCACTTTGGTATACTGTAGTTCACCAAGTCCAGAGTGCTGGACTCTACAAATGGCACACAGCCTCCTCTAGTGACACTCTTTTCTGGCTCATTTCCAAATTGCAATGCCAAAACAGAAGCAAAGTGGCATAATCAGTTTCAGCCTATTTCTGTTACAAGCCAGATTAATATAAAATTTTTCCTGAGGGAAAAGTATCTATGAGAATTTAAAAATAAACTTAGCCCTCTTCCTCTGCAAAGTCCAGAGACAAATTAAACTCTTTAGTTGCCATATTATTATTGTTCTTTTTCTCTGAAAAAAACCTAGAATAAAACTTTACTACAAAGGATATATATACAAGATAGTAATAAAATATGTCAATTTCTAAATTTGCTATAGAAATATATGCAAGATAGCAATAAAATATGGCAATTTCTATATTTTCATATATTCTCGTTTCTGCTATATAGCCTATAAAGCAAGAGCAAAAAAACTCTCAGATTACTCATAAATATTTTAACTCTTCCAACTAGTAAGTGACATTTTGAACTCTATGAAGTTATCTTGACAAGATGAGAGAATTATTAGAAGACATTGCATTGGGATGGAATCTGATCATTTATCAAGATACTGTATTTGTTATTTTACCTTTTTTCTAAAAGTGCTTATCACATCAATTCCTTTGGCCAGATCAAAGAAATCAAACTGCATCTTGGGCCTTACTGTGGATTTGTTATAATAGTTGCTATTTGTTGGATGGTTACTGTGTGTAGAAACCATTCTGAGCAGTCATTTGCAGCAGCCTACACACTGTGCCAGCTACTCTTCTCATCACTTTACATACATTATCTCATTTCATCCTTATGGCAGCCTTATCCTCATGGTATAGTTGGGGAAAGTGAGACCAGCAAGGACAGGACACTGACCCAGAGTCACACAGCTACTTGATGGTGGAGCAGTAATTGGAACTCAGGTACTCTAGCTCCATACCCTAAATAGTCAATTGGGTTGCTATTCTGCAGAAAAAAAAAAAAAGTAAGTCTGTGTTATGCTGGCGTTTTACTCTTTAATTAGCTTCATTGTTTTCGGTTGGTGTTACTTTTCATCCTGGGAACACTTCATAGGAGTTTCTTTTCTCCAGGTACAAATAAGCACACACCACCAGCCTCTAGCAGAGTTTGAAGGAGGAGGAGGTCAGGTTCTCCCCTCTGGGGCTGGCAGGGGTAAGGATTTTAGGAGAAGGCACAAAGGTAATAGTGGCAATTGGTAACCTGGGTCCCTTGATTATAGTAGCAGCTCTGAAAGCTCCTTTCACCAGAAGGGTGACACTGACACAGCTTCCTAACTATAGAGCCTGCCCGGTATTCAAGTGTTATAGACTTTTCATAGCTTCTGATGAGACGTATTGTCTCCCAGCAATTTCATTTATTAAATAAGTAGTATTTGATTTTTCCCCAGGAAGAGACTCAAGTATTTTGCAAAGTTATGGACGATGCATAATGCACAAGACCTGCAGAAGTGGACAGAGGAGTTCAAAATGGAAGAAACACAGACTTCTCTTCTTCATTAAAATGAAGACTACATTTGTGAACAAAAAATGGAGAATTAAAAATACCAACTGTACAAAATAACTCTCCAGTAACAGCCTATCTTTGTGTGACATGTGAGCATAAAATTATGACCATGGTATATTCCTATTGGAAACAGAGAGGTTTTTCTGAAGACAGTCTTTTTCAGGTTTCTGTCTTCCTAACTTTTCTACGTATAAACACTCTTGAATAGACTTCCACTTTGTAATTAGAAAATTTTATGGACAGTAAGTCCAGTAAAGCCTTAAGTGGCAGAATATAATTCCCAAGCTTTTGGAGGGTGATATAAAAATTTACTTGATATTTTTATTTGTTTCAGTTCAGATAATTGGCAACTGGGTGAATCTGGCAGGAATCTATCCATTGAACTAAAATAATTTTATTATGCAACCAGTTTATCCACCAAGAACATAAGAATTTTTTATAAGTAGAAAGAATTGGCCAGGCATGGTGGCTCATGCCTGTAATCCCAGCACTTTGGGAGGCCAAGGTAGGCAGATCACCTGAGGTCAGGAGTTCAAGACCAGCCTGGCCAATATGGCAAAACCCCATCTTTACTAAAAATATAAAGTACATCTCTACTAAAAATACGAAAAATTAGCTGGGCATGGTGGCGCACACCTGTAGTCCCAGCTACTCCAGAGGCTGAGGCAGGAGAATCTCTTGAACCTGGGAGGCGGAGGTTGCAATGAGCCGAGATCACGTCACTGCACTCCAGCTTGGGCAACAGAGCAAGACTCCATCTCAAAAAAAAAAAAGAAAAAAGAAAAGAAATAGAATTATCAAGCTTTTAAAAACTAGAGCACAGAAGGAATAAGGTCATGAAATTTAAAAGGTTAAATATTGTCATAGGATTAAGCAGTTTAAAGATTGTTGGATGAAATTATTTGTCATTCATTCAAGTAATAAATATTTAATGAATACTTGCTATAGATGATGGTATGTCCCATTGAATTTTGGTGTTTTCAAGTGTTTGGAAATTGTCATTTTTTTAAGGTGTAATTATGAAATTAAGGTTACTGCTTTGACCAGCGCAATACACAGAAGTGAACTTGTTCATTTGGGACCTTTCTGTTCATTAACATATCAGGTGTATCATCTTCCCAGTAATGAGCCTTATAGCTTAGTTGATTCATAACAGTACTCCCTTCCTGCAAATTTAGGGTAACACGTGCTCAACTGTGTCCCTGGGTTTTTTACAGCACTTACAATCTGGCTTCCCAGATCCATGTGTTCTTTTTGTTTCTAAATATATGATCTTGCACAAAAGCTCTCCATCCTATTTTCCTCTCTTTTATTATTTCTGCTCAGTTAAATGTCTTCCCCACATTTGATGGACATATTTTTAATTCCTTCTTCTGGATTATTATCTTCAGTGATCCCAGCAATGACCCCAGCCAGACACAGGAGTCAATACAGTGTCCCCAAGTTGTGGCTTCACTTTTGAGTCAGTTACTCTTTAGCTATCTGACTCTCAACCTTATTGGAGTTAGAGTGTGATGTAATTTGATTGATTCTACCACCCCTCCAGAAATATGAACGTATAGTCAGATTCTCAAAACTGTCAAAATAGAGTTAGTTGGAATGTACGCTTTAAATTTTAAAAAGAACAAAATTGTTCCAATACTCTATATAACTGTAAATGTCTTATATTTTTTCTAACAAGATTTCAAAGATAGTGCTGTAACCTCACCTCACAAGGAGAAAAGGAGATAACTCCAGGAATTTCATGCCCATGCCAGAGGGAGCTGCAGGGACCAGCAATCACTGGTAATGTCCAGATGGACATCTGGAGCCACCTCTCCCTCTTGCTTGGTCCAGGCCAGCATCAACACTGAAGCAGGTGGGGGTTCCAGGAGCATTGTGTCCTGGCAGTGGCAGCACACAGTGTCTGGCAGCTGACAACGTGGAACTTTACAGGGTAGATTGTCCAGCATGATCAGGAAGCCAGCCAGGGGGCCAGCTTGAGGGAAGGCAGGCCTCCTCCAAGTTGGGGAAGAGATCAGCACAGCTGAACTGCATTTCCAAGTGAGACTCATCCCCAGCTGGGTTACTGAGATATTGGAGGAAACGTTGAGGCCAAATCCCAGTCATAAAGACTGCACAAATGCCATGGGGAGGTAGGCAGAAAGTTGCAAACAAGTGGGTTTGTATTTCAGATAACCATCTTGGGGCTGCAATTCTAAAGTTAGATATGATCACACAGGTGAGAATAGGGCTGCTGGTGCATGGCAAGCGCCCTCCACATTCCCTCTGGTACTGCATAGGCATGAGCCTGCAGGCTAAATGTCTTCCATACTTCAGACGGAGGCTGGGGGAGACAGGGCTGACTGGTGGCCAAATGTCAAGGAAAGTAACTTTTTAATATGATATATTCCTTTAAGTGACTTGTCTGTTTTTAGCCATCAAATTACAAATTAAGAGCTAGTGATTCTGCAGTAACACACACCAATTCCTCGAAAACCTTCTAAAGTCACACCAGTTTAATAATTCCAACCTTAGGGAAACAAAGCCAAACATATTTTAACAAGTTTGAACTTTGACCTTTCTATTGCTTCATCTCTCCTCAGTGCTGTTTATTCTATATAGTTTTTAAAATAGTGTTATTATATAATATAACTAGTATAAAATATTTGAAAATCCATGGGACTATAATTTATAATTTAAAAAGAGAAAAAAGGAAAAATGAATTTTTAAAATTAAATTTTGTAAGGTAAAAATAAATTTAAAGGCTGGGCGTGGTTGCTCACACCTGTAATCCTAGCACTTTGGGAGGCCGAGGTGGGCAGATTGCCTGAGCTCAGGAGTTCAAGACCAGCCTGGGCAACTCGGTGAAACCCCGTCTCTACTAAAATACAAAAAATTAGCCAGGTGTGGTGGCATGCGCCTGTAGTCCCAGCTACTCGGGAGGCTGAGGCAGAAGAATTGCTTGAACCATGGAGGTGGAGGTTGCAGTGAGCCAAGATCACACCACTGCACTCCACCCTGGGCAAGAGAGCAAGACTCTGTCTCAAAAAAACATTTAAAGGAAAAAAAATGTAAAAACCTCAGCATTTGAGTTACTTAATTTATCTCAATGTTTCTCAGTGCTGAATATGAAAATCAAATGATTCCCATTTGAATCATAGACTTTTGGACTGAGATCCAAGCTTAGTATTCTTTTATCAGCTATATTGACATAGTTTACATACTGCACAATTTATTTAGAGTGAATAATTCAGTGGGTTTTTGTGTATTCACAAGCTTGTACAACTGTCACTACAATCAATTTTGGAACATTCTTAATCACCCTAAAAAGAAATGCTGTACCTGTTAACTGCCAGTCTGCATTCCTCCCCAAGATCCTCAGCCCTAGACAACCCCTAATCTTCATTCTGTCTCTATAGATTTGCCTATTTTGGACATTTCATATGAATGGAACCATAGAATATGTGGTCTTTTGTGTCTGGTTTCTTTCACTTAGATGCAAGATTCATCTGTGTGTCAGAACTTCATTCTCTTTAACTGGTAAAAAGTATTCCATTTTATGTATACCTTACATTTTAATTTATCCATTCATTAGTTGATGCACATTTGGATTGTTTCTATTTCTAGCTATTATGAGTAATTCTACCATGAATATTTGTGTATAGGTTTTTATGTGACGAGGCATAATATTTTTTAAAAAGTTCCCCTAGTAATTCTGATGTGCAGTCAGGTTTGTGAACCATTAGTCTCAAAGATGACAGATGACTAAACAGTATTTTTAATTGAGTTGACAATCATTTGGTCTGTTTGTCCACTGCTTTATCTGTCACTTAGGGCAGAGTGTAGCATACTGTAGACCCTAATTAATGTTTGTTAAAGTGGAAAAGAAAAACCAAACTCCTTCAGCTTAGAAACCCAATGAAAAGATGTTTCTTTTCATAATGAAGGCACCATTTCACTAGGGATTCAAGATCCATACAGAAGTGTGCTATATCTTTAGAAAAAAAAACTTTTTCAGACAATTTTTCCAAGTTTGTGCCTGTCATCATCATGGTGATGGTGTTGGGGCTGGTGAAACACTGCCCACTGCATCAATTCCAGAGTAAAAACTAGATTGAATCCAAAATTTTCTATAAATTAGTGTTGACCTTTACTGAGTTCTGAGATCAATATTAATTACTGCTGTGCTTTGTAATTATAAAAGGGCTATTTGATGTTTCACACCAAGGATATGGGTGGAGAGAGAAAAAAACTTGTATGAACACCATCTGTGGTTTCTAACTTTGTAATTAAGGCCAATTCCTCTGTGGAACATTTTAGTTATTATATATCATGATTATTCGGTTTATTAATATCCAGGGAAGTACCACAGTTTGAGAGCCATTCATTCTGGTTTACTTGGGGAGTCCTATTCTATACCTGTTTTGCTGGCATAATTATTAAAAGCTTCTTTAACTCAAAAGTGTCCTGTTTTGGATAATAACTCATACAGTTACCCCAATTATAGGTGCTATTCCATGAGCACAGTTACTGACTTGCTACATTTTGAATGTCATCTAAAAAAAATTTCATTTTTTTCTTACCCATTGGATGAACCAGTTTTTCCCCTAAAGACCTGCCAGTTGTTTTTGCCTGTTCTTGATAAGTGCTTTGTATTGTGGCATTTAGAAGCTACAGCTCTGCTAATTGGTGTGTTAGAGCTTTACTACTTAATCTGTTGTTGAGGCTAAATCCCCAAAGATAACATGTCATCTGCCTCTTCTCCATGAAATCATGGTGAGGAATGTGCACCTACATGACTTTGTGAGACACGCAGCAAGACTGTCTTCTTGCAGAAATAATTATTCCTCAGGAGGAGGAATTGCTTCTGGTTCTTTTGTCCTTTGCTCAGATCCTCTCTTCATTGCCTTTGGCTATCTTTTTTTTTTTTTTTTTTTTGACAAAACAGTATTTTATTTTCACATCAGAAAAGAAATATTGTCTGCCATTTTCACCTCTTTTTCAACCTCAAGCCCCTTTTTCTTAATCCTACTTCCAGAAAGCTCCCATTTGGAGGTAGGAATGTCTTGCCCTCTTATCAGAAGCACCAAAGGAGTTTCTTAAATGTGGATTTCTAGGCCCTGCCTTAAAGCTACTGAACCTGAATCTCTGAAGTTGGGACACAGAAATACCAGTGTTAGTTTCTGTCATCTCTTCATCACGTTCTCTCACCTTTTCCTTCCTCATATGGCCAATGATCTGGCCTCCAAAGAAATTTGTTAAAAATCATATTCCTTGGTTCATGACTGCTCTTTACGATTCTGTCTGATTTACTGCATCTGGTGTGGGATCTAGGGAACTTCATTATTATTTTTAAAATAGACTATTTCTTAGAGCACTTTTAGATTCAACACAAAATTGAATGGAAAGCTCAGAGAGGTCCCACATACCCTCTGCTCAAACACACCACCTCCCTCACTATTGACATCCTGCGCCGTGGTGGCATGTTTGTTACGGTTGATGAACCTACATTGTCACAACACTATCACCCAGAGTTCGTAATTTACATTGGGGCTCACTCTTGATGTTGTACCTTCTATGGGTTTGGACAGATTTCTAATGACATGTAATCACCATTATAGTATCACACAGAATAGTTTTACTGCCCTAAAAGTCCTCTGTGCTCTGCCTATGCATCCCACTCACCCCAAACCACTGGCAACCACTGATCCTTTCACTGTCTCCGTAGTTTTGCCTTTTCCAGAATCATACAGTAGGTAGTCTTTTCAGACTAGCTTATTATTCACTTAATAACATGTACTCAAGCTTACTCCACGTCTGTTCATAGCTTGACAGCTCATTTCTTCTTAGCACTGAATAATATTCCATCATCTGGATGTACCACAGTTTATCCATTCACCTACTGAAGGACATCTTGGTTGCCTCCAAGTATGACAATTATGAATAAAGCTCTTTAAACATCTGTGTGTAGCTTTTTACGTGGACATACATTTTCAGCTCATTTGGATAAATACCAAGGAGTGTGATTGCTGGTAAATGTTGTTTTGTAAGAAACCACCATACTGTCTTCCATAGTGACGCTACCATTTCACATTCCCATCAGCAATGGATCAGAGTTCCTGTGGCTCCACATCCTTGCTAGCATTTGGTGGTATCAGTGTTATGGATTTTGCCATTCTAATAGTATGTTGTGGTATTCCATTATTTTAACTTGCATTTCTTGGATGACACGTGATGTGGAACATCTTTTTATATGCTTATTGGTCATCTATATCTTATTCGGTGAGGTGTCAAGATCTTTGGCTCATTTTTTGATCTGGTTATTCATTTTCTTATTGTTGAACTTCAAGTGTTCTTTGCATATTTTGGATAACAGTCCTTTATCAGCTATGTTTTTTGTCATCTGTGGCTTGTCTTCTCATTCTCTTGACAGTGCCTTTCATGGAGCAGAAGTTTTTTATTTTAATGAGGTCCAGCTTATCAGTTCTTTCTTTCATGGATCATGCCTTTGGAGTTGTATCTAAAAAGTCATTGCTATGGCCAGGATCATCTAGATTTTCTCCTCTTCTATCTGCTAGGAATTTTGTAGTTTGCATTTTACAATGGTCTATTTGATTTTTTTGTGAAGGATGTAAGGTCTATATCTAGTTCTTTTTTAATAGACTTTATTTTTTACAGCAATTTTAGGCTCACAGCAAAATTGAATGGAAATATAAAGAGGACACTTGATTTTTAAACTGAGTATCCTAAGTGATTCCTTTGCAAATAAAGACTCAAGTTTTAAAAAGCACAGCCATATTGCCTTCAAAATGTTATTCATCAGAAGAGGTCACTTCTGCAAATAACAGTGGGCCTTTAATTTCTCCAAGCTTTTTAGATTACTTTTTAATGGAATATCAGGCAAAAGCAAACATTTAAATTGCATTTTTGTGTTATGAGATTTAAAGGAGTGTCTATGAAGAGGAGGCATAATACTTCAATCTTTGGTAAACTCTACAAGAATAGTATTTTGTATTTTCAATGATATTTCAATCATTTTACAGCATTATCAGGAAAGGAGGTAACGAAAATATTCCCAAGCACTAACTCTGCTTCATGACCTTGAGCATTAAGTTTTCCAGCAATCAGTAGCTTTGGTATTAGCACACAAGCTAGGTTTCTAAACTATTATTTCACTGTGGGTACAAAAGCATGATAGAAAAGAGTGGTTGGCCAGGTGTAGTGGCTCACAGCTCTAAACTGCTGGGAGGCTCAGACAGGAGAATTGCTTTAAGCCAGGAGTTTGAAACCAGCCTGGGCAACATAACAAGACACGCTGTTTTAAACACAGGAAAAAGAGTTGTTAATGAATCCAGGAATTAACTCATACTTTGTAAGCAATAGGCATATAAGTCCCTGTGTAAATGGATGCTGATCAGCAGTGGTTTAACTTATACTGCAATATTAAATGCTCCTAAAACAATCACTCCTATATTAGAAGACTTGGAGTAAGGTTTGAATTTAAAAAAAAAAAAGAAGAAGAAAGAAAAAGTCCTTCAGTTCTCTTGCAGTGGGAAAATGCAGTTTCTTTTTTGTGGGAAGGAATAAATTGAATAAGTTGAAATAGTAACTTTTTCTTTTTTCTTTTTTAAGGTTTTTCCTTTTTTAGGTTCAGGGGTACATGTGCCGGTTGTTATATAAGTAAACTCTTGTCATAGGGGTTTGTTTACAGATTATTTCGTCACCCAGGTACTAAGCCTAGTACCTTACTAGTACCTAGTAAGCTCTCCCTCCTCCCACCCTCCACCCTCAAGGAGGCCCCAGTGTCAGTTGTTCCCCTCTGGGTCCATGAGTTCTTATCATTTAGCTCCCACTTATAAGCAAGAACATGCAGTATTTGGTTTTCTGTTCCTGCCTTAGTTTGCTAAGGATAACGGCCTCCAGCTCCATCCATGTTCCTGCAAAGGACATGATCTTGTTCTTTTATGGCTGTATAGTATTCCATGGTGTATATATACCACATTGTCTTTATCCAGTCTGTCATTGATGGGCTTTTGGGTTGATTAGTAGCTTTTTGAATGGTAACTTTTCTACAGAAGTACCAGAGACTTCAAACTATCTGATTTAAATGTAAAAAAGACATTTGTTAGTGGCAGATGAGTGTAGGTCATTAATTGCAAGACACCTAATTATATTCAGGCAGTTTGTGACTGGCCCTAAACCAGAAGAGGAAAATGTTATATAAATGCTCAACCATAGCTAAGACATTGTTAAACTAAAATGACTCCTTCAGAGTGGCAATTTATCATAAATCTGGTCTAAATGAATAATTGCAAACTTAGTTAATAGTGATAGATTCTCTAAAGTTGCAAGAATAGAAACAGTGGCCTAACCTGGGCTTATGGAAGAAGAGAAATTGGAGTCATTTTCAGAATACAGCATAGTTTGATTTCTGTTAGTCACTCTATCCACAACAAGCTTCCTTTCTCACTGCCTCTGTTTCTCCAGGCTTGGCGGCTGTTCCACCATTATAGAGAATCAGTTTCTCTCTGTCTTCAGTTTTGCTGCATCTGCCATTACTGACTTTCTGCTCTGTTTTCTCTTTGTTTTCTGGCCTTTTGCTTTCCTCTGGCTTAACTGCCTTCTTTCCAAGTGTCTCTGTTCCTGCCCCCTCTACCAATTTACCAATTTCTTACTTCCTTTGTCCTTCAACTGTTTAGGAAGGCAGACCTGATTGGTTATGTTAATGATGGTAGTTCCTGTTGTACAGGTTTTTTCTGGGGCCTCCACATGGACAGCCAGCTAGCCTGGAGAGTAGCAACCCCTGGCGTGGAATTCCCTGCCTATGGCCTTGTAAATTGATGATTCAAAGGTCCTAGCAGCCCAGTGTGTCCTTCACTTCTTTCTGTATTTGCTGATGCTGTTTCTCCCTTCTCTCTTAGTGAACAATTTATAACTTCGTACGTGGTGTCTTTTGCACCTGCCTGTACCCATCACCCTCTCACATGCTACTTCCCACTCCTCTATCTTTTCTTATTGTCCCAAACCTATGAGGTTTGTTTCTCTGAAATGCCTTTCCTCTGGCTTCCCAATGACTCTGAACTTGCTGAGCAACTTATAGCTTTGGGGTAGAAAGGATTAACTTGAATTCAGTGGGTTGTCTTAGGGCTGTGTGTGTGTGTGTGTGTGTGTGTGTGTGTGTGTATTTTAGTCACTGAGTTTCACTTTACTAGGAAGAGGATCTAAAGGGGAACCAGAAGGGCCATCATTTTTTATGACATCTATCTTTCACTGTATTTGGAGGAAAGAAAAATTCTTCCCCTTAGCTCATGATTTCCACCCCAAGTGAGGATATGCAAAGAGAGCACTAACCAGCCTTTCTTTAGGCTCCAAAGATACTCATCGGACTGTGACTCATCTGATCATCGGTTGAAATATCTGTGACACAGCATATGATATACATTCAACTGAGGCTTCATGGCTCAGTACAAACAGCACTTCTAGTGCTGGCCCTGCCACTTAGTACCTTTAAAAGAGTTACAAAGATTTAGACAGTTGTAAAACCTTCAAGTGGTTGGGGTTGTTTTGAACAAGTTCTTAGTTACAGACAACAGAACATACTCCCCAGTTTATGAAGACAGGAATTTATTATGGGGTCTATTTAGCTTTCAGAGTTTCTGAATGAGCTAGAGGATCAAGCCTAGATATTTTATTGAGAAGCGGTATGGTCAGGATCAATGACCCCCTGTACTGTGCCAGTAAAAAGTTCATTGCTACCACCTCTCCTTTGCTGCTCACAAAGATAATGACTAGACACCAAAACACTCCACTGCAACTGTTGCAGAAAAACCAAACTCCCAGATGATACCTGCCTGAGCAGCCATGGTCTTCCCTTACAAAATTCAATTCTGCTTCCAAGTCTCTCATAGATATGTGTCTTTGGTGAAAGGCAGGCCCTTGCAGAACCTTAGTCTCAAGGGAATGGGAAAAATGCAGACTTTGGCCTTCTGGCTCTTGTCCACAGGAAGGAATCTGACAAATGAGTTAGAGTCGTATTGATTGAGCTGCTCTGTTATATCTGTCAAAGAAGTTATTTTGTTTCCTCTTTTGTTATTGAGTTTTGTTTCATTGTGGTCAGAAAATATCATCTATACCATTTTGACTATCTTAGAAATTCTCCTGTTATATTTCTTTAAGTGTTCCCTGAGTGCTTGAGTAAAAGGTGCATTTCCTGTCCTCAGGATATAAAGTTGTATGCATGTATATGTAAAATTTTATACCGTTAGATCAGAGGTGGGAAAACTATAGCCTATGGACCAAATCTGGCCCACTGCCCATTTTAGTAAATAATGTTTAGTTTGATTACAGCTATGACCATTTGTTTCTATAGTGTCTGTGGCTGCTTTTACACTACAGTTGAGTCGTACAGCAGAGACCATATGGTCTGCAAAGCCTAAAATATTTATTATTTGATTGACCCTTATATCAGATCCTATGTCAATTGATTATATTAATCACATTTTCTATGTCCTATTTTATTTTATTTTATTTTGAGATAGAGTCTCACTGTCACCCAGTATGACTGCAGTGGTATAATCAGGCTCACTGCAGCCTTGACTGCCAGGCTGAAGCGATCCTCTTACTTCAGCCTCCTGAGTAGGAGTAGCTGAGACTACAGGCACATGCCACCATGAGCAGCTAGTTTTTGGTGTTTTGTAGAGATGAGTGTCTCGCCATGTTGCCCAGGCTGGTCTCAAACTCCTGGATAGAAATGATCCTCCCACCTCAGCTTCCCAAAGTGCTGGGATTATAGGTGGGAGCCACCATGCCCAGACCCTATTTTATATGATTTTAATCATATGAATTATACTCTGCAGATTATCTATATAATTTTCCCTCAAATTTGTTCAATTTTTCTAGAACTAAGAAGCATATTAAACCTGATACTTCCTTATTTATAAAGTTTTTGTTTTATGTACTTTGATGCTTTATTTGCCACATAAAGGTTTATGCCAGTTATATATCTTCATTATAGATTACACTCTTCATCATTCTACTGTAACCCACATTGTTCCATTTAATGCCTCTTGCGTTGCATTCAACTTTGCCTGATATTAACATGATGACCTACTTTATTTGGGTTTGCATTTGCCCAGTATATCTGTAACAGTACTGTTTGGGGTTTTTTTGTTTGTTTCTTTGTGTGTTTGTTTGTTTTTTAGTTCTAGTGACTTCACTATGTCTCTTGAAGACAGCAGATAGTTAGAAACTCTGACCCTTTTTTTTTTTTTTTTTTTGAATAGGTGAACTTGTCCTTTATACATTAACTGATACAACTGATATACTTCTGGGATCCTATTATTTTTCTTTCTTTCTTTCTTTCTTTTTTTTTTTTTTTTTTTGAGACAGAGTCTCACTGTGTTGCCCATCCTGGAATATAGTAGCACAGTCTTGGCTCACTGCAACCTCCACCTCCCAGGCTCAAACAATTCTCAGCCTCAGCCTCCCAAGTAGCTGGGATTACAGGTATGCGCCACCACGCCCGGCTAATTTTTTGTATTTTTAGAAGAGACAGGATTTCACCATATTGGCTAGGCTATTCTCAAACTCCTGACCTCAAGTGATCCGCCTGCCTCAGCCTCCCAAAGTGCTGGGATTATAGGTGTGAGCCACCGAGCCTGGCCCTATTAGTTTTCTTCTTACATATCTCTGTGAAGGTTTTTATTCTTCTGTTTTTCTATATGGCCCCTTTTTGTTTTGCCCATCATCCCATTAGTTCTGTTGGGATTGTCTTTATAACCGAAAACAATCATATGTTTAAGTTTTTATTCTTTAATACTACAGGCCGGGTACAGTGGCTCGTGCCTGTAATCCCAGCGCTTTTATGTTTGTTGTTGTTGTTGTTGTTGTTGTTCGGGATGGAGTCTTGCCATGTCACCCAGGCTGGAGTACAGTGGCACAATCTTGGCTCACTGCAACCTCTGCCTCTCAGGCTCAAGTGATTCTCCTGCCTCAGCCTCCCAAGTAGCTGGAACTACAGGCACACGCCATCATGCCTGGCTAACTTTTGTATTTTTAGTAGAAGTGGAGTTTCACCATATTGGCCAGCTGGTCTCAAACTCCTGACTTCAAGTGATCCGCCCACCTCGGCCTCCCAAAGTGCTGGGATTACAGGCGTGAGCCATCATGCTCGGCCTAATTCAGAGCTTTGGGAGGCCCAGAGAGGCAGATCCCTTGAGCCCAGGAGTTCAAGACCAGCCTGGGCAACATGCTGAAAACTCGCCTCTACTAAAAATACCAAAAAAAAAAACAAATTAGCTGGGTGTGGTGGTGCATGCCTGAGTCCCAGCTACCGGGGAGGCTAAGGTGGGAGGATCACTTGAGACCAGGAGGTCAAGGCTACAGTGAGCCATGATCACACCACTGCACTATAGCCTGGGCAACAGAGTGAGACCCCAGGTGTGTGTGTCTGTATGTGTGTGTGTGTATGTGTGTATAAAACTACAGAAAAATATGTGCTGCCAATTCTCTTACACTGATTTCCTCCTATCTCTTTTGGCTCCTGTTTTGTTGATGTATTCTGGATTTTTTTCTAAGTTCATTATGATTGAATTATTCTTTCTCATTTTAACATTAGCTTTTCTTCAAAACTATTACAGTTATAGTCTATTTGGTATCTATACTTACACGTATTTTTGTGTTTATGTTTAACTGGAAGTGATGCTTATTTCTAGCTTTTCCATATCAAAACTTTCCTGCGAGTTCTTTATTGTGATGCATCAACTTAACTGGATTATATCTTCAGTATTTTTTAGAAAGGATTCATGGTTGCTATATTTCCTGAATTCCCACATATGTGAGCCTGGCTTTCTTTGGTTTGTATGTGTGAATGGAAGCTTGGCTTTTTAGGGTCTCATTGTTTCATTCAAGCCTTGTGAACTTTGCATCATTGCTTTTTGGCACCTAATGTTGCTAAGGAGAAATGTAAGGTCAGTCTGATTTATTTTTCTTGGGGATTACATTTCCTTATGGTGCATAGATATTCTCTATCCTTGAAGTTCAACACTATAACCAGAATTTGTTTTATTAATGAGTAAGTTCTATTAATTTTTCCTAAAACTTAGCCCTTTTATTCTACTTAGTCTAGCTTTCCTTTTATACAGAAAAATTTTCTTCTACTGTGTATTTGAGCATTATTTTTTTTTCTGTTCTCCTCTTTAGAAAACTATAGGCCAGGTACGGTGGCTCATGCTTATAATAACAGCACTTTAGGAGGCTGAAGTGGTGGATCCCTTGCACACAGGAGTTCAAGACCAGCCTGGGCAAATTGCAAAACTCCGTTTCTACAAAAAATTAGCTGGGTTTGGTGGTGTGTGCCTGTAGTCCCAGCTACTGCAGAGGTTGAGGTGGGAGCATCACCTGAGCCCAGGAGGTCAAGACTGCAGTCAGCCGTGGTCATGCCACTGCACTCCAGCCTGGGCTACAGAGCGAGACCCTGTCTCAGAAAAGAAAAGAAAAACTGTTACCACATGTTGACGCTATTGAATTCTATATGGGACCTTTTTAGTAATAACTTCTATCTCTGTAACCCCAGCTATTCTTATCCTCCATTGCTCTCCGTTTCTCTTTCCATTTGTTTTCTTCAGATCCTAAGATATCACAGCGCATGTTTTTTCTCTAAAACTTTAAAAGTTTTCAGGAGGAATCTTCAAATGTATTTTCTTTTTTTTTTTTTCCAAAATAGGGTCTCCCTCTGTTGCCCTGGTTGGAGTACAGTGGAGCAATCATGGCTTGACCTCCTGGGCTCAGGCAGTCCTCCCACCTCAGTTTCCCGAGAAGTTGAGACTACAGGTGTGTACCACCATGCCCAGCTAGTTTTTGTATTTTTCGTAGAGTCAAGGTTTCACCTTGTTGCCCAGGCTGGTCTCAAACTCCTGGGCTCAAACAGTCCTCCTGCCTCAGCCTCCAGAAATGCGGGGATTATAGGTGTGTGCCATCATGCCGAGCTTCAAGTGTATATTCTGCATTTATCTTTTTCATGTTATAGCCCTTAATTATAAAAATTATTTTTGCATAGGTTGCATACCATCATTTTCCTTATCTTTGAGTGGGGACAGTTCTGCATAGACTGATATTTGCCCAGTGTAGTAAAAGTATTAATGCACCTGCCTTTTCCTAATGCTTTTACCTTGTAATCTGTATGGTTATTCAGTTACTTTCAGCGGAGATAGGCAGGGAGCAGCAGAGAATAGTGATGCTGAGCAGCAAATCAGCCAGCCCACTTTAGGTATGCTATCTCCAGGCATGCAATCACTGTTATCTGTTTCATTTTTTTTTTTTTTTTTTGAGACGGAGTCTCACTCTGTCACCCAGGCTGGAGTGCAGTGGTGCGATCTTGGCTCACTGCAAGCTCCGCCTCCTGGGTTCACGCCATTCTCCTGCCTCAGCCTCCCGAGTAGCTGGGACTACAGGCAGCCGCCACGACGCCTGGCTAATTTTTTGTATTTTTTAGTAGAGACGGGGTTTCACTGTGTTAGCCAGGATGGTCTCGATCTCCTGACCTTGTGGTCCGCCCACCTCAGCCTCCCAAAGTGCTGGGATTACAGGCATGAGCCACCGCGCCCGGCCTGTTTCATCTTTCATCACTAGTGTACGTCTAGTCTGGTGTAAGGGGAGAGTAGTGGACAGTCCCAGGTTTCTCATGCTCTTCAAATTGGAGGACAGTGTGAGGTTCTGTGGCTCCCTGGCCATTTATTTAAAAGGTCCAGTCTTACTTATTTATATTTAGTCATCTTTGCTCTACAGCAAGCTGGTTCCCTCTGCTGCTCATCTCTTGACCTCTCTCCCTGGTTAGGAAACTACACAGGAGGAAATAAAAATGGCATGACCAATGAACATAACCATACATACTGTATGGCTATGTATGTATGACTCCACATATACCCAGAGTAAAAAGAAGCAAAACCAACTTACCCCATTAGAAAACCTCCTTTGGTGAAGGACAAGGCAGCCTTCTGTGGTGATGGTAATATCCTGTATCTGGAGATTGTTACCACGTGGAAAGTCTTAACTATAAGTTGTCCTGGTTCTTGATAAATTGAACAAAACACAAAGCAACAAAAGAATGAAGCAACGAAAGCACAGATTTACTGCAGCGAAAGTACACTCCACAGAGTGGGAGCAAGCTGGAGCAAGTGGCTCAAGGGCCCCAACTGCAATGCTCTTTAGGGTTTTTATTAACTAAAAGAATTTGGTTATACCCCCAAGTACCCTTTAGAGGCCTCTGATAGGTTATACACTATGCAAATGAAGGATTGGACCAATCAGAGGCTGAAGTGGAGGCTTGTCCTGTGACCATTCAGAGGCATTTCCCATTTGTGACATAGGGGAGAGGAGGTTATGTAGAGGGAGGGACCTCTGGCCCCTTGTCCCTTGGGCATGGAGAGGTGGGGTTTTCCTTTTGGTCCAGTTTCAAGAAGTCAGCCACAGATTGGCCTTAGGCTCCCTCTTTCCAGACCTTATTCTCCTGCTTCATTTCCTCCTAAGAGACATGATCCCCATGAATCTTTATGGGAGACAAAGGAATCGACGGCCTTTCTTCTGTAACTGCTTCATGATGATTGGGGCGCAGTCCCTACCTATTGGGGACCATGGAACTCTCGCCCTGTTCTGTCTAGTGGAGACAGGATGACTTCTTGATGACCGGGGCTGGCATTGTCACCTGGAACTGGCAGGAAGTCCTGCTACATGATCATTTGAAGCTTCATGGCCTCAAGGCAAGAAGAAGTAAATCTGGTTAAAAGATTTAACAAACATTGTCCAAAAATCAGTACAAGTATAATTATTAATAATGGGCCAGCCAGGGGAAGGAGCCATGAAGCCCACCTTAGTGCCCTTGACCAGGAGCCCCATGACTTGGACAGCTGTTGTCGTATTTCAGAGGCCTGGTCAGCTAATTGTCAGCCAACATCCCTTACTAATCCTGATTTGGTTGATATAAAATCAGCATTCTTCCTCTACGGAAAGACATAAGCCACCTTTTTCAGCAGTTAGGGTATCCAGTCCCCTTCTATTTTGTAAAGCATCCACTGCTAAGGAGTCTATCTGATTTTCTATGGTGACAATGCTCTGGACAATGTTTTCCAGGCTGTCTGAAAGATCCTTGGACAGCATTGGTAATGGGATAGGGAAGTTGCAAGCCTGGTAACTCCCGTTTCTACTCCTGCAGTTATTCCTAACCTCATACTAAAAGGGGCATGAGTTGGATGGTTCATTTGTGCCTGGCGGTTGCAGTTATAGATATAATGAAAGACTGGTTATTGGGAGGTATATTGATCTCGGAGCTAAATAAACAAGTGTACAGATTCGAGTCCAATTGGCTGGTAAACATAAGTAGGAACTAGTCCCACATGGGAAAAAGGCTTCTTGTTTTTCAAGACAAAAATTGTTCTCTATGGTGAACGTATGAGTTAGCTTGTTGTTTTCACTTTCCCAAGTGGTTAAAGTCCTTGCTAAAGTGGCCCTGATTAAAGGCTGGAAGGAGCCTTGGGAAGTATCCTGAGTTGCTCCAGTGGTTTTGTTCTTCCCTCAGTGTAGGTAGTTATGCTTAGTATCCACCAACAACCACCTAGAGGTATTTTCATAATGGGGAACTAAAAGGCAGCTAGATGTCTCAGAGTTAGTACAGTCTTCCCAAGGGAAAATGTGAACACAGCTGGTGGGCCTACCCTGACAGTACTTAGACAGTACTTAGTACTTAGACTGTTAATCCTATAAAGTACCCTTAACTAGGGGTGGTTTCCCTGAAAACTGTACAGGTTTCCTAAATGATGCAGTCTGGGTAACTGCATAGCTTACATGATCATGTGAGGGGTTAATACCTAGGGTATAGCTGCATTGATGACTTTTCAAAATTTTTGCTTCTTTTAATACAAAGGGCCTGACCAAAATTTTTGCTTCTTTTAATACAAAGAGGCGCATGGAATCTTAGTTCTGTGTGCATTGATATTGAGCCCCAAATGGGTTTTTGAGGGGATGTGACCCCAGAAAAGTTGCTTTGGTAGGACTGGAGAAGGTTTACTGTTTATCCTGTCATTGTAACCTTTGTCAATTTTGTAACTTTGGAGTCATATAAGTCATCCAGGTTCATTAATTTGAAGGGGATTCTTCCCTTATGGTTCAGGTGAGATAGGTCATTTTTTCAGAGGCCCAAGATTGGGTTGGGATTGGGATGGCAGCATATTTGGATGATGATGGAGATAGACGAAGCCAACAGTGCTTTGCCAAAGGTGGACTGGTGGTATTTAACAGTCTTTGTGTTTAATTAATGTTCTTAATAAATACCCAGAATTCACTAATTGCCGGAGGGGTAGGGTGAGCCCCACTGAAAAATTAAGCTAATTCCCTGTATATACGGTCCAGTATACACAGGCCATGGCAAATCATTATGGGAGCCAAAAGCACTTAAGTGTTATTTTGTCCTTTTGAATAGGAACTTCAGGTCTTCGGGTAGTGGTGATGGGAGCTTCAGGTTCCAGGTCCAGGACTTCAGGTATGGCAGACTTGATTCTGGAACGAGGTATCCAACTATCTAATCCTAGTACTTTGACTGCAGAAGGCATAGCCAACACCACTGAAAAAGGTCCCTTCCATTTGGGTTGTAGTTGTTGAGTGGGGGACCCCTCTTTCCGTGTTTTAACAACTACCTTATCTCCTGGCCTGACCTTGAATTGCTGGTTAGTTCCTGATGTGGGAAGCCTTTGAGTTCCAAACTTTTGTAGTGCCTGCTGAAATTGTCCTAGGTTAACTAGGTACTGTATTAAACCAGCCATTTCTGGATCAGTAATTAGATCATTAGTTAAAAATGGCCTCCTATATAGCATCTCATATGAGCTCATATTTATTTTTGCTCTCTAAAAGTTGTGGATTCTTAAGAGGGCAATGGGCAGTAAGCTGACCCAAGTTTCTGATGTTTCCTGGCATAGCTTAGCTAACACCCATTTCAGAGTTTGATTAGCCCTTCTTTCCCAGAGGATTGAGGCCTCCGTGCTGAATATAAATAGTATTTGATTCCGAGAGCCTTAGCAACCCCTTGAGTAAAGATGGGCTGTTATCACTTTGGAGGCTTTGGGGTTACACAAATCAGGGATTATTTCCTTTAAGAGAACCTTTATAATTTCATTAGCCTTCTCTGTTCTGGTAAAGTAACCTTCAACCCAGCCAGGAAAGGTATCTATTAGTACTAACGATAGAGACAGGAGACAGCCAAATGCCACCCAGATCATTGTGCACAGGGAGCTTGCCTAAACATGGCCACGTTGAAAAATTCTGTCCCTTAATACATGCACAGTAAGGGAAATAAGTCAGTGTGGAGTGGCTCAGACTAAGGGCCCCCCTGCACACTATAAGAATGGCGTGGAGCACCAAGAATTCACACCTTCTCTCAGGAGGAGCCTGGCCTCTTCAGCCCCTGTGTGGTGGCCTGGTATTCAGTCTGTGAGGTGGGAGCCTGTTGGCAGGACCCCCTCTTTCTTTGCTGAGAGCTTTCTTTTCACCTAATAAATCTGCCCTCCTCGCCCTTCAATGTGTCTGTGTGCCTAATTTTTCCCAGATGTGAGACTAGAACCTGGATTTTAGCTGAACTAAGGAGCAGAAAATCCTGTATCACTAGCAAGAACTTGCATCCTCTGCAGGCTGGCATATGGGGAAAGTCCAATTGCCTGGATGAGTTCACCTTCTCTGGATTGGTTCCATTAGAGGAGGCATTTTGTTTCCTGAGTTGCTGAATGCACACAGTGAGCAGGCTTGACAGACCTGCTTAATCACCAAAGCTAAGTTAGGCCCAATAAAGAGCCTGTTTATGATGGCCAGAGTAGCATCTCCCCCCATACAGAAAGATTCATGCAGGGTGTTTAGGCTGGGCACTGTGGCTTATGCCTGTAATCTTGCCACTTTGGGAGGCCTAGGTGGGTGCATCACTTGAGGCCAGGAGTTCAAGACCAGCCTGGCCAACATGGCGAAACCTCATCTCTACTAGAAAAAAAAAAAAAATTAGCCGGGCATGTGGTCTGCACCTGTAATCCCAGCTACTCTGGAGGCTGAGGCAGGAGAATCGCTTGAACCCAGGAGGCAGGTTGCAGTGAGCCAAGATCATGCCACTGCACTCCAGCCTGGGTCACAAAGCAAGACACTGTGTCCAAAAAAAAAAAAAAAAAAAGTCATGCAGGGTTTTTATAACTTTCCATTGGGCTGTTTGAGGGAGATATATACTTTTGATCCTGTATGCCACCAGGATCCTTGTTTTTGTCCCCCTCGTTCTTTTATTAACTACTCTTCTGTGATGTGTATTCAGATTCTACTGGGAATCATAAAAATGGAGGCAGTGCTAAGATTTGTTGAGACTGCACCCCATGGGCTGCTGCGTTGGCTTTCTTAGTCTTTTTGTTCCCGTGTGCTATACGGGTTAAGTCCTTTTGATGCCCCTTACAATGGATTATGGATATGACTTTTGGCAAGTGTATCGCTTCCAATAGTTGAAGAATTTCAGACCCATGCTTTATGGGGGAATGTTTACTAGTTAGTAGTCCTCTTTCTTTCCAAATTGCAGCATGAACATGAACCACAAGAAATGCATATTTAAAATCTGTATAGATGTTAACCTTTTCCCCTTTTCCTAATATCAGGGTTTGGGTAAGAGCAATTCTATCAGCTTTTTGTGCTGACATGCCTGGGGGCAGCAGCTGGAAATTAGTAATGGTATTGTAATTTAATACTGCATATCCAGCCTGGCATTCCCCACCCCCACCCCACCCTGCATTTGACATGAAGCTACTGCAATCTATGAATCTGTCATCCTCTGAATCTGGGAGGGGTTGATCTTTTAAATCATGTCGGATGACATGTGTATGTGATGACCTGCTCACAGGAATGATTAATTATTGGGCCTCTGGGAAGCAATGAAGCCATATTTCAGGGTGTTATAGGTTTAAGGGTAACCTCTGGATTGTCCAGGACCATACCCAGGTATTTGGTTAACCTTTCTCCCGTCATCCAGATACATCCTTTTATTCCCAGGACTGACTTTACCTGATGTGGGCTTAACACTTCCAGTGGTTGACTCAGGGTGATTTTAGTGGCTTCCTCCACTAAAATAGCAGTGGCTGCTACTATTGCCCACAGGCAGGTTGGCCACCCTGAAACCACTCCATTCAATTTCTCTGAAAAGCAAGTGGTTGGTCTGGGTTCTGATCCCAATTTCTGGGTTAGCACTCCCACAGCTATACCCCAAATACTGGACCTGTTGGAGGGTGAATTGAACCTTCTTTTTGGACACTTTGTATTCAAGTAAATTCAAGTTTCTCAAATGTCTGCCAGTAAATTCAAGGTTCTTACAGTATTTTGGTCAGATGCGTCCCAGGTTGGACTACACACAAGAAGGTCATCAGCATACTGGAGTACACTCCCGTTTCCCAATTGCAGATCCCTCAGATCCCTTTTTCTTTTCTTTTTTTTTTTTTTTTTTGAGGTTGAGTTTTACTCTTGTTTCCCAGGCTGGAGTACAGTGGCACGATCTCGGCTCACCACAACCTCCGCCTCCTGGGTTCAAGCGATTCTCCTGCCTCAGCCTCCCGAGTAGCTGGGATTACAGACATGAGCTACCATATCTGGCTAATTTTTTGTATTTTTAGTAGAGATGGGATTTCTCCATCTTGGTCAGGCTGGTCTCGAATTCTCGAATTCAGGTGATCCGCCCTCCTTGGCCTCCCAAAGTACTGGGATTACAGGCATGAGCCACCGCGCCCAGCCCCCTTAGATCCCTTTCTAAGGCTCAGGCAAAAAATAAAATAAAATAGGGGCTATCCCAAAAGCCCTGAGAGAGTACTGTCCAACTAGTTATATTGTCATTGTTCTCTGCCGTTAGGATCTTCCCATTCAAAATAAAAAGGTATTGAGATTCTAGGGCCAGAGGAATGGAAAAGAAAGCATCTTTTAAGTCTAGGACTGAGAACCATTCCCCGGCCCTTGAGTTAAAAGAACATATGGGGCTGGGCACAGTGGCTCACGCCTATAATCCCAGCGCTTTGGGAGACCGAGGCGGGTGGATCATGAGGTCAGGAGATCGAGACCATCCTGGCTAACATGGTGAAACCCTGTCTCTACTAAAAATACAAAAAAAAAAATTAGCCAGATGTGGTGGCAGGTGCCTGTAGTCCCAGCTACTCGGGAGGCTGAGGGAGGAGAATGTCGTGAACCCAGTAAGCAGAGCTTGCAGTGAGCCGAGTTCGTGCCACTGCACTCCAGCCTGGGCTACAGAGCAAGACCCTGTCTCAAAAAAAAAAAAAAAAAAAAAAAAAACGGAAAAGAATATATGGATCTGCCACTAATGGGTGGACAGGTATCATGGCTTCATTAATTGCACCGAGATCCTGTACCATACTGTATTCTTCTGAAGGCTTTAAAACAGGTAAAATGGGGGTATTGTAGGGAGAATTTCAGGGTTTTAGAGTCCTTGGCCAAGCAACTCCTTAACTACATATGCTAAGCCCTTTCGTGCTTCCAGCTTAATTGGGTATTGTTTTTGGTTGGGAAAACGACTGGATTCTTTAAGCTGTATTTTGGAGCACTGCCATTCTAGCTCTTCCAGGCCTCCCAGTGTACCATGCTAGTGGTTGACATGTTTGTTGACATGGCCTGGAACATTGTCTGCATCACTTACCGTTAGCAATCTTGATGGGTGGTACTTAAATTGTAGCAGTGCCCCTATTTTAACCATAATATCCCTTCTCAAGGGGACTGGGCAGCTTGGTACTATTAGAAACTCCTGCGGGAAAATGTGTTTTTCAGATTGGCAGGTTAAAGGAGAGATAATATGCCTGACTTTATTTTTCCCTTCCATTCCTATAATAGTCATGGTCCTAGTTGAGGGTTTTCCTGAATAAGCAGTAAGGGCAAACTAGCTTGGCCGTGTATTAAAAAGAAACTGAATTTGGGCCGGGAGTGGTGGCTCACACCTGTAATCTCAACACTTTGGGAGGCCAAGGCAGGCAGATCACGAGGTCAGGAGATTGAGACCATCCTGACCAACATGGTGAAACCCCGTCTCTACTAAAAATACAAAAATTAGCCAGGCATGGTGGTGTATGCCTGTAATCCCAGCTATTTGGGAGGCTGAGGCAGAAGAATCACTTGAACCTGGGAGGCGGAGGTTACAGTGAGCTGAGATCATGCCACTGTACTCCAGCCTGGGTGACAGAGTTAGACTCTGTCTCAAAAAGAAAAAAAGAAAAAAAAAGAAAGAAACTGAATTTGTTTACCCATCACATCCACAGCTACCCAGGGCTCCTCAGTAGTAATAATGATGTGCCTGGACAGGGGCAGTGAGGAAGTCCCAGGCCCCTTCAGTCTTCATCTAGCTCCTTCTTTTGCACTGCTAGAGTCTTGACTGACTGAGCCCCTTGGTGGGAGCCAGGGTAGTCAGTTCTCCAGTGCCAGGGGTCATGACTGGTGCTTTCACACTGATGGCAGCGGCTTAATGCAGTCCTTTGCCCAATGTCCATTTTTCTTGCACTTGAAGCAAGAGCCTTGTTGGCATCATCCTTATGGCCCTTTGGGTTTCCCTTTAATGCTCTTTGGGCACTTAGCGCGTTGGCTGTGATGGCTACCATAATTTTGGTGTGTCATTTTTTCTCTACTCTGTTCTTTTTTCCCCTCCTCCAGGTCATGATTGTTATATACCATAAAGGCAGTATCAGGAAACTGATTTTGATTATTAGTGGTCCCATATGCAATTTTTGGAGCTTGCACCTGATGTCCAGAGTGGACTGGCTGATAAAATGCTGTGCCATTAGCACAATACCCTTGGGAGAGGAAGGGTCTAAATTTGTATATTTTCTGAAGGCCTCTTCCAACCTGCCATAAAACATAGCTGGGTTTTCCTCCTTCCCTTGTGTGACTTCCCTGACCTTATAATTTATGGTCTTGGTTATCCCCTTTTTCATCCCTCCAAGGAGTGCCTCAAGAAACTTTGCTTGCCTGTTTATTTCCACAGGGGTATTATAATCCCATTTAGGGTCAGTGGTAGGCACTGTGTCTGGGCCCAGGTGATTGCCCTGGGGATTTCAGGCAAACGTATTGTCTGCCTCACAGTGGGCAGCTTCAAAAATGCTTTCCTTTTCCATAGGGGTGTAGCAGCATGCTAAAATAAATTAGATACCTCTCCCTGATAAATTGAAGGCCAGAACCAAGGTCTGGAACCCATCTACAAACTTGCCAGGGTCGTCAGAGTATCTTTTCAGTTTTTCTTTACATTGTTGAATATCAGTTATGGCAAACGAGACTTGCACTCAAACTGGCCCTTCTGCTCCTGCTACTTTCCCTAAGAGGCAGTAGTGTCAGGGGAGCTGCTGAGTAGGGTGTTCCACTTCGGTTATGTTGGGGGCTGAATATAATTTTTTTCCTTCTCTGGGTGGCCTTGCATGGTTGGAGCATTTGACAAGGGGTTATATAGGGGTGGCTGTGGTTCCCCCTGAGAGACAAGTGACCCTTGTGAGAGAGGATCATCCACAATGTCTGGCTCAGTCTTGGGGCTCTCCATTTGAGGGCAAATCTTGGGAGACTTACAGATGGAAGTATTCTGATACAAAGCTGTAAAAGCTTGAATGTATATGGTATTTCTGACCATTTACCCTGTCTTTTGCAAAATAAGTCTAATTGCAGAATAGTGTGTCATAGTTAAGGCACCCATTGACTGGCAGTTATTCCTGACTGTCCAGCTGATACTGGGGCCATGCAATATTACAATGAAAAATCAAGCGTTTCCTTTTCAGATTGTCAGGGTCAAATTGACTCCAGTGGTTTAGGATGCAGCCAAGAGGGGAATCAGGTGGAATAGATGGAGTGCTTCCCATAGCGGTCTGGAAGAGAAAAGAGATCCTCGGGAGGGCTTATTTGTTCATCCACAATTTCTACCTGGGGTATCCTCGAGGGGAAGTCTTGGGTTTGGCATTGGATCCCCAGGGGGCTCCCTTTAGGTCAAGTCTTAGAGAGTCAGACATCTCTGACCTTAGGTGGGCACTGGCACCACTTTCTGTGTTTTCCCTTGGTAGGCAATGGCCTACCGTGAACTTCTCTTTTGTTCCTGGGTATACTGTCTGGCGTTTAGCATCCCACCAATTTAGATACACCATATCTTCTTGCATTCCTTGTAGGGTTATGGTAGTAGCCAAAAATCTTAATATCAATAACATTAAGGTTGGTGGAGTATTTCTTGTAGCCAGGAAGGATGGAGGGTGGTATATGAATCCCTGCGGCTGGTAATTTACTTTGGGGTCTGGACAGGAAAAATAATGTTTAAGAAGCACCAAGATGTGGGGGTCTTCTCTAAGCTTGTTCTTTTTTGCACTTTCCATGTATAAACAAACAGGGCATGCAGATAAGTAATGGGGGGCTCAAATGCAACAACAGTTTTGCAGTCCCTGGTCCCCACAAAGCATCTGCAAGGCAAGGGTAGAAATTAGAAGGTGAAGGATTAAATTATCTCAAAGACATTATTGCTGCACATACGCAAACCTGACCGTTGCATGGATTTGTCTTGTGCTTGGCAGGATCTAGATGTCCTGTTCCATGACTAAGTTATCATGTCATGGGAGACTTCAAGCGGTGGGTGCCCTAGTGGCTTTTAACTGCCCCACCCATGCCTGCAAATGGCAGCCTTGATAAAAAGAAGGAGAAAAAGAAATCTAAACTCCTGGCAACTGGGCTTACTTCCTGGCTGGCTCGTCAATATATGTTACCAGATGGAAAGTCTTGACTGCAGGTTTTCCATGTTTTTGGCATGTCGAACAAAGAATTGAGCAAAAGGCACAAACAAAGCAATAAAAGAATGAAGCAATGGAAGCACAGGCTTTTTTTGTTATTTTTGTTTGTTTGTTTGTTTGTTTGAGATGGAGTCTTGCTCTGTCACCAGGCTGGAGTACGTGGCATGATCTTGGCTCACTGCAACCTCCGCCTCCCAGGTTCAAGCAATTCTCCTGCCTCAGCCTCCCAAGTAGCTGGGACTACAGGTGCATGCCACCGTGCCCAGCTAATTTTTGTATTTTTAGTAGAGATGGGGTTTCACCATGTTGGCCAGGATGGTCTCGATCTCCTGACCTTGTGATCTGCCCACCTTGGCCTCCCAAAGTGCTGGGATTACAGGCATGAGCCACCACACCCAGCCAAAAACACAGATTTTTTGAAGCGAAAGTATACTCCACAGAGAGGGAGCAAGCTCGAGCAAGTGGCTCAAGATCCCCAGTTGCAATGTTCTTTAGGGTTTTTATGAACTAAAAGAATTTGGTAACACCCTCAAGTACCTTTTAAAAGCCTCTGATAGGTTACACACTATGCAAATGAAGGATTGACCCACGATCAGTCAGAGGCTGAGTGGAAGCTTGGCCCATGACCAATCAGAGGCTGAAGTGGAAGCCTGTCCTGTGATCAAAGGCATTTCCCATTTATGACATATGGGAGAGGGGGATTTGTAGAGGGAGGGACCTCTGGCCCCTTGTCACTTAGGCATGGAGAAGTGGGGTTTTCCTTTCTGTCCAGTTCCAAGAAGTCAGCTGCAGGTTGCTGTTAGGCTCCCTGTCTCCAGACCCTATTCTCCTGCCTCAGGATAATGCTAGTTACATGGGTATGTCCACTTAGTGCATTTTTGTATATATATTAAACTTCAATAAGATTTGTTTTCAAAGCATGCTGAAAGGTTATTCTTCAAACTTTCTTCACCTGCAAGCTGGGTATGCAATGAGTGCTCACCACCCATGCTGAGTTCATGCATATCCCACTCGAACCATATCCAATGTAAGCATTGTTGAGAGGGCTCACTGCACACTCCCTGTATCTTGCATAAGATGAGTGTCAAATCTCAGCACGCTCCTTCAGTTTTTTGGTTCCCATTTCATTGTATTTGACAGATGTTCTTCAGAGTCTATTCAGTGGAATTGTGGCTGTTCTGATTTCATTATAGATATTTCCTTCTCAGTGTTTGCTTGGCCTTGTTTGTTATTTCTCAGGGGAAGAAGTGGAGGAATACATTTTATGTCCCATCCATGTTTCCTGGAAGACTCGTCTTTCCTTTTTTAGAAATGATGAATAAAATTGGGCATAATTTTGACCCTAAACCTAATCTTAGCCATACTTTTTGGGACTGGCTCATTTTTAAAAACAAAAAGTTAGCCTATATTCCTGCTAGTGAATTATTTAAATAAGTACCCAATTCATATAATTTCTGAAGGCTATAAGATGTGTTCAGAAGAAGCCTTTAAGAATTCTTCTTTGTCTTCTGCTGTCTCTTTGTAGCTGCACCTTGCCTGGTGGAACAGCACACAGAGTTATTTCTTTGTGTAAAACATGTAAATAATGCATATTTAGTCATGCATTTTTTTATTGTTTTTGTTTTGTTCAGGCTCTGAGGTATATTTGTGAAGGTTATGAATCAAAAATAAAGTAGGGGTATAGCAGTTTCTGATGTATCAGGGGAACCAGCCTCCAGTATCTCAACATAGGTTCTTTTCTATTTTCCCTAAGTGTTGGCCGGTCTGAGAAATAGAGAGAGTACAAAAGAAAGAAATTTTACAGCTGGGTCTCTGGGGGTGACATCACATGTTGGCAGGTTCCTTGATGCCCCTTGAGCCACAAAACCAGCAAGTTTTTATTAGGGGTTTCAAAAGGGAAGGAGTGTACGAATAGGGAGTGGGTCACATGCTTCAAAGGCAATAAAATATCACAACAGCAGAGAGGCAGAGTGAGATCACAAGGCCAGGGTGAAACTAGAATTACTGATGAAGGTCCATGTCCTGCTGGGCACACATTGTCATTGATAAACATCTTAAGAGGAAACAGGGTTTGTGAGCAGACAACCAGGCTGGAATTTCCTAATCCTAGCAAGCCTGGGGGCGCTGCAGGAGGCCAGGGCATATTTCATCCCATGTCTACAACTGCATAAGACAGACACTCCCAGAGCAGCCATTTTAGAGACCTACCCCTGGGAATGCATTCGTTTTCCCAGGGTTATTCCTTGCTGAGAAAAGAATTCAGTGATATTTCCCCTATTCGCCTTCTGAAAGAAGAGAAATATGACTCTGTTCTGCCAGGCCCCACAGGCAGTCAGACTTTATGGTTATCTCCCTTATTCCCTGAAAATTGCTGTTATCCTGTTCTTTTCAAGGTGCTCAGATTTCATATTGTTCAAACACACATGTTTTACAAACAATTTGTGCAGATAACGCAATCATCACAGGGTCCTGAGGCGATATACATCCTCAGCTTACGGAGATGACGGAATTAAAAGATTAAAGTAAAGACAGGCATAGGAAATTATAAGAGTATTGATTGGGGAAGTGATAAATGTTCATGAAATCTTCACAATTTATGTTCAGAGACTGCAGTAAAGACAGGCATAAGAAATTATAAAAGTATTAATTTGGGGAACTAACAAATGTCCATGAAATCTTCACAATTTATGTTCTTCTGCCGTGGTTTCAGCAGGTCCCTCCGTTCGGGGTCCCTGACTTCCCGCAACACTGATGACCAGAAACAAAGAAGAAAAGTCAATGATGAGGAAATCTTAGCTCTGTCTTAGGAGCTCACAACCTGTATGGGTCATAATGGATTTGTCTGTGCTCTGTTGTATTGATAATTATTTTAACAATATCTAATATCACTTATAATATTACTATCAATAGTAGTAAGAAATGATAAAGTATCTTATTACTTTCATGCTTACTTCCCAACAACTTTGTTTCTCTGATTGAGGAATAGTATCAAGTAGCTTAAAAAATAAAATAAGCTGGGTGTGGTGGCTCATGCCTGTGATCACACCGCTTTGGAAGGCTGAGGCAAGAGGATCACTTGACCCCAGGAGTCTGTCTGAGACGATCCTGGGCAACATAGTGAGACTCTGTCTCTACAAAAAATAAATTAGCCAGGTATGAGGGTGTGTACTTGTAGGTCCCAGCTACTCTGAGATGGAAGGATCGCTTGACCCCAGGAGGTCAAGGCTGCAGTGATCCTTGATCGTGCCACTGCACTCCAGCCTGGATCACAGAGCGAGACCCTGTCTCAAAAATAAAATTAATTAATTAATTAAAAAGACACTTGAGACTTTAATTTCCAGTTCAAATGGAGTAAGCAGCACATACCACTTTACCTTTCCCAATGATTACAACCAAAAACCCTTGAAAGAAAACATAAAACAATTAGGAGTCTGAAAAGTAAATAACAGGCAGACTGGGGAGGGAAGTAAAGACTGAGGGATAATCCATACAGAGGTGAGGTCCTGGGTTTTTGTGTGTTTCTCCTTCCTCCTGTATCTCCTGGCCTATAGACTAAAAGGTCTAGTGCACAGTGGGTGTGGACAGAAAAAGCTCTAAGAGAAACCTTCTTGTTACAGGACTAGGAGGGGAGACTTCCTGTGAGGTGGATATAGTTGGGGAAATCCTCTGGGATTTTTCCTCTCCCAGCCCTTCCCCAAGTCAAACCACAGTCCTGCAACTTCCCTCCTGCAGTGGCAGAGATAGTGGTGGCAACAGCAGCAGCAGGAGATACACGGGCACCTAAAACTCTGAAGGAGAAATTCTCTCTGACCGTAAGAACTCATAAATGGGGCCCTGTTATTTCCGTTATTGTTGTTGCTCTCTGTTCTTTCAACACTTTACACTAGACGTGGACTCAGTCATGAAAAGTGGACTACAATGCAAGGGGGATAAAACTTTGAATTTCTACTTTTCTAGCCACACAAGCAGAAAAAGAGGCTCTTGGCAGCAGGAGAGTATGGGGGAAATCACAGAAAAGAGGAAGCTCAAGGAAAAGTTCCTAAAAAGCTGTGTATAAAGTCCTTGGCTCCACCCCCAGCTGCTCATGCATGGAGCTGACCCAAAGCAATATACCAAAGGCTCTGAGAACTGGCTGTGGTGTAGACTACCACCAGAATGACCACCTGGGTGATGCACATGTGAGCCAGATCCAAGTAGCACTGCAAAACCTTTGGAAACTGAAGTGACACTAAAGCCACAGCTTACTAAAGGTATGTCCAAACTTATGATCTGAACCAACCAGGTTAATTGGCAGCTAAAACAACAAAGTAAACATTCACCAAAGGACTTTAACAAGACTCAGAGACTTGTAAATTATATGTAACATTCAGGAATAATCTAAAATTGCTCAACATATAAGGAACCAGGAAAATCTCACCAACTTGCAAGAAAGAAGCCAGTCCCAAAATGATTCAGATGTTAAACCTATCAGACAGTGACTTCAAAGCAGCTATTACAGCCAAGTTCCAGGTATAGCTACTCACGGGTCTGAGGTGGAAGGATCACTTGAGCCCAGGGTGTCAAGGCTGCAGTGATCCTTGATCATGCTACTGCACTCCAGCCTGGGCAACACAGCGAGACCCTGTCTCAAAAAAATTAATAAATTGATTGATTAATTAAAAAAGGAGTTCAGACTTTAATTTCCAGTTCAGATGGAGTAAGCAGCACATATCACTTTATCTTTCCCAAAGATTACAACCAAAAACCCTTGAAAGAAAACACAACTAGGAGTCTGAAAAGTACATAATAGCGATAAGAGAGCAGTAAGAAGAGAGAACACTCTTGAAATGAAAGAAAAATTATCTGCAGAAAAATAGAAGCTACAAGAAAGTGCCATGGGGAGTGGGGAATGGAGAGTTGTTGAATGGATATGGAGTATCAGTTTTGCAAGGCGAGAAGAGCTCTGGAGACTGCTTGCGCAACAATGTGAATGTACTTAACACTACTGAACTGTATACCAAAAATGGTTAAGATGGTAAATTTTATGTTACATGTATTTTACCAGAATAAAACTAAATTGGTATGTACTTACCTAGAAAGATGTTCATAATATAGTTTTAAGTAAAACTAAATTATGTTTCACAGTGAAGGAAGGGAAAGAAGGCAGGAAGGAAGGACAAAGTGGTTATGTACAAACTGAAAACTACATAATTGAAATTAAAACCTTTGCTGGATGGACTCATTTGCTGCATGGAAATGATAAAATAGTGATCTTAAAAGGTCAAGATCAAGATATATTATCCCATTTGAAACAGAGAGGAAAAAAGATTGAAAAAAATAACAGACTTGCATACCTGTGGGACAATATCAGAAAGATTAACATTTATGTCTTTGGTGTCCCAGATCAGGAGGAAGATACTGCTGCAGATGAATATTGAAAAAAATAAAGGATAGAAACTTTAAAATTTGGCAAAAGACATGAATGTAAAGATTCAGGAAGTTCAGGAAACCCCCCAAACAAGATACACTAAAATCAACAACAACAACAAAAAAACTACATTGAGATGCATCCAAATTTACTTGCTGAAAATTAAAGATTTTTAATTGCTGAAAAATTTTAAAATGTGGGCAGGTGTGATGACTCATGCCTGTAATTCCAGTACTTTGGGAGGCCAAGGCGGGCAAATTGCTTGAGCCCAGGAGTTCAAGACCAGCCTATGGCAAAGCCCCCATCTCTAAAAAAAAAAAAAAATACAAAAATTAGCCAGGCATGGTGGTGCACACCTGTAGTCCTAGCTACCTAGGAGGCTGAAGTGGGAGAATTGCTTGAGTCTGGGAGGTGGAGGTTGCAGTGAGCCGAGATTGTGCCGCTGCACTCCAGCCTGGGTGACAGAGCGAGACACTGCCTTAAAAAAAAAAAAATTGAAAAAGAAAAATGACACATTACATATATAAAGGCGAAATGACTAAAATGACTGGATTTCTCATCAGAAATCATGGCGGTCAGAAAGCAGTAGAACATTTTTTTGATGCTGAAAGTAAAGAAGTGTCAACCCAAAATTCTATATTCTGTAAAATTTTCCTCAGGAATGCAGGCAAAATAATTCCTTCCCAGAAGAAGGGAAAATAATGCAGCTGCACTAAAAGAAATGCTAAAGGGAATTCTTCAGGTGGAAAGGAAGTAATACCAGAAGGAAACTCAAAACTTCAGGAATGAAAGAAGAGCAACAGAAACAGTAAATATATGGATAAATATACTTTTTACTCTTCATAATTTCTTTAAAATATGTATAATGGGTGCAAGCAAACACTGTAACATTGATGGTGGGATTTTTGGTGTATGTAGATAATAATACACATGACAACTGCAACATAAAGGGTGGAATGTAAAAGGACCTGTATTGTTGAAAGTTCCCCACATTTTATTTGAAATGATAAAATATTCTTAGCTGGTTGTAAAAGTTAAATACATATATTGGAATCCTTAATCATTAAAAATATTATTAAAAGTATATAGTTATTTTTGGCCAGGCACAGTGGCTCACACCTGTAATCCTAGCACTTTGGGAGGCCAAGGCCGGTGGATCATGAGTCAAGAGATCGAGACCATCCTGGCCAACATGGTGAAACCCCATCTCTACTAAAAATACAAAAATTAGCTGGGGGTGGTGGTGCGTGCCTGTAGTCCCAGCTACTCAGGAGGCTGAGGCAAGAAAACTGCTTGAACCCAGGAGGCAGAGGTTGCAATAAGCCAAGATCATGCCTTTGCACTCCAGCCTGGTGACGGAGCGAGACTCTGTCTCAAATACAAAAACAAAACAAAAAATATATACAGTTATTTTTAAAGCCAAGAGACAAAATAGAAAACCAAAAGATATTCAAATAATTCAAAAGAATCCAGGAAAGAGCCAGGCACGGTTGTTCATGTCTGTAATCCCAACAGTTTGAGAGGCTAAGGCAGGCAGATTCTTTGAGCCCAGGAGTTAGCAGCCTGGGCAACATGGAAAGACCCCATCTCTCCAAAACAAAATATTAAAAAATTAGCCAGACATGGTGATGTGTGCATGTAGTCCCAGCCACCCAGGAGGCTGAGGCAGGAGGATTGCTTGAGCCTGGGAATCAGAGGTTGCAGTGAACAGAGATCATACCACTGCACTCCAGCATGAGCAACAGAGCAATTCCCTCTCAAAAAAAAAAAAAAAAAAAAAAAAAAATTCAGAAAAGGAGAAACAGGAATGAAGAAAAAAAGGAGACAAACAGAAAACAAATAATAGAATGATAGATCCAACTATATTAACAGTTACATTAAAGGTAAATGTTCTAGAAACACCATTTAAAAGACAGTTTGTCATTTCGGCTAAGAATACAAGACCCAACTATATGCTATATATTAGAAGTCCACTTTAAATGACGTTAAGTATGTAAAAAGTAAAAGGATGGAGAAAGATATACCATGTAAAGATTGGCTGAGCACAGTGGCTCATGCCTGTAATCCCAGCACTTTGAGAGGCTGAGGCGGGCAGATCACCTGAGGTCAGGAGTTCGAGACTGGCCTGGCCAACATGGTGAAACCCTGTCTCTACTAAAAAAAAAAAAAAAAGCCAGGTGTGATGGAGGGTGCCTCCATGAGAGGCTGAGGCAGGAAAATTGCTTGAACCCAGGAGGCGGAGGTTGCAGTGAGCCAAGATCCTGCAACTGCACTCCAGCCTGGGTCACAGAGTGAGACTCCATCTCAAAAAAGAAAAGATACACCATGTAATGACTAATCAAAAGGAAGCTGGAATGGGTATATTAATCAGATAAAATAGACTTCAGAACAAGGAAAATTAACAAGTTTGTAGAGGTAAATTGCATACTAATAAAGTGGTCACTCAAGACATAATAATTCTGTATGTATGCAGCTAACAACAGAGTGTCAAAATACTGTACATAAAACAAAAACTAATAAAATAGGAGAAATAGATAATTCTGCAATTATAGATGGGAATTTCAGTTTTCCTCTCAGTAATCAATAAAGCAAGTAGACAGAAAATCAGCAAGAATGTAGAAGGCTGGAAAACCATTAGCCAAAAAAGAAAATTCCAGGCTCAGATTTAAGGAATAAATAAGACCAATTCTATACAATCTCTTACAGAAAATAGAGGAGAAAGAAATAATTTCCAACTCATTTTAAGAGCCAGCATTATCCTAACATTACTAGAGAAAGATATTTCAAAAATAAGATCAATATCTTGAACACAGACACAAAAATCCCCAACAAGATATTGACAAATTGAATACAGCAATATATAAATAAAATTTTCTTTCAGGAATGCAAGGTTGTTCCCACATTTGAAAATCAATGTAGTCCACCATATTAACAGATTGAAGAATAGAAACATGATTTTATGAATAGATGCAGAAAACCCATTTGACACAATTCAACATCCATTCTTTTTATTTATTTTTTTAAGACAGGGTCTCACTGTAGCTCAGTCTGGAGTGCAGTGGTGGCAATCACGGCTCACTGCAGCCTGGACCTCCTGGGCTCAAGCAGCCCTGCCTCCGCCTCCTAAGTAGCTAGGACTACAAGTGCCCACCACCATGTTTGGCCAATTTTATAACTGTTTATAGAGACAGGGTCTCACTGTGTTGCCCAGGTTGATCTTGAACTCCTGGGCTCAAGCAATCCTCCCGCTTCAGCCTCCCAAAGTTCTGGGATCACAGGCATGAGCCATCGTGCCCAACCTCTACATTCTTTATTGATAAAACTCAATGGAATATGAATACAAGAGAACTTCCTTAATTTAATAAATTGAACTATAAAAAAAACTTGGCAGCTAATATAATTCTTTTTTTTTTTTTTTTTTTTTTTTTTGAGATGGAGTTTCACTCTTATTGCCCAGGCTGGAATGCAATGGTGCGATCTCAGCTCACTGCAACCTCCGCCTTACGGCTTCAAGCGATTTTCCTGCCTCAGCCTCCTGAGTAGCTGGGATTACAGACATGCGCCACCACGCCTGGTTAATTTTGTATTTTTAGTAGAGACAGGGTTTCTCCATGTTGGTCAGGCTAGTCTTGAACTCCTGACCTCAGGTGATCTGCCCACCTTGGCCTCCCAAAGTGCTGGGATTACAGGCATGAGCCACCGCGCCTAGCCGCTAACATCATTCTTAATGGTGAAGGGCTGATTAATTTGCCTAAGATTGGGAAAAAGGCAAAAATGTTCTTAGCATTTCTGTTTAACATCGTGCTAAAAGTCCTGGCCACTGTGATGAGGCAAGAAACAGAAGTAAGAGGCACACAGATTGGAGAAAATAAAACAGAACTTTCTCTATTCACAAACAATGTGAGTGTTTATGTAGAAGATTTGAAGGAATCTGCAAAAAAACTGCTAGAACTAATTAGTTTAGCACAGTTAAAATGCAGAATGCATGATTAACATATAAAAATCACATTGCTATATGTTAGCAATGAGCAATTCAACGTCATTTTTTTATTTTAATATCACAGTTTTTATTTAAACTGTACTTACAGTAACAAATACAAGCAGAGTTAAGACCAAACACAGTTGGTCCTTGACAAATATATAAAACATATAACTCAACTGATGTAGCTCTCAGCTCTGCTAGAGAGCAGTCTACAGCAGCAAGCAGTTAGCATATGGGGGACTTCAGTCATTGTGGCAGTTGGGGGTAATTGGGTAGTTGACTGCTTAACTCAGGGAATTGGAAGATATATCTGTTAATCGGGGTAGTTGGTTAAATGGGTTTCTTAAGAGTTTCTAGTCTATCTTGTTCTGCCCACTTCTTGGTCTTTCCAGCCCCTGGAATTGTATAGCAAAGCACTCCCTCACTCTCTGGATCATATAGATCTCATGTTTAACTTCTTCAGAGTGTACATTCTTTATCCCTTATTCAGCTTTGTATTTTCAATGTAATATTGCTTACCCAGTTTTCTAACATTCTGAGACTTAGTGAAGATTTGCAAGTATAGTACAAAGAACTACCCCTGCCCAGCTGTTTGAGAGTAATTTACTGACCCGAGCATCTTCAGTGTGGAGTGCTTGAGTGTGTGTTTCCCACAAACAAGGACATTCCATGTTAACTATAATTGAGCTCTCAGAATCAGGAAGCTAAACGGGATACATAACTACCATATAATCCTCATACCCCATTCAAGTTTTTTTAAATGTCAACATCAACATTTTAAAAGAAGTACTATTTATAATAGTTGCCCCAAAATAAAATACTTCAGTTTAAGTCTAATAAGATATCTGTGGAATCTATATGCTAAAAACTAGAAACACTGATTTAAAAAATCAAAGAAGATCTGAATAAATGAAGAAATACTGTTCATAGATTAGAAGACTCATCCCTAGTTATGATTTCAAATCTCCCTACTATATCTATAGTATTAGTGAATTCTAAGTCAACTCCCAAGCAAGACCTTTTGTAGATATAGACAAGATTGTTGTAAAATTTAGATGAAAAGGCAAAGTAGTTTTGAAACAAAAAATTGGAAGACTCATCTTACTTGATTTTAAGATTTACTGTAAAGGTACAAGAATTGAGATACTGTGACACAAGATGGTGTGACACTCACAAGACGGTAACCACGTAGATTGGTGAAAAAGAGTCCAGAATTAAACCCTCACAAATACAGTCAATTGTTTTGTTGTTGTTGTTGTTGTTTGTTTAGAGACAGGATCTTCTCACTGTGTCACCTAGACTGGAGTGCACTGTTGTGATCATGGTTCACTGCAGCCTCGAACTCCTGGGCTCAAGCCATCTTCCTTGCCTCAGCCTCCTGAGTAGTTGGGACTACAGGCATGTGCTACTGCCCTGGGCTAATTTATTTTTATTTTGAGACAAGGTCTCACTTCGTTGCCCAGGCTGAAGTGCAGTGATGCAGTCTTGGCTCACTGCAACCTCTGCCTCCTGGGCTCAAGCGATTGTCATGCCTCAGCCTCCTAAGTAGCTGGGATTACAGGAGTGCACCACCACACCTGGCTAATTTTTTGTATTTTTAGTAGAGATGGGATTTCACCATGTTGTACAGGCTGGTCTCGAACTCCTAGCCTCAAGTGATTTGCCTGCCCTGGCCTCCCAGAGTGTTTGAATTACAGTTGTGTGCCACTGTGCCCAGCCCTAATTTGTTTTATTTCTTGTAGAGATGGGGATCTTGCTTTGTTGCCCAAGGTGGTCTCGAACTCTAGGCCTCAAACAATCCTCCTGCCTCAGCCTCCCAAAGTGCTAGGATTATAGGCATAAGCCACCATGCCCAGTGTATGGTCAACTGACTTTTAACAAAGGAGAAAAGGTAATTTTTAGGAGAAAGGATAGTCTCTTCAACAAAAGATTAGTTAGAACAACCCGGCAACCACATGTAAAAACCTCAGGTATACCTCACTTCTTGTACAAAAATTCACTCAAAATGAACTGTAGACCTACATGTACAATGTAAAACTATAAAATTACTAGGAGAAATAATGACCTTGGGTTAGGCAAATAATTTTTAGATATAGCACTAAATATAATCAAATTTTTAAATGGATAAGTGGGTCTTCATAAAAATAAATAAACTTGTCATCTGCAAAATACACTATTAAGGGAATGAAAAGATGACTTGGAAAAAAATACTTGCAAATCACATATCTAACAAAGGGCTTATAGCCACAATATATAAAGAACTCTTAAAACTTAGCAATAAGGAAAAACTGAATAAAGAATGGGCAGCAGATGTGTACAGACACTTCATGAAGGAAGATATATGAATGACAAAAAAAATCACATGAAAAGATGAAGAGATGTACACCATCATTTATTAGAGGAGTGCAAAAGAAAACCATGAGATACATCTGCACACTTATTGGAATGGCTCAACACACACAGCTGACAGTACTGGAGTCCTGGAGATGATATGGAGCAACTGGAACTCATAATCACTGGTGGAAGTGCAAAATGGTACAGCCACTTTGGAAAACCATTTGGTGGCTGCTATTAACATACAGTTTCCATATGATTTAGCAGTCCCACTCCTAGCTATTTACCCTAGAGATATTCACACAGAAACCTGTACATGAATGCTTATAGAAGCTTTATTCATAATGATCCATAACTGGAAACAACCCAAATGCCTTTCAGTTGTTGACTGGATAAACAAACTCTGGTACCTCCATACAGTGGTATACTTTTCAGCAACGAAAAGGAACAAACTTTTTTGTTTGTTTGTTTTTTTGAGATGGAG